>NC_060085.1:3654500-3958000 GCF_922984935.1 Meles meles | reverse complement strand
GATGGTGCTGGGTTCCAGCTCCTCCGCTGTGAGGCCGACGGGGCGCAGCCCTGTCCCACAGCCCTTTCCATGCGCCCTCGGGCCCTCCCTCCCAGGCAAAGCGAGCTGGAGTGACGTGCGTCGTCCTGCCGGCCGAGAACAAGAAGGACTTCTACGACCTGGCTGCCTTCATCACGGAGGGCCTGGAGGTGCACTTCGTGGAGCACTACCGAGAGATCTTCACCATCGCCTTCCCTGAGCAGCAGCCGGAGGCCCTGGCCGTGGAGCGGTGACGGCCCCCCGCTGGCCAAGCAGGCACTGGACCAGGAACTCTGGGTCGCTGAGCCCCCCAGAGGGGGCAGAGGCCCGAGGCACAGGGCCACGACGAGGGCTTAATCACGGCGCCCCGCAGATGAACTATTTAATTATGATTAAAACGCCTTCCCAGGACTGCTCGCCTGCTTGTTCTGTGCCCCACGCCAGCGCCTGCCCCTCCCCAGGGCGCCGCGCGAGGACTCCCCCCTCAGACCAGCACACAGCCCGAGTTCCAAAAACGCTTTATTACACACGCGGGCGGGGGCTCAGTCCTTCTTGGCCGCCGCCTTCCGCATGGCGGCGAGGACGTTGCTCAGCTCCTCTCGCTTCCTCTTGGCGCGGATGTGCGTCCCCACCTGCCGGGCAGGGAGCGCGCTCAGTCGGGGAGGCGGGGACCCGGGACCCCGCGCCCCGGCCCCGCACCTACCCTTTTCTTGATGAACTTGAGGGCGCGCTTGTCCTTGGACACCTTGAGCAGCTCCATGGCCCGCCGCTCGTAGGGCGCGAAGCCGCACACCTCTCGGATCATGTCCCGCACGAACTTGGTGTGTTTGGTGAGGCGCTGCGGGGCGGGGGGCGCTCAGAGCCGGGGCCGCCCGCGGTCCTCGGGCCCGCGCCCCGCCGGCCGTTCCCCGCGCAGGCCATTCCCAGGGGTGTCCGCCCTCCGCCGGGGCGAGCCCTCCTCCCGCCAACGCGGCCCCCGACGGCGCGCGCCCGCACTCACCCCGCGGCGGCGGCTGTGCCTCGGCTTGCTCACGTTCTTGGTCACTTTGTGGCCCTTGTTGAGGCCCACGGCCATAGGGTAGCGCAGAGCCATGGCTGCGGACGGGAACGGAGAGGGACGTGGGGCTGAGTCCGGGCTCGGTCCCCGCCGCCCGGAACCCCGCGCCCCGACTCCCCCGGGCTCGCTCGCGGCGCCCAGCTGTAGCCCGGAGCCGCGCCGGGGCCACGGAGCCCGGATGGCAGCAGATCCCAGTCCCCCGGCGCCCCACTAACCTGCACCTCTTCAATGGCTCCCGCGGCGGAAGGGCTGTCGCCTCGCGGAATTCTGGGATTTCTAGCTTCCGCGGGTCGAGCGGGCCAGAGCGGCAGACACTCCGCGGACTCCCCCTGGCGGCTGGAGGCCCTGCGGTTTCCCCCATGCGCATGTGCAAACCGTCTCCCTGTGCAGGAGCGCTCAGAACCGAAATTAGCAGCAGCCAAAGTTGCCCAGGCTTCCTTTCCGGATGGCTTGAGGGTTCGAGTCCTACTTCTGCCGCTTGCTGCCTGAAATCCCACCTACGCCGCCGGCTTGCGGACCCGGCGCCAGGGACTTCAGCTCCTGGACTTGGATTTCCTCATGTATAGAATGAAAATAGTAAGGGCCGCGTGGGTGACTCAGTGGGTTAAGCCTCTGCCTTCAGCTCAGGTCTTGCTCCCAGGGCCCTGGGATGGAGGCCCGCATGGGGCTCCTCCCTGCTCACGGGAGCCTGCTTCTCCCTCTCCCTGGTTGTGCCCTCTCTTAAATAAATAAACATCTTTTGGGGCGCCTGGGTGGCTCAGTGGGTTAAAACCTCTGCCTTCGGCTCAGGTCATGATCTCAGGGTCCTGGGATCGAGCCTGGCATCGGGCTCTCTGCTCCGCCGGGAGCCTGCTTCCTCCTCTCTCTCTGCCTGCGTCTCTGCCTACTTGTGATCTCTCTCTGTCAAATAAATAAAATATTTTTAAAAATAAATAAATAAACATCGTTTTAAAAAAAAGTCTTTATTAGAATGAGGACAATAATAGTACTTATTCCAACCTGTTTGAATAAGATATAATGATACTTGACACAAAATAAAACTTCCACAAATAGGTATTGGCTTCATTCTATATGACACCAAACTCTGTGTTAGAACCGAAGAGGGCGATTTGGTATAGGACCGCCTGATGGGCGTTTGATATAAGTTTAGGTCGTGCAGGGACAGGAGGTGTGGTAGAAACAAACAGAAACCACTTTTTTTTTTTTTAATGATTTTGTTTATTTATTTGACAGACAGAGATCACAAGCAGGCAGAGAGGCAGGCAGAGAGAAAGAGGAAGGGAAGCAGGCTCCCCGCTGAGCAGAGAGCCAGATGCGGGGCTCCATCCCAGGACCCCAAGATCAGGACTGGAGCCTAAGGCAGAGGCTCAACCCACTGAGCCACCCAGGCACCCTTATCTTTTAATCCTACTTATTCCCCAAATGATGGTCCCCATTTGGGGCTAGTCTGGGGTTAACCCTTCTAACACTTGCTAATTCTAGAGCCCTCCACAGCCAACAATAGCTAGCATTTTGTAATGTTGTATTCATCCTACAGTTGCCGTCTATACTTGTTTTTTCTTTATGCAAACCACACTAATCATTTTAGAAGAACTGTCCATTTTTCACTAATTGATGTAAATATCTGTGATGTGCAGACAGAAGTAGCCCACACTTTTCTAAAGTCCCTTGTCAGAATCCTACCTCCTGCCACCGATTCCTCCCTCCCTCTCTTTTTTTAAAGATATTATTTATTTATTTATTCGAGACAGAGGGAGAGCACAAGTAGAGAGGAGGAGCAGAGGGAGAGGGAGAAGCAGACTTCCCAGTGAGCAGGGAGCCCATCCCAGGACCATCCCAGTGAGCAATGTGGGGCTCCATCCCAGGACCCTGGGATCACGACCTGAGCTGAAGGCAGACACTTAACCAACTGAACCACCAGACGCCCCTTCCTCCCTCTCTCAGCACATTTCCTCATCTTAAAACAGAAACAATGGTAGCACCAACTTGCGGTTGTGAAGATGCCACGAGACCACTCAAGTCAAGGGCTCAGTGCCTGATACACGTTTTCATCATTGGCAAAAAACCCACGTACTTTACACTGCAAATAAGGCCTTTGGCCCACCGACTCTGTACCTTTCCTTCGACCCCTGACCTCCTGGGGGAGATCTACCCATCTCAGCTTCCACTTCTCCACTGGCAAATAGGGAGAAGTCCCTCTTTACCTGCCTCCCACCAGCAAACTGGAGAAACAAAGCACCATCAACGACCTACGAGCAAGGGAAGAAGGGTTTTATTATGAAACAGAAGGCTGGGTCCAGCCCAGAACACATTCTTTCCTGCCTACCCTGCCTTAGACCGCGTGGGCAGATGGACAGTTTGAAGGCGTCCCCTGCTTGGGGCTCAGCGAGTGGACAGAAGAGATCAGAGATGCCCTGGTTCCAAGTGGGAGATGGACAGAGTTCCCAGGGTTCCCAGGTCCCAGGGGTCTAGGCAAGTCACGCCACCTCTCTGAGCCTTATTTTTCTCATCTGCAAAATGGAAGCAGCAACTGTGTCCCCGAGGGTGGCCCAGAAGACGGAGGTAATGCTTTCCAACTTGCTGACCGGCTGCCTGGCCCCCATTAGCACTTGCACAGCCGCAGCTGGGGCTGTTTCCAGGGGCTGGTAGTTTTTCTCGATTGTCCTTTTCTGTCTTGATGACTCTGTCTTAAGCCACGGCCACCAGCTCAGAGGCGTCTCGGTTTGTGTCACCGCTCCGGGGCGGCTGGATGGAGGGTTCCCCTCTGGAAGGATGAGGGCCACCCCCCCGGGGAGCTCAGGCAGCAGCGGCAGCCGTGACATTGAGCTCCTGGCGGATGAACCAGGCTCTGGGGTGCGGCAGCCATCCCCGCAGCAGGCAGAGCAGGTGGAAGCGCCACGGGTAGAAGACGCCGGGGGCGCGGGTGGCGCCGCCGCGGATCACCGCTAGGGCTGCCTTGGGCCCTGGGGCCGCCTTGGCCCTCGAGACGCCCCTGCGGACGGGAGGGCGCGGTGGAGCCTGCAGGGGGCGGCCCCCCCGCCCCCCTCCCCACGGCCCCCGATGGCCCTGGGGCCTTACCTGACTCCCTCAGCGGTCGAGGCGCGATCCCGGAGGCCCAGGACGCACATGGTGATGGCCACGTTCACGTCCTGCACGTCCAGCTCCCGCCGGAGAGAGCCGAAGAAGCCGTCCAGCGCGAACTTGGCCGCCGAGTACGGGCTGGAGAAGGATGTGGGCACAGGGCCTAGGAGCGCGGGAGGGCACCCCTGAGCTCCCCCTCCTCCAGGCAGCCTTCCTGCCCTCTCCAGGCTCGCCCGCCTCGAGGCCTGTGGCCTCCCGACTCCCCGCCCCCCGGGCACGCACCGAGCAGCGAGGACACGACCACCAGAGAGCCTTTGCTGTCCGTCAGGCTGGGCAGCGCCAACGAAGTCAGCTGCACGTAACTCAGGAGGTTCACCTGGAGGCGGCGGCGACGGCGAGTCACCGCATCGCGGACAGACTCCGGCCCGGGAGGGGCGGGGCCTGGCGGCGGTGGGCGGGGCCTGGGGGGCCGGACCTGGGGGTGGGAATTGGGACGGGCGGAGGGTGCAGCCTGGGGATAGCAGGGATGGGGCGCTGGGCGAGGCGGGGCGGGGCACCTGCAGGAGCCAGCGGGTCGCCTGGACGCTCCGGGACCGCGTGCCTGCCGGGGTGGCGCCGAGGTGGTTCAGCACGAGGTAGTCCAGCCCCCCTGGCCCGGAGACGCCCATCAGCCAGGAGCTAGTCCTTGAGGCCCCGCCCCTGGCCCCGTCACCTTGAACTAGAGAAGCTCCGGCCGGAGCACAGAGCCAGTGAGTTCCGCCCGGGGTAGCTCCCCGCCTAATATCAAAGAGACCAGGGCCTACTCCCCGGATCTTGCCAGGTTCCGTCCCTGATCCAATAAGGCCCAGTCCCGAGTTCCGCTCCCTGGAGGCAATGACGTCCCACTCCCTAGCCACGCCCCAGACAGCACAGACCTCCACCGACTGCCACCGCCGGACCCCTTTCGGGTCCTGCCCTTAAGGCCTAGGCCGGGGTCCCAGAGTCCAGGCCCAGACCCTCACCCAGCTTGTCCAGCGCAAACTGCACCACGCGCTCCGGCACCTCGGGGGAGGCCATGTCCGCAGCGATGAAGAAGACCTTGGGAGCGCCCAGCTTCCGGCAGTTCCCAACCACCTGCGGGGAGGTGGGGCAGAGCTACCCGTGGGCCGTCCACCGGCGCTGGGCCCCTCCACCTGCTAGACCATTGGGGCCCCACCCTCAAGCCCCCTCCCCGACCTTGAGCTTCAGGTGACATTTGACATTGTTCCCAAGCGCTGCCACTGGGGTCGCAAACTGGCAGCCTGGGGGCCCACATCGGGCACATTTCATTTGCTCGATACCAACATTTAAAACTCAGGAAACTTCATACAAATCTCGACAGATCTGGCCTCACTAGAAATTTTGCAAGGTTTGCCCCCAAGGACTGTACATCTCCGTGGAGCCACGATGGGCTGCTGCTAAGGAGTGTCCACCCACCCCTCTTTTGAGAACCCTGGCCCTTGGCACGGGCTGTGGACACCACCAATAATCCCATTTTTAAGGAACACTCCCTTGTCTTAATGGATCAACCCAACGCTGTAACCGGAGAGAAGGTACTTTTGTGGTCTCTGGCTTGCAAAAGCAGAAACTAAGGCTCAGAGACTAAGCTACGCCCCTAAGGCCACCCAGGGGGCCTGGATCTTGGCAAGGAAGGGCCCTGTTTTCCAGTCACTCCCTACCAGCACTCAGCTGGAAATGGGCGGTCTCACCTTCTGCAGGAGGGCCTCCGTGTGGGCCGTGAGCACCAGGTGGGAGCCCAGGCGGGCGTAGTGATAAGCCAGCTCCTCCCCAACGCCGGCACTGGCCCCCGTCAGCAGCACTCGGGCCCCCTGGAGGCTAGCTAGCAGGGCGCAGGGGTGGTCAACCCGAGGGGGGACGGGTAGCACTGGACGGCTGGCCCGATTCCTCCCTCCGCCACCGCCAGGCACTCACCAGGGTCGAAGTTGTCATCCCAGTAGTAGGAGAAGAACAGGGCCCCCAGCCCAGTGAGCAGCAGAACCTTCATGGCCCACCCTGGGTCTGCAGGTTCTGCAGCGGGAGAGAGGACGGCGGGCAGGGACCTGGCCCACAGCCATCCCCATTCCCCCAACGAGGCCCTTGTTTGATGAAGATGCTCCGGGCCCTGCCCTCTCTCCTCCATCTCCCAGCCACCACCTGGTCCAGGGCACCACACAGCTTTCCCTGGGCCTCTTCAGGGCTTTCTCCCTCCGCCAGGCAGCCAAATTACATCTTGCCCCCCCCCCCCCGCCCCGATTTCACTGAGGATAAAAGCCAGGCTCGTTGAGGTCAAAAGAGCCTTGCAGGGACCAGCCTTCAGGCCCACTCCGCTGTTTGCCACGCCCTGCCTCTTCACAGTTTCTCAGAACCAGCCAGTCTCCAAGCAGCCTCAGGGCCTTTGCACTGGCTGTAGCCTCTGCCGGGAATGCTCTTCCCAAATAGAACCCAATGAGTTGCTCTCTCACTTCTTGAAGTCAGCACCAAACGGACCTTCTCCAAGGGAAATTCCCTGGCCTCCTTCTCTAAAGCGACTCCTGGTCCCTGTCCCTCCCTGGCCTCCGTCTACAACTTCTTGACATGACCCGAAATTATCCTGATGAGTTGTTACATGTTCACTGTCCCTCTCTCCTCCCAGGCTGTCAGCTCCGGGAGGCGAGAAGGAAATGGAAACCTGGAGCTGCTTGATTCACTGTCGGGTCCTCAGGGCCCCAAATGGTGCCAGCCATGCTGTAGGTGCTCGATACCAGACTGACGCCGAGACCCCGAGTGATACGAGGAACATTGGAGGGAAGAGCTGGGGGCAGGGGGCAGGAGGTACAGAAAAACGGCTCTGTCCGGAGACACCCAGAAGGAATCTTGGGGCTCGGTAGGAGACACAGGAGCAGTATCAGCGGGATTAAGATGTGACTTCAGCTGTGGGAGTGGGTTTACTTGTTCCAGGGAGAAGGTGAAAGAGAGAAACGGGCCAAATGCTTAACATTGGCGGGAGGCGGGGCGGGGGTTCATGAATCTTCCCTGAGAAAGGCACAGGCCCATCACATCTTGGGGTTTCTGTCCTCTGAACTCAGTAGGACAAAGAGGAGAAGGAGACTTCGAGAACTGAGAGATGGTGGGGTTGGGCTGTCTTGAGATCTCTAGATTAGGCCTCAGTCCTTTGCCCCCTATTGCAAAGTTCCAGCTGCCTCCCCCCTGCCTCCCCTACCCTCCTACTCCCTTCCTTCCATCCTATGCTTTTTGGGCAGCCGAAGGGATCTCCCAAAGAAATCTGATGTTGCCCTTCCTGCTCCAAACCGTGTTAGGGTTCGCCACGCCCCCCATGGAGACCAAGCTCCTCACCTCAGTGCCTCGCGGGTCTGGCCCAGGCTCACCGGTCCAGTCTCATCTTCCACCATTACCGTCTATGAATCTTTCTCAGCTCTCAGAAAGGTGAACTCCTCGCTCTTCCCCAGTCATGGCAGCCATCCCACCTCTCCCCACTTTGCAGGGGAAGCCCGTGGAGCCCCGCAACTTGACCCTCTTCCCACCTTGACCACAGCAGCCACGCAGGGCAAGGTGGGGTGGGGCGGATGAATGGCCGGCTGGCCGTCTGGGTGGAGAGACGGAGGGATGGCGGGATGGAGGGAGGGATGAAGCGGCCGCACGTGAGAGAACCAGACCCTCGCAGAACGTACTGGTCCCCTGACCTCGCCAGGCCTTAGTTTCCCCTCTGGACAAAAAGGGCGTACGACGTGCTGCGCGCTCCCCATCTCGCACTCACCCGCTCGGGCCTCAGGTTCTCTCGCAGTCCAGCGGGGCTGGATCCGGACCTGGGAACCCGGCGCGCACCCCTCGGAGCTCGCTAAGCGGCCGCGTCCGGCCGGGCCCCCGACCGCGCCCCCTCCCGTAGGCCCGGGTCACGTGACAAGGAGCCCACCTCCTCAGGGGGCGGGCCTAGCTACGAGAACTCCGTGCCCGGGCGTTGCCCGGCAACGGCCTTCCACCCGGCTCGCCCCTTCCCAGCAAGGGTCCTGCTCCCAGTCCCGCCCCCTGGACGAAAGCCCCACCCAGGATCAGATCACGTGATCCAGGCTCCGCCTCCCTCGGACAAGTCCGACCTCGCGTTGCCATGACAACAATGTTTTGGGTACCCTCTTCCTGGGCCTGGGCCCTCAGTCTCCCGCGCGGGCGCGGGCGGATCTCCCGGGCTCCGACATCTTCTTGGGTCACTTTCAGGTCTCACTCTAGACGCCTGATTCCTCTTTCTCTCCCACGCCCCCCGGGCGGTGCCAGGCCGGACTCCATTTCCCAGGAGTCTCGGCGGCTAGGCGAGGCGTCGGGCGCCTCCACGGGGCGGTGCGGACTCCATTTCCCAGGCAGCGTTGCGGCGGACGGGCTCTGAAGATCACTCCCCTCAGAATCCTTTCGATCCTTTCGCGGTGGGACTGCGGTCCCTCTCCGGGCGTCTCTGAGCCGTTGCGCGACTTCGACTCCCGCAGGCCTTTGCGACTGACCCGGGCGACTCCACTTCCCACAGGTCTCTGCGGCGCTGTCACCGGAAGCGGCGGGCGAGTCGAGTGTCCTTGCGCGCGGAGCCGAGCGACCATGGTTCCCCGAGTGTGGTCGCTGATGAGGTGCGTCGGGCTGCAGGACGGGCCCCGAGCCCCCCAGCACGTCCCCTCCCGTGGGCACCCCCTCTGGTTTGCTCCCAACTGGATCTCCCAATTCCGTGGTGTCAGGTCCCGCGTCGCGCAGATGGGGAAACTGAGTTTCAGGCGGGGACGGCCTTTCCGAGATCCTTCCCGCCTCCCAGCGAGCCCTTGCCCCCTGATCGTGTCCGAGAGCCCTCGGAGCCCCAGTTGCCTCCTCTGTAAGGTGGGCACGCCGCAGGCGCTGTATCAGGAAGCGACGTATGACACACAGGAAGCGACCCGGGCCACTTGGAAACCCCTCGAGGGTGGCGCGCAAGTCGGGCCTGCTGCGGCTGGCAGGCAGAAAGTCAGGGCTCTCCGGTCTTCACGGTTCCCTGCTCTGTGCGGGATCACGAGTGACCCCTTTTCCTCTCCGGGCCTCAGTTTCCCAGTTCAGTGGGGCCGAGTAGCTCTGCTTTCCTGGCGCAGTGTGGATTGAGAGCTGTGTGCAGAGTAGGTGCCAGGCACGGCCCTCGGCGCGCGGCGGGGTGGCTCGTTCTGCCGTCTGAGCTGCCTGGCCTCAGGTGTGTCACTGCTAGGACGGTGGCGCCCGCGAGGCCGACTCCTCCCCGAGACTGGCCAGCTGTGCCCGGGGAGCTGCTGAGCGGCTGTCCTTCCCCAACCACAGGTTTCTCATCAAGGGCAGTGTGGCCGGGGGCGCCGTCTACCTGGTGTATGACCAGGAGTTGCTGGGGCCGAGCGACAAGAGCCAGGCTGCCCTTCAGAAGGCGGAGGAGGTAGTCCCCCCAGCCATGTACCAGTTCAGCCAGTACGTGTGTGAGCAGACCGGTCTGAAGATGCCTCAGGTACCCCGAGGCTGGGAGTGAGGCTGGGAGTGAGGCTGAGGCGTGGTGGGAGGAGGGTGTCATTTCCTGGGTGGCTTTTGGTCCCTGGTCCCTCCAGCCCTGCTTGGTGTCCTCCGCCTTGGGCTTTGTGCTGCCTTTCCCTGCCTGGGGAAGCAGCTGGGGCTGCTGGCTGGGCCCTCCCCTTTTCACCTGCCCCTTCTCCCCTCTCTTCCCAGCTCCCAGCCCCTCCAAAGTTTAACTTTCACATCCGCGACACCTGGAATTCAGGTAGGCCCTGGTCTCCGTGCTTGGGGGGTGGCTCCCGATACCCCCCAGTCCAGCACCCTCTACCACCCCTTCCTGGTCATTCCTTCCCGTCGCTCCCCTTGCTGCTCCGCGCAGCTCCCGTGGATCTAAAACAGGAAAAGGGGCAGAGATTTCAGGGATCCTCCTTTGAGGACGGGTCATCGTGTGACCTCGGACAAGAGGAGGCTGCCCACCTCTGCCTCAGTTTCCCTGTGTGGAACCGATGGAGCTGGGACGGGTGCCTCGAAAGGCCTTGCAGAGCTAGGGTTTCCGGGACTGGTGTCGGTGGACTAAAGCGGGGGGTTGAAGGCGCTGGGCCCTCCCTCTCCACAGGCATCATTACGGTAATGTCAGCTCTGTCCGTGGCCCCCTCCAAGGCCTGCGAGTACTCCAAGGAGGGCTGGGAATACCTGAAGCAGCGAACCAAGTAGCCTGTCAGAAGAGGCCACCCACCCCCCCGGTCAGGAACAGGGGCCGGTACGCCACAGACCCGGAGACTCCAGACTGGCACTGGGACCCCAGTCCAAGGGCAGCTCCCGGCCTTGCGGCCCAATAAAGGACTTTGGAAGTGCTCCCCGATCCGTGTGCTGGCCCCGGGGACTTGGGTGGCCTGGCTGGTGCTTGGAGCGCAGGGGCCCGGGCTTCTGGCGCCCAGCAGCTCCTCAGGGCCATGGGTTCACCCCTTTGCTGTCCAGGACCCTGCCTGCTGAGTCCCCAACCTGGCATGGGGATAGGGAGCAGACACTTGGCCCTGGTGCTCCAGAAACTGTGGTCAGGGCCCAGGAATGGGTTGGGGAAGTACTGATGGCCAGGCCAGGTTGGGGGTCTCAGCTCGTGGAGGGCTGAGCCCAGAGTGGGGTTATTCCGGAGGTGGGGACAATTCATCTCTCCACCGTCTACGTGGCCGGGAGTTCCTGCGGCCTCTGAGTCTCCATCTGGCTCAGCTCACTGATGCCCGAGTGTCATCTCGTCCGGACCCTCCCTTGCCTGCTCTACCCGCAGTCCACCCTCCCCACCATCTTCGGATTCCTGGGACCACAGACTTTGTGGTCATTACAGCGGGTGGGGGGGGCTCCCCTACCCTCAAATGTCCTCCCTCCTGGCTTCCCCTGCTCCCCTGGGAAGGCTTTCCCACCCCACACTGGGTCAGCCGCCTGGTGACCTGAATGTTCCTCCCCACCGGGCTGAAGCGCCAGGTGGGCGAGCCCTGGGCATACTCCCAGTCGGGAGGGCGTCTCACCATGATGGCAGTGGGAGGAAGCCTGTGTCCCAGACAGACGGACGGTAGAGGGTGGGCTTGGCTGGGACCCGAGACTCACCCAAGACGCCTCTCTAGGAGCTCAGAGCAGGCCTGGGCGACAGCTCACTGAAGCCCAAGAACTAGGATGGTGGCTTCCAGTGAGGAAAGCAGAGACCAGAAGCCAAGACATTGCCCACGGCTCCGCCTGGGAGGAGCAGCTGGCATGTGTCCAAGGGAGGTGTGGGGAGGAGTGTCGGGGAGGACAGGTGGCCTGGCTGGCAGTGTTTGGGGAGGCAGAGCCCGGAGTGACCTGTGTCACTGTGCTCTCCAGGAACAGTCTCTGGGTGGATCTCCCATGTCCGTTGTGGCACCTGGAGGCCACCTGGCTCCCTGTGCCACCCGGCCTGCTCATGGCCCCAGGGCAGCACTCACTGTCCCCAAGCCCTGTTTGATTGTACTGTTGGTGCCCACCAGCTCGCACTGCTTTCTGGATGGCTCTCCGCTTCCCAGGTGTTTTGGGGCTTGCCTCTGCCCACATGAACCCAGCCACTGGCCCAGAGACTACGGTGCCATTCTTGACCCCTCCATACCCTCGTGCAGTCAGACCCGAATCCCTCCGTCCACTTGAATCCGCCACGGTGCCAAGGCCGCCTCCCTGGTCTGCTGCCCCCTTCCATCTGCTTCCCCAGGTCCAAGTCTGATCATGTCACTGCCCTAGTCAGAAACCTTCTGTGGCTCCCTGCTGCCCTCTGCTGGAGCCCAG
Organism: Meles meles; assembly: GCF_922984935.1. Taxonomy (NCBI): domain Eukaryota; kingdom Metazoa; phylum Chordata; class Mammalia; order Carnivora; family Mustelidae; genus Meles; species Meles meles. The sequence goes on along the minus strand of NC_060085.1, from coordinate 3,946,068 downwards.
ACTCCTCCGAGCCCTCTCTGCTCCCAGAACACAGCTGGCCTCCACCACTGGCCATGGCACCCTTTCACCCGGCGTCCGCACTCCTGCTCGTCTTGCCCAGGCCGCGCTCCCCCTGGGCCTCCTGACCGCCCCATGGGTGGTCCCTTCGAGGCAGGAGCCCCCCCCCGCCCAGCAACACAGGCTGAGGACCAACCCTGGAACACCAGCAGCACCCTGTCCCCCTAGTCGGTACAGTTCTAGATGTCTCCAGGGCCTGGCAGGTGTCTGTCCTCTGGGGACAGTCATTCCAGCTGACCACCACCGCCCTGGGAGGCTGTAGTAGTCCCGTGACAAAGGTCCACAGGTTCAGGGACTTGAAACGGCGCACACTGATCATGTCACAGATCTGGAAGCCATTATCCCCCCGGGCTCAGTGCAGGTGCGGACGGGCTGGCTCTCCCTGGAGGCTCCGGTAAAGTCACCGTTCCAGCCTCTGCCTGCTGCGAGAGGCCACTGCAGTCCTTGGCAAGAGCCTGTTCACCTTCGGAGCCAGCCAGTCCGCCTGCCCGCCCCTCCTCCGGCTCCCCCGCCTCACTGCTCCCCACAGGACCCTGGGCCCACCTGGTTAACCCTCCATCTCCAGGTCCTTAACTGAATCCCAGCAGCAAAGCCCCTTTTGCCACGGTAGGTGCTGCTGTGCGTAGAGGTTCTAGGGGTTAGGGTGGGGACTCCTCTGGCCCCGCCAGGAGGGGTTTATGTGGCCCACCACAGGGTCTGAAGCCTGGGTCACGTGTCTGTCCACCCCCAGACAGGACTGGACTCCACTCTGATGGGACAAAGATGGAGGCGACCAGCCCATCTCCAGAGCAAGAGGCAGCAGGCCTCCCAGCCAGCACGGCTCCCCCGGATGGGCGGACGAGACTCCCTCCCCCGCACTAGGGGCACAGCCGCGGGGCCCCCGGAGACGGAGTCTGACTGAGCTGCGGAGGCAGCGCACGGCTGTCCGGTCTTACTCACGGGATGCAGTTCCATGTAGCACGTCCCAGGAGTCAAAGCCCGAGGCGGGGAGTCAACGGGGGGTGTGGGGGCAAGGGTGTGCGGACCGGGGACAGGTGGGGTCAGGGAAGATGGAAGGTTCTGCAGATGGAGGTTGGTGATAGCTGCACAGCGGTGTGCAAATATGAATGCCACCGAGCTGTACGTGTAGACGTGGTCAGAATGGGAAATTCCATGTTTGGTGTATTTTACATTAAAAAAAAAAAAAGCAGAGCAGCCCTTCGGCAAGGACTGGGCGCGTCCTGGACACAGAGGCAGAGCCTGGGGGACAGAAACACTGGAGGTACCGCAAAGGGCCCGGGAGGGGGCGCTGTCAGCACACGGCTTCTGGAAACTCTAAGAGCCCCTTAAAGCTGCTCCTTCTGTCCTTTCCTGAAGCAAGAGCCATGGCTCAGCAAGGCCAAGTATAACTCACACAAGGAGATGAAATAAAAAGAGAAAACACTTTAAATAAAGGATATGTGAACAGAAACACGTTTATTACAAAAAAAAAAAACAAAACAAAAAAAAACGGAAAAAAAACATAAAAACATTCACATTGTATTGAGCTACAATATGGCAGCAGATAAAAAAAATTATTGTACACAGTTTAAGGTAACTCCTAACAGAACATACTCTTGTAGCCACGTGACAGAACACAGGGATCCGAGCACTCAGTAGCGGCGAGTGAAGCGGGTGTCGTTGGGTCGGCTCCCCCGGTTCTGTCCTCCAAAGCCCCCCTGCATTCCACCGCGTGGGATCACGTGGCCCCGCGAGGCCCCACCTGGGGCGAAGCTGCCGCGCCTACGACCAACACGGATCCCGGGTCACAGACGCCTGTGCTGTGCGCCCCTGCCCGGCCCGCACGGTTTCTAACCTTCTCCCACGCGAGCCACCATGCAGGGAGGAGACCGGTAAGAGGGACAACAGCACGCGACACCTTACCCTGACATCCCTCCCCGGTTCATCATGTGACCCGGCCCAGAGTGACCAGACATACTTCTTTCGCCACCTACAAGAGATCCAATGCAGACAGCGCCTCAGCGCTGCCCATCGAGTTCGAAGAACACCAACGTGGGGCTCATGGGGTTCCAGTCCCTTCCCCGAGCCACCCGGTCAACCAGTACCCACAGGTCCCGGCCGAGACATCAGCACACGAACTGCACACACTCGCTGAACTGGTAAGTCGAGGCAGAGAAGTGAACCTCCTCCGTTTCCCCCTCCCCAGGTTCAGTCAGTGACCAGCAAGACCCTGTGGTCTTGGGGAGAGCCGAGAAGACTCTCCCTGCCCTCAAGCAGCAGCTTGAGCTTTCTGATGCTTCTCCAGAGAGACACAGTCCCGGCGGAGAGCCAGGCTTACCTTGCCACCTCTTGTGGTCCCTGTCTATCATGCCTCCGTCGGCAGCACCCTGCCACGCACGGTCGTCCTCTAGTCTTCGGCCATGGTCCCCCCAGTCACGTCTGCCCCTTGGAAAAAGAGAGCTCTGATTTGGATTGCCCCTCTCTGCCTTTCATAGTGGTGGGGTGGTAGGTTCTGGAAGGTGGGTTCAGCATTCTGTGTGCCCAGTGCCCATCCCTGAGTGGCGGGGGTCTGCGGGAGGCAGGACCCGGCTCCTGGTCGGGGGATGCTCAGGGCTCTGAGGCGGCCCAGGCCGAGGCCAGGGTGCTGGGGCGGGGCTGGCACCCATCTTTCCCTCGGGCCGCCGGTCCTGAGCTGGACACACCAACCGAGCCAGCGGTGTGAGGCCTGCGCAAGTGCAGCGGGGTGCAGAACACAAACCTGGGTGGCGGAGGCAACCCCCGGCCCTCGCTCATCCTCTTGTCAGAGCCGTAGCCGCCCCACCCGTCGTGGGAGTCCCGCCCGTGGCGCTCTGGTCCTCCGTGGCGTTCGGGGTAATGCTGGGTATTAAAGAACCAGGAGAAAAAGAAAGCTTTGGTACCAAGCCTGGCTCCCAAGGCTGTTGGGGCAACAAGCTAATGAGGCCAGTGACGACAGCTCAGAAGCGCAGCTGAGCACGCGACACATGGCCTCGTGCCACGCGGGTCTTTAGCCTGCATGACCGCCATATCCCATCTGCCCATGGACCAGCGAGCAAAGTCGAAGAATGGAGAAACTGAGGGCTGAGATTCGCCCTAATCCAAGTGGAGAGAACTCGGGCACCATGGAGAGAAGGGTGCCGGGCCTAGCGGATGCCCTGCACCAATAGCAGACAGCGGTATGCCGAGTGCCTGTGCTCCGGCCCTGCAGAACCACCAAAACGAAAGGGCCACTGGGGATCCCTGACCACACTCATTCTGGACCTGATGTCCCTGGGCTGTGGGCAGCCCACTGCCAGCCACCCTGGGGCCTTGCTCGTGGAAACGGCTTGCTGGCACAGGCCACGCGGATGCTTGACTCCGGGATGCCATCTGAAAGATGGATCGAAAGGAAGCCTCCCATTCTAAGAAGAGCCTGTTTTGAAAGTTTATCTGAGTGAGAGAATGAGTGAGCATATGGGGGTGGGGGGGAGCACAGAGAGAGAATCCCAAACAGACTCCCTGCTTAGTGTGAACCCAACACGGGGCTCCATCCCATGACCCTGAGATCACCACCTGAGTCCAAAACCAAGAGTGAGACACTCAACAGACCGCACGCCCCAGGCGCCCCTCGGAGAAGCTGTCTGAAATAAATGCCCACCCATCCTCCACCTGCACCCTGCCCTGCGGGCTGGGAACGGCCATGGCTCTTAGGGAGCTGGGGAGGTGGCTTTGGTTCCATTGAGGGTCTCACTGTCCCACAGATCCAACCTGTGACCCTGGGGTCATTTGTGCCAGGATCCCATTCTAAGTGGTAAGACCTAGAAAGGAGGCCCGGTGATGAAGCCCCTTGGATGAGTATGCCGGGTGCCCTGGTGCTGTTCCTGTCCATGCTCACCTTCACCATTAAGGCAGGAAGTCCCGGAGGCCGGGGCGCGCATGCTCCCACCCCGGGGAGCCCTAACCACCTGGGCCTCCACCCCGCCTCCCCTGGCCTCTCATTCCCAAATGTGTGCAGACATCTTGCTCAACTGTAGAAGATGGAAAAAATACGGCACTGTTCCTTCTAGGAGCAAAATCAACACCCAAGAGCGTCCAAGAAAGTCAGTGCTGCCAGATGGCAAGAGCTGTTAAAATGAAACCCCAGATTAACATGTCCATAAAGAACCCTCAAAACACACCAAGCAAAAAAAACTTCATCTTGTGATTTAAACCATTTCCTTCACTTTTAAACTATCACAAATATTTAATAAAGAACAATCAGGGCGCCTGGGTGGCTCAGTGTGTTAAGCGTCTGCCTTCAGCTCAGGTCATGATGCTGGGGTTCTGGGATTGAACCCCACATCGGGCTCCCTGATCAGCGGGAAGCCTGCTCCTCCCTCTCCCTGCCGCTCCCCTGTGTGTGCATGCACGCTCTAATGAGTAAGTAAAATCTTTAAAAAAAACAAACAAACAAGGAATAATCTTTGATCAACAGCCTTCTAAAAACACAAAGCTGAGAGAGAAAAGACTTCTTACGTGAGGGCCATTCCTAGCTCTACCTGATACTTCCCCACATAGGCACGCTCTGCCGTCCGACCCACCGACCCCTGTAAGGGTTCAGCCGGACCAGAAGCCTGCACCAGTGCTCCCCTCTGCGCCCCCTGCCCCCACCTACCATCCAGGGCAGCACCGTCGTCTTACTTAGGACAGTGTGCAAGAGGAAAAAGCCCGTTTTCAGTTTCAGGAGCGCTAACGGTGGGCAAGGGAGCCCGCGGTGCCCAGCAGCTGCACGCGAGGGATGCGGCCAGCGTGGCTCTCAGCCCGCTCCGCCCCACTCCCTCGTGCAGGCGAGGAAGCCCCCTCAGTCTCACCGCTGGAGACACCCGCTCTGCCCAAGTGCTGGCAGCAGGACGTGACTCTCTGTTCTGGTTCTGGAACCTGGACATTTAACCACCGCGCTCAACTTCACCAAAAAGAAACCGGAGACCGGGTGTACATTTAACTGCGTCCCAGATTCACCTCCAGGAGCAGAGAAAAAGGAATCCTGGGAGGATTCCCCCAGAGGGAGCAGAGGAACCCCCTCCATCTGGCCATGGCAGGCAGCCGGCCCCCACCAGGCCCTCAGGAAGAGGGAGGGAGCCAGATGGGAGTGATCTGTGCTCGCCCCAGGGAAAGGACGCCCACCGGGCAGCAATTCCGCCCAACGATGATGCCCTGACCACATCCTTCCCTCATTCCCCACGATCTTCCCAGTAAGCCCACGGAAGTCAATGCTCTTTGGGGAAGTTCTCAAGCTAAGTCTAAGAGGAAAGAGGAGCCGATCAAGCCCATTTTCCTGCCCAGTCTGCCCTCGCGCGGAGCCCCGTTCTCTGGGAACTCACCTCCCCGAAATCAGGGAGGACCCTGTTAGGGCCGCTCTATGGCCCTAGTCTCAGACCTTCCCAGGGGACATGGGGTAGAGTGACACAAGGCACTCAGCTCGTGGCCCCACCGATGAGCTTCCCTCCGCCCTATCAAGCCCATTTTCTAACACGCTCACCCTGCAAGGCGCACTCGGTGTGGCCCAGAGAGTGAGCTGCCTCCTGAGGCGGCCCCAAACTCGCGTGTGCTCAAGCTGCGCAGGGAACAAGCATCCAGCTGAGCCTGCTAGCTGCGCCCGAAGCTCTTTAGCCAAGAGTACGGCATTATTTACTCTTATTCAGAGGCGGACAGAACCTCAGAGTCAAGACCCAGAGAGACTCCAGGATACACGGCTTCTCCCCCTCAGCTGCAGAGAGAGGAGAAGGCACGCCAAAGGAGACAGAACCGAAACCAAGGCAAAGCTGGATACGACCGAGATTCTGACTCACCTGTCCTTCTCTTTCTCCCATCATAGATCTTGAACCTTCTCTCCTGAAAAAGACAATTTATATAAAAACATTAAGGAAAGAAAAATTAAGTCGGTTAGGCCCTCCCAGACAAAACACCTCCCACATGGAAACCAGGCACTTCATGCTCTGATGGTTCGAGTGAGCCCACAAAGCCTAGAAGGGCTGACCCTAGTTCTCAGGCATTTAGAAAAAGAGAGGAGAGGAGAACAGACAGCGAGAGAGAGAGGGCAGGGCCGGGGACCCAGCTGACCTGTCGACAGAGTGGTCAGGGTAGCGGCCCCGGTCCCTGTGGTCAAAGTCGTGGAAGCGGTCCTGGCGGTTGAAGTCGGAGTGGTAGCGCTCATCCAGGGCGGCCCGCTTTGCTTCTGGCCAATAGGCATCGTCACGCCTGCAATGGGAAGAAAGAGGTGAACCTAGTTTCTCCTCCACCTTCGTGACCTCTGGGGGAGCTGGTGAGCCAGACCCTCTGACGATCCTCGGCTCCTGTCACTTCCCAGCATGTGAATGGACTTTCCTGGGGGGTCTTCTTTGCTACGTGATCTGAGGGGGGCTGGCAGGGTGACGTGGAATCTGACCCACGTCAGATCCGCTCTATTTCCTCCAACGTGCCCCACTTCCCCTGCACGGAAGAGCTGCGGCTTCCCGGGCAGGAGTGGGCACACGTGCACCCCTGCAGGTCGCCTCCAGAGCTGTGCATGGCCTCGACCAGGACAGCAAGCGAGAGCCCGGACCCTGAACTCTCCTTGGCACAAAGGCTCTCCTCCCAGGTGGACTTGACCCAGCAAAGACACCAGTGGAAGGGCTTTGAGACGCACTTGAAACATACGCTTTAAAAACACTTAGGGCCTAACGGACTCCCAGCATCAGTATTTTGCACAAAGGTCCTAAGTCTGAAAATAGCAGGAAGTCCCCGAAGAGCGGTCCTGCTGGCCGTCACCCGGGCCCACTCTGAGCTGTGCAGCTGAGAGCACATGAGTACAAACTGGTTTTTCCCAAGTGGGGACGCAGGCGGAGAAGCCTGGATCGGACCAGTACGGACACTACCACCCCCGACTCCCAAGAGCAGGTCTGAAATCGGGCCCTTTTCAACGGGGCTCACATTTCAGTATTCACACGTCACACCGGCATGTCTGGGAAACAAAACAGTGTTCTTGGAACAAACCAGAACAAATCACTACAATGACAACTAAGCCTAAAAAGGGGGCCCGAAGGAGCCGGTTTTGGTCTCTGGCCACCTGCTTAGCCCTCGCGTGTCATGTGCGGCTCTGCGAGTCCACACTCCCTCCTCCGGGATCTGAGCTGGGACTTGAACTTGAGGCTTCACCAGACAGGCGCTGCTTTGCGCAACCATTTCTCCACCTACCCCTAACCATCTCCCAGGTTCGGGACGAAGTAAAGGACATCAAACGGGGCTGTAGCATGTACCTGTGCGGCCTCCGGAACAAGACTCTCCCGTTCATGTGACCCTGGGGCCCATCCCCCAACACCCAGCGCCCCGGGGCCTCCGCTGGGGGCAGGGGGGCTAAGAGCAGCCCGACTCACCGGCCGTCCACGTCGTAGGGCCTCCGCACGGCCGGCCGCCGCTCCTGCTCGTAGCGCAGCTCCTGCTGGCGCCGCAGCTCCTCGCGCTCGCGGTGGATGCGCTCCTGCTCCCGCCGGCGCTCGTGCTCCACGTGCATGCGCTCCCGCTCCAGCCGCTCCCGCTCCATGCGCTCGCGCTCCAGCCGGTGCCGGTGGAAGGCCAGCCGCTCGCGGGCGATCTCCAGCCGCTCCCGCTCCTCCCGCTCCCACTGCGCCTGCATGCGCTGCTCCCACTCGCTGCGCTCACGCACCCTGCGGGACAGCAGCAGCTGCAGGGGCCCCGGGCCACGGAGCTGCAGGACACAGACCACGGCGCCCACCCTGGGGAACGCGGACCCGCCCCGGAGCGCGGCACCAACGCGGACTCGGGGCTGCGTCTCCTGCTACGGGTCTCCAGCTCTCGCAGGCCCGCGGACATGAGGGTGAGGGCAGCGGCGGCCCTGCCATGCCCGCACAGGCCCCGTTCCACGTGGTTCCTGCCCGGCGGGTCATGAAGGCAAGAGGCGTGTGCACACTGAGGGTCAGCTAGAGAACGAGCTCAGCCTCGCTCCCTGAACGTTTCTTCTGGAGCTCCACATCTCATTCCACGCGACAGCCCGCTAACAACGAGCAACAGAACATACCTTTCACAGCAAATCAAGTCTCACCGAAAACCTCTGCTCCCTGACCCAGGAGCTTCAACGAGTCCCCGTGGGACCGGGCTAGGGCACTAGCACCGAAACTTCTGGATGCAGCTGTACAAGTTCAGAAGAGCTGGCCAACCAGCAGGGCCTGCAGTGGCTGCGTGAGGTGCCGGCAAGGCTGTGCGGGGACCCGCAGCGTCTACTCTGTCGCCAGTTTCCCTGCTGGCCCCTGTGCGTGTCGTGCTGAGGAGCCAGGGGCGACGGCTGCCAGGCTGTCCCCCTACAAGCCCTGGCCACACACTTACAGAGATATGGTCTCTACCCGCAGAAATGCATACTCTGGCCTCACTGTGCTTGTGGTTTGGACCAAAACAGCTACTCCTCTCACATGCACTCCTGAGGCCCAGCGAGGCGGAGCCCACTGCAGGAGCAGTGATGTCTGGCCTGTCGCTTCCGGCAACTCTCTTCTGTCTGCTTTCCCGTCTTGTTACCGTTGCCTTATTACACTGATTTCAAACCGCATTTGTTCCCACTGCTCACATACATAAGTCACATTTGCATTCAGTCGACCTCTCTGTGACACTCTGGGCTGTCCAACCCTACTCCTGAATTCGCTCACGTTCACTTTCTATGAACGCAGACGTTACGTTTCACGTTCACGTTCAGTCACCAGTGTATGGTGAGGGTTTTGTCACAGACGTGAGCGGGAGACCCAAAGTGCTGCGTAAAGAACAGCCCAGTGACCTGAAGCTACTCGGGCTCTAGTCCGTCCTGTCACATTCGCAGATTACATCCCCACATGCGCATCGGTCAGGTCCGCCGCTCTGCCAGTCGGCTCAAGAAAAGTGCCCTCTGCCCGCTGCCTTGCCCTGGGAAGCAGGAAGCTGTGAGTGTGGACTCACTAAAAACAATGCCTTACCCCCTTTCCTCATTCTTACTCTGCCAATAGCACTGATGATTTTTTTAGACTATGAAGTTTGGGGGGGCTCAGTCAGTGGAGCGTCCGAGTCTCGGTCTCAGGTCATGATCTCTGGGTCATGAGATCGAGCCCCATGTAGGGCTCTGCACTCAACAGGGAGTCTGTTTGATATTCTCCCCCTCTGCTCCCCACCTGCCCCCTAAAATAAATAAGTCTTTAAAAAAAAAAAAAAGGTTTCTTGATAGGAAAAATTAACTGTTCTAATTCTCTCCCTGCATACGTTCCACTGTTCCTTTTTCCCTTTCTACAGCTTCTGGAGTACATCTGGAATGTTTGCTAACTAGCACTACTGTACCAGGAAGGCATTCCAGCTCCTACTGTTACCTTCCATAATCTTTTTAAAAAAGAGATGGGCCGGGGCGCCTGGGGGACTCAAGGGGACTCATTAAGCCGCTGCCTTCAGATCAGGTCATGATCCCAGGGTCCTGGGATCAAGCCCCACATCAGGCTCCCTGCTCAGCAGGAAGCCCGCTTCTCCCTCTGCCCACTCGCCCTGCTTGTTTCCCTCTCTCACTGTCAAATAAAATGTATAAAAAAAAAAAAGAGAGAGAGAGAGAAAGAGGGGCTCAGAGGGTTAAGCCTTTGCCTTCAGCTCGGGTCATGGTCTCGAGGTCCTGGGATGGAGCCCTGTGCTGGGCTCTCTACTCAGCAGGGAGCCTGCTTCCCCCTCTCTCTGCCTGCCTCTCTGCCTACTTGTGCTCTGTCAAATAAATCAATCAATCTTAAAAAAAAAAAGAGAGAGAGAGAGAGAGAGAGAGAGATGGACCTATGTGCTTCTCTGAGATCATTGAAAAAAACAAAACAAAACAAAACAAACATAAAAACACAGGATGAAAGCCAAAGGAGTCAAGAGGTCTAACACAATATTTCACAGACAGAGGACTTTGGAAATACCCCCTATGACATGATTATAACTAGTCCAGAGATACAAGCAAACCAGTTAACACTCCTGGACACGGACTCACCTGCGGGACTCAGAGTCTCTTGACTTCCGAGGCTCTTTGACTTTATCAAAGGACACAACTGACCGCTTCTCTCTGCTGGCCGATTTGCGATCCTGGCTCTTGGAAACCTGGTTCACCAAAAAAACATCCATAAGTTAAAGCAGAAATGACAACAGAGAATCAGGCGGGTCCAGGTCCAAGCATCCAACTTGAAGGTTGGAAACAAACACTGTACATTTAATGGAACAACCGAGTAACAAGGCATTCTCCTCCTAAAAACTGTCACATTTCCCTTCTCATAATTCAAAGAGCCTTATCTCCATGCTCAACTACCCCGAGTACTTTCAATGGGGTCAAAATGGCAGCACTTCCACGCCAAAACTTATGAATGACCGTAACCAATTTTCTAAATACCTTGTCTTCTGCATCTACAATCAATTCCTTACTCTTGTTCTTTTCCTTCCTTAACTAAACAGGCAGTGAGTGCCTGACCATGGCTACTTCTGGTATATCTGAGGATTCCCGAGTGATTTTTATGAGATCATCCCATCTTAGCCCTGGAGCTCGTACTCCCATTTTGGCCATTTTCCAATTACCTTACGTGAAATAAACGTAAAAGAGCTCACATGTATTACATATTCGCACAAACACAAACAGACTGAAACCTTCCGTAACTGCAAGGATGGCTTGCCAGAGCTTCGACGGTTTGTCACCGCGCAGCATGCGGCGACACGGCCGGCCAGGGGCTGGCACCTGGGAACGTAGCGCCCAGAGCACCTCCAGGCCAGAGCTCCCTGGTAAGGGCGGTTCACTGGGCCTAGACCGTGCAAATGTGCTCTGTGCTGACCGCCTCCTCTCCTTCTGGGAGTCAGAAGTTTGGTCTGTACCTGGCAGAATGCCTATGTAACCAAGCCCCAGTAAAAGCCTGGGGTGCTGAGGCTCTAACGGGCGATGGTGATGGGCGCCCTGGGCGGGAGCAGTGCCCACGTGCCGCTGCACTTTCAACGCTGCGTAAGCTCACGGGCACAGGACAGCACCAAGGGAGCCTGCAAGAGTCTCCCGCACACTCTGCCTGCGCGTCCTTACCGCACCACTGGAGTCCATCTTCGTTGGGCGTGCCACCACAGGGTAAGCCCAGGGGTCCTTACAGTGGATCACTGCATGTGGGTGGCCTTGGGGACCCTGGACCCGAATCTATCAAAAATTGCATTTATGGAAAACAGCTGCCCAAGACCCTAAGAGCAGGAGTGAAGTGGTAGGAACCCAAGACGGGTCTTCTGTGAATTGTGTTCTGTGGAGCATCTGCAAGGACAAAGAGTGTGGGACTGAACCAAAACGGAGACCGGACTCAGAAAGGCAGGGAAGGCTGGCTGGGTTGCACGTGAGTTTCGGAATGCACAATAGAGAGCTGCGGAAACTTTCAGGGGAGGCAACGGAAATAGCCAGACATGGGCTGATTTCGGGGGGTGGGGGGGTCGGGGGGGGAACCAACCAGTCTCATATTTGAATTTTCTAAGACCAGTGTTCTAACCCCTGATCTACTATGGAACCTTCTCCACCACACCTGAATTTTAAAATTAGCTTAGGGAAATAAAATAAAAAAATAAAAAAAACTCTCAACAGAAAAGAGTTACGTATTTATAAACGAAAGCTTTTTAAACTCTTTGTTTTTTAGAATATCAAGCTGTCTACATTTTGAAAAGGCATACCACCTTTTTCTTAAATTAAGTTCAAGAATTGCCTAAACTCTACAGAAACGTAAACGAAAGAAATGTGAAATGAGAAAATACTATGCCCTAGTTAGAAAATTAATACTCACCCTCTCTTTGGATCCTGATGTTTTGACACTAATAACAGGCACGCCTTTCGATTTATCCATCACCACGGTCCGCTCCGTTCCTCGACTTCCTACAGGAGGAAAGGAGTTGTGTGACATAAGAAACAGGAAACACTCAAATTAGGAAACAGTACTCAACTCCACGGCAAAGAAATCAGGTCTGTGCTGCTGACTGACTACATCGAACCACGAACCACACCAACCAGGAAGAGAAAAAACGCAGGTGGTATCTTCAGTGACAATACCTGATTTTGTAGTCCGGGACCGCTCTGACGGGCCAGGTTTCTGATCGTCTTGATCTTTACTCTTTTCTCCGCTTCCCTCTTCACCCTTCTTAACGTCCTCTTTTCGATCAGCTTTATCTTCCCTCTTAAGGTTTGCAGACCTAGAAATAACGTCCCAGGGCACAACAAGCCTGTTAAATCCCGTACTCAAGAAGCAAAGCAGCCCCAACCGGACCCTTGGCCTGAGCACCGCAGGACCAGGAGGCTGCCTGGGTCGGCATGAAGGGACGATGCCCAACAGGAAGTCCCCCCTGCTCTCCCCAAGCTCCCCTGGCATCGGGCCTGCAGGAAGGATCGTCTCAGCCGCTGCAGGTGAGACCCTTCCTCCAAACCTAAGAAAGGAAGGGGTGAGGGGCCCCGCAGGCCCCCCCGCCGTGGAAAACGCGCAGACCGGGAAGTACAGAGAAGGCCTCTCTTGGCCACAGCTCCCTCGCAGAAGACCAGTACCTGTCGCTGGTGCTGGACTTCTCCTTTTTCCCCTCACCCTCTCTCTTTTCAGAGGTCTTCTTCCCAGTAGGCTCATTTTTCGCCTGAAAAAGAGAATCAAACCCAAGTATTACCACAGACACACACACACATTACCTTCTATATATATAAAAAGGGTCACGTTGCTGGAAGAAAATAACCACTTACTTTTTCCACTGAGATCATCTTCCCGTGGAGCTCTGTTTTGTGCAGCTGGTTGATGCACTTCGTGGCCTCTTCGGCTGTGGACATCGTAACGAAGCCGTAGCAGCGGGCTCCAGGACTCCGGGCATTTGTCACCACCTTGGCGCCCACCACCTCAAAGGAAAGCACACAAGCATGGCTCAGGCGGGAGGCCCCCTCCCGCCCCCGGGGGAAGCGGGCAGGGCACCGTAGCTCACGGTGCCTTCCGCGAATCCTCAAGTCCTGGCGCCCTCCCTGGGATGCGGAAATCGGGGAGGCCGTCACCTGGTGCCTGACAAGTGGCACCTGACAGCGGGGAAGATGATGCTATTGCCTCACTGCAACTCCTCGAAGGCTCTGCCCCCCCCCCCTTCCGGCTGCTCCTCCTGGGGACCAGGACGGCAGTGCCGAGGAGCAGCGTGGAAGTGAGACGCACGGCACGCTGCTGCCGGCATCCCACCAGCCGCATGCGCAGTGAGGCAGGAAGACAGGCCTGTGGATGGAGCCCGACAGACGACACGTACTCGGAGCAACCGCGAGACGTGGTGCGCACGTCCCGGCGCTGCAGGCACATCGTCACACCATCACACATCGGCTTGCCCCAAAAGCTATGCCTGAGACAAGAAGACTCAGTTTTCCTGACGGCCCACAAGCCAAGGGTAGGCCCCCGGGCTCCGGGAGGTCCAACACAGCCTATATTCCCATTCCTATTCCTATATTAGGCCACATGGAGACTCAGACCCAAGGGAGTTTCTGAAAGGGTTGGTCCCTGACTCAAATAGCCGAAGCCTGCAATGTACCCAGGACACTGGAGGCCCCGGGGGGACAGGTCCCTGCTGGGAGCACCCACCTGCTGAGGGCCACAGAGAATCATCAAAGGGATGAGCCTCAGGGACTCGCTAGTTACCGCTACAGGCGCCTCATACTTAATTTTGCTCGTCAGTTCTCGGACATCGATGACCAAAATAAATACTATTCGTTTTCTCTGCTGTGATCTGTTGAACCCTTAGTACAAATAAAAGTCCGTGCCTTCGGCTTGCCCCAAAAGCTATGCCTGAGACAAGAAGCCCAGGCTAGTGAGGACGACTAGGGAAGCGACCCACCACGGGTGCTGTGAAACACAGGGACCTGCAGCAGGCCTCGGGGCCGGGGGGAGGCAGGCGCTCTACCCATCACGGCCACAGCTCACGGCGGAGCGGGGAGGGAGGACAGGCGGGTGCTCCAGAGGGCACGTGGCCAGGGCTGGCCCAGCTGTGGGTAAGAGCAGGGGAGCGGAGAGTCACGGGGCAGAGGCACCAACAGCTCGGCTCCGGCTACACACACCATCTTGAGGAAGCAGCAGCTCTGAGGGCTCCCAGATGTAGACAGAGGTTCACGTGGGGGAGGGGCCAGGCTCACGGCCACACAGCTGCGGCCTCCAGCTCTCCGCACCAGTCTGGCTCCACAGGCCCCGCTCACAACCCCTTTCCACAGCCTCGCTCGTGTTCTGAAATCTTCCCAAGCCACCCTCTGCTATGACCCCCAAAGCCCTCCCTGAGTTTAAGGCCCAAAACCACAGAAATGAATTCAGGAAATCCTCTGACTGAAATGGTGGCTTTCGGCCGGGGAAAAGGAAGAAAAAAATACTAAGTTGATGTGCGCTCTGGAACCTTCCACCTCTCTCACCTCTAGCTGTGGACAGACAGATCGTCCACGGCCATGAGCAAATGTGAGCTTAAAGAATGGCAATGTGCTGTTCAGACCAGTCACCAGGAGGCGACAGTCGTCTGCAAGTTAAGACCATACCACGCTGGCTTCAAAACATTTTCTTCTCCAGAAAACCCTGGTCTTACCTTCCCATATTTGCTGAAAAGATTCTTCAAATCTGTCGCTCTGGTAGTAGAAGAAAGTCCACTAACCCAGAAATTTCTACCACAACTGCTCCGACCTATTTCAAAAGAAAAGCCTGGTCAGAAACACCAGACTCACAGGAGCCTGGAAGACTGAAGTCATCCCAGACCAGACACTTTCCCACCTCTCCCAGATGCCAGCTTGGGCAGGAGGGCCCGCCCCCTGCCCTCACACCACCCTTGCAAATGTACACGAGGCCCACCAGGGCTGCGAGCAACGCCACTTATGACAGCGAGTCAGGGGCTATTAGGGCCGTGAGAAGTTTGCTCCCTTGGAAGTCACCCAATGGCATTAGGCAGCGCACTGGGGCGGCTTCCAAACATAAAGCTGCTGTCGGGATGAACCTAACTCAGACGCTCTCCTTCTTGCCACAAATACCTTCCCACCTATATCCCTTGCTTGTATTCTAGGCTGCTAAGGACTCTGAACCGACAAAATGTGTTTTCCGTTAGTGATTTTTTAATAAACAGAAACGGTGTTGATAAACCCGAGGTGCCAGGTAACCCCAAGGTATCTGAAACCAGACAAAAGTTTCCCATTTGCAAGTGTCCCTGAGGCTAAGGCATCCGCAAATGGGGAGGGGGAGGGCAGTCAGGGTCAGCGACCTCAGAGGGTCACCGTGCTCTAGCGAAAGCAAGAGTGAGCTTCGGATCAGTACCTTAACTCTGAGGACCTGGCCTGCTGCCTACAACCCAGAACCTGCAGACTGAATAGCAGAGGAAGAGAAAGGCTTCAGGAGAGGCTGAGGCAAATCTGGGTGAGAAACGCAGTACGCAGTGAATGAGAACCAGAAAGCCCACCGCTGCCAAGGCCAAACGTGGTGCAAGAGACAGACCGCTGTCGCCCCAGTGACCTACCCTTTTCCTCTTTGGAAAGCCGTTTTGTATCCGACTCATCTTCGACAGAACTAGAGACAAAAGATAATGTCACTCCAGAAGGAAGAAGCAGACACGAAACAAACTCAAAATTATAGAACACGTGCTGAGGTTGCATACCTACCCGAAATTTAGTTCTGAAAAATGACACCCCGACAAACTGGTATTGGAAATCTGACCTAACCATAAGATTTCAGACCCACAGGAGTTAATTAATTCTGCTGGGCTAAAGATAATTAGGAAGAATTAAAGAAAACAACCATGATAGGTTGAGAAAAGAAAAAAGATTATGTAATCAGTTTAAAATAAACAAAGAGAAATAAAACATGGTTCAGAAGTAAGCTACGACTGCATCAGTCTGGCTGGCCAATTGCAGAAAAAACAGCTTATGTGTGTCATTAAATGACCAATGGAAAGGAGATAGCGTCTGGTCTAAAACTGAGAAAAAACAAACCTCATTTTCTGATCAGCGCCCTCACTGGCTGAGGACTCTTTAGGAGCCGGAGGGACTTCATTACAAGCTTCAAAAGCAAACTTCTTCACGTCTTCTTTGCTATCTCTGGGGTCTGGGCTTGAGGCTTCCGGGGGCGCTTCCGCGGCCTCCTCGCTAGAGGCTTCCGTGCGCTCGGAGGCTTTACTACTCTGCTCAACCGGCTGCTCTAGCCCTACAGGCTCACAGTCCGTCCGCGCGCCACCGCCTGGCTGCTCCACGGGCTCCCTTTTCACTACCGCTAACAGGGTGTCTGCCCTGCTCGCCTGAGCTTGCGCTGTTGACTCGCTGGCCAAATCTAAGTCACCCTCCTCCGGGTGGCCGCTGCCAAAAAGGTCCTCTTCCTCCGCAAGCTTTCTGTCTGGCCCCACGCTACTTGTATCCTGTGCCAAGGGCTGCTCCAGCTCGGAACCTTCTTCTTTTACTGGCTCAGATTTACAAGTTTCCCCCAAAATGTCGAGTATTTTCTCATTTTCTACGGATTTAACAGGAATAGAATGGCACAAGGTTTAATTACCAGGGAAATAAAGCAATCACAAATGCGGAACTGGCACGGCTGCCACACTAACACGAAGAGAACCGCTAGCTACACAGAGATTGGAAAACCCGCGGGTACACAAAGTTACACCGGTTACACTACCTGCGCTCCAACCGACTGCTACAGTAAGCCGCTACGCTACATGGAAGAGAAAAGCATCCCAGAGATTTAACCCCCAAAACCTTCTGGCTGATTCTTGACAGTCTCTTCATTCTGTCGTCGTTTACATAGGACTCTTCCAAATTTAGCTTCCAAAGTCCAAGGTGCTTAACTGAATGTATCACCATTCACTGAACAGCTCAATTTCCAAATTTCTTTGAATTTCTTTTAACAGAACAGTCCAACATGAAAACCAGAATCTCTTCCATCGGTGCTCTGAGATATTTGCAGTCCAGAAAGTGAATAGCATTTGTTGGGAATTCTCATGAAGAAACGCTTTCCTCTTCTGGAATCCAGTTATGTCTCAATGTTTTAAAATGCATCTCCCTACAGCTACCTGCACTGCCTGAATTAAAAACCACAAAGTTAAGACACTGCCCAATATCACAAGATCTGTTTTGTGGGGAGCACAACAATGAGCTCGCGAGAGGCATCATGCAAACTTTCTACATACGTTTAAGTGCCGTTTACGTTTAAAAAGGCATGAGATCGGTTCATCTCAGTACATTCTGTGACCTGAGAAGCAAGCCACCTTCACAGATCTGGTGATACGGCTGGGTTTCCAATCTCTATGATCCTGGTCTGTTCTGGGTCGTAACCCTTCAGAACAATGTCTACTACAGTAAGGCAACTTTTTTAAAATTAAAGAATTTCCATTAGAGAAGGTGGAAAGCTAGAATGGTTCAAACCCCCGCTGGTAAGTTTTTCATTTAACAGTACCTGGCTCCAAGGATGGCTCTTCAATTTCCTGCAACAAAAAACATAATATAAGATTGTGCCAGATGAATGAAACCTACAGCTTCTTTACACCAAAAACTGTAACTAAAAAGGGAATTTCTAAAACACGTACTAGGAAACTCACAGACACGACAGGTGGAGAACCTAGTCACATTCAGGACAGAGCCCACATAGGACAGTGCACCTGGCCCACCTCCGCCCAAGCCCCGCCCCACCCCCTCTGCCTGGGCTACTCTCGAGGGGCCCAGGACCTGGTGGCTGCTCCCGTTCGTGCTGCCTCGTTTCCCCAGCGCCTGGCAACGTTCTCATTTTCCATGGCAATGACCACATCACATGCCCGTCTGTCCCCCTATACTGAACTCTTAAAAGCCAAGAGAGCAGTGTTTTATCTACTTGGAGCATGTAACAAGAGTGCTTGATATTTTCCAGTCCTGGTTTTCACTTAATGTAGTTTAACTTCTGAAAATCCGAGCGAGTGAGGGAATAGAGGCACAGGCGGTTCGACCCCTTCTCACTTCCCCTGGTCCTACCACATCTGTACCTGGTCACCCGAGCACTCTCGAGGGTGACACACTTCTCTTCCCTTTATCTCTTCCAGCAGCGTTCCCCGGGGCCACCTCTAATTCCTAAATATTCCTGAAACCCTTCCCAGGAAGCCCTGGCTGGCAATCCTGACCACTGCTGTTCCTCGCCTCCAACGGCACCCAGTTTTACTGTCCCTACGCTATCTGCCACCACGGTGAGCACACGGTTCCCGTGGCCCGTAGCCTTCGGCAATGACCCCTCATATCAACTCTCTCCTGACAGGCCCATCTACACCCCTCCTGATCCCCAGCTCAGCTCAGGGGCCATCTCCTCCCAGAAAGGTTCCTCCTAACGACTTCAGAAGAGCCTCTCTCTCACCACGCAGTCCTCGGCGCCCACAGCCCCTCTGCGTGAGGCACCTTACCCTGGAATTCGAGCCACTACCGATGAGCGCCGACTACGTTCCAGGCACAAATGTAATCCCTTTACATACACACAGTAAACATCAGCCCTCACGGTTGGTACTATTAGTACCGTCCTGGCACAGAGTGGCTGACCAACTGCCTCAGGACACCCAGCAGAGCCACGTTCTCCACAATGGCTGCGTGAGCGCGAGTCTCTATCAGCCCAGGTCTCTCCCCAGCACTGCTGGTTTGTACTCCACACAGGAAGGGCCCTGCGAGGATGGGACATTCATCTCTGCACGCATGCCTGACACACCACAGGCACGAACACACGCCTGGGGGAGGGGGGCGGGTGGTCTGCACCTTCGTGGGCGCTGGCCTGCCATTCTGAAAGCCCCGGAAAACTGTTCACTTTCTTCATACGTTCATTCTGTGTATCTTGTTTCTCAGGCAACATACCCCATTCTGGGATTTAACCCCGCAACTCAAGCCAAAAATTGTTCTAGGCAGAATTCTCTCTGTAACTTTCTGCAGAGAGAAACAAAATCTATCCCTATCTGTGTCTGTAAGGGTTTATGTATTTTCCACTTTAACACAAGAGTCTTGGACCTAGAAAGACTCGAGAAAGTGACAAGACCCAGCTCCCCCTTTCCCTTCGGAGCCAAGAATGGGTGGTGTCACTTTGCAGCTGGAGAGAGACATTAGCCCTAAAGGTGGGCTGGGTTTTCTTGAGGTCTGCAGCTTCCTTGAAGCTGGGATTCTGACTTCCCAGTAACTATCCTTGCCCCTGCCTGGCGGAAGCAAATGCAGACTGCATCTGAAAAGAGGATTCTAATTAAGCAGTACAAGTGAATGAATAGGACAGTAAAACACCCCCAGAACCAAAATCAGCAAAACAAAATCAGCAAAACCAGCAAAAATCAGCAAAAGCTGACTGTATTTTCCAATGAAAATCACACAGCTACCCAGGTTAAGTTTATTCCAATGGTTTATGTATCTAGGTAGGCTGGCAGAAAAATTTATAAAGGAAACTCAAGACCCACATTTATGTAAATCCTACCTGAAAGTTAGTCCACATCTCATTTGTTCTCATCTAAGATTTAATATTTACACAGATGATACAGTCAAGACGATAAAGTCATCAAAAGAAATCTGTGCATTTTCTATGAGACAAATTCCCAAAGGCAGAACCAGACCCCCCCCCCCCCGCAAGATTTCACCTTCCCCAACTGTGATGTCAGTGTTCTGGCCACCCCACCCTCCTGAATCCTCATCTGGACCCCATTATTAGTATCTCCTGGGGGGAGAGTGCCCCCCAACCCCTGCCACCATCTCCCCTTACAAGTCTTTCTGCAGAGAATGCCCCCCAGAACAGATCAGACAGGCAGCCTTCCCCCCCCCCCCCCCCCGCCCCCCGGCAATCAAATCAACAAGAACTTCCCCAAACAGGCCCTCCTCTCAGCTGCAGATAAGCCACAGTGCTTATAGGGGAAGTCAAGATGGTAAGTCCTTTGTAATAGGCCTGCTGTATCTGGAGAAAGTGGAAAGCAAAGTCTCTGAAGATGCCAAGAGGGCAAACAAACCTTGCAATGACTTTTACTTGGGAATGCCATACAATGTCTGTAGGCGTTTGCAGAAATGGGAGGCTAACCTGATTCTAAAATTCCTGAGACATACAATTTACCTGTAATATAGTGAAGTCAGATGATGAAGTATCTAAATTGTTTAGGGTTTCTTTGTCCTCTATCTGTAAAATAAACAAAAATACAGTCTGCAATGTCAATATTAGATAACACAACAGGACATCTGTAAGATGAAAAGAAAGAGCGATAAAAAATCACTTATGACAAAATTCTAAACACAATGCAGGAATCCAAACAGCATAGAGATTGACTTTACCTCAATTTAAAGAAATGGTACCTGCAAATACACTGGGAAGCCCACTATGGTACCACTGAGGGTTTTAAGGTACAACCAAAGAAAGAAAAACAGAGAGTTTAAGTTGAGCAGAAAAGAGATTAAAATGAGATAGCAAGCTTTGCGCAGTGGCAGTATCGTAGCCAATGAGGTTTATCCGAGGCGCGATTATTGCTAATTAAAATGAGATAGCATGTGACTCCCCGTCAACGGGAACACCAGGTCTGGGGGCTGTTCTTCTGTGAACAACGACCAGAAGCGGACTACAGAATGGATTCTTGGATCTCTGGGGCCACCACCACTTCTCCAAGCCCGAATGCTACTGCTACTGAACCCACCGCCCCAAGATGACTCTGGCCCAGACTGAGATGGCATATCTGAGTACTGGCCTCCTAAATTTCCTAGAGTGTGGGGACAGGAACACAGAACTGCCAAGGCAGGTGGCCCACGGAGGCCCCTCTGTTGGGGAAAAATGACTGGTATGTTGATTTCCTATTCCAAGAGGTGGGCTCTGCCCAAAAAGGTGGGGATTCCCCAAACACAGGAGGAAGGTTCGTAATATTACTTTGTGAGAACCAAAATAATTTGAACTGCTTGCTGTAAAGCCCCAAGGCTGTTGTATTTTAGGGAGGGGGATTATTTTGCGAATATTTTACCAACATCATGTATGGCTATTACGATTACCTGACTAGGACACCACCCATGCACCACCTTTCCTTGCCCTGATGCGATCGTCTTCAGACAGTCAATGAGTGCTCACAAGAGCTCAGCACACATGCGTTCAAGACCCCCTCTCCTTTCTCTGTCCACACGAGTGGCGGCACATTCTGTCCCCTGCCCTGTTTTCACTTCCCTCTTGAGGACTGTTTAGTTCGTATGAACCTACTTAGTTCGTTTACACGGTTACGTAACAGTAGTAACTGTTACTACTGGAAGGACAAATATAATCTTACGGTAACAACAACACCGCTATGATGTTGCTATATGCCAGGCACAGTTCTAAACCAAGGTCAGCAAACTTTTCCTATCAAGGGGCAGACAGCGAGTATTTAAGACTTTGCGAGCCAGATGGTCTCTGTCGTGACTACTGTTTGGGAAATCGGCTGCCACGGATGACTGCCACAAACGGGTATGGGTATGTTCCAACTGTTCATTGGCCAGTCTGAGGACTCTGGATCTAAGCTAGTAATAAATGTTCATCTATTCAATCCTCCCAAAACCTATCATTTTTACACGTGAGGTCCAGAGAGAGCAAGTAATTTGCCCAAGGTCACACAGCAAATCAAGTGTCAGACCTCTAGTGAATGGGCTTAATTCTTCACTTACCCTATTTCCATTAATTATAATTTAACCATCACTGGCAAGACATGTAGGATGTTTCCAGGCTTTAATGAGTAAAGGTATGGATTTTCTAATCAGAGGAGGAAAAAACAGCCCTTAGCAAGAGCAGCTAATAAGGAAGGGTATGCCCTTCCTATAACTGCGCGAGTGTTTCAGGTACTTTCTAGGAAACCGACGAATGAAACTTACACCAAAGTAAAATTATACACCCTATTTGTATCAAAATGAGAGCCGCTTCTCAAAATCAAACTCCCCATTCAAAGATGACAGTCCGCTATTTCTCAGGATACTCAGAATCACTTCCAGGAGGAAATGCGAAAATATTCTAAGGCACAGCAGAAGCGGATCCACTAGCAGAGAAAAGGGCTTCCGTCCCCTGGGATGCATGGGACACTCACTACAAGAGATTAGAGCTACGAAGAAAACAAGGTACCTCCCAGCGACCAACACATAAGGATTTCGACCGAGATGCCCAAGAGCTTCTAATTTTCACAGCCTTTTCAGCCCCCCCGACACGCACGCTTCCTCACGGAAAGTAATCTAATAAATTATTTGCACCAAGTGCACACGATGTAGGAGTTAAGCACACAGACTCTGGATTAGCCTGGTCTTAATTCTTATTCTCTTCTGAGCTATGTGCTGCCTGGAGATCATTGTTTACCTCTTTACTCCCTGATTTCCTCAAGGGGAAAATCGGCAAAATATTATCTACATACGTCCTATTCTTGTTAAGAGTATAGAAAGACAGCTGCCTAATGCCTGGCAAACAGAACTCAATAAATATTACCCTTTATAATTGTAGTATAATTAGATTTGTTTCTAAAACGAAAAAAAAAAAAAAACGAATGCTTTAAAGACCAGGTCAAAGCGTACTTTATGAAAGACCGACTAGGAGGAAGGCACAGATTGGTTCTTTATCAGGAAAAGGTCAACTTGCAACCTCTTTCGCTACGTTCAAGGCATGCGAACCACACCACCACAGACCAAGCTCCTCTAACAGGAAGGTCTCTGACAGCGCCCCGAAATGCTTCGTGATGACACAGCCCTGGCCAGTTCACCTCGGTGAGCCGAGACACTTCTCAACAAAGTGTTTTCAGAATGGTCTGGATTCTACACATGACCAGATTAAGCACAGTCCCACGGAACCAGTCAATTCCAAACATAACCCTCAGCATCTCTCGCGACATTCGCGGTGCATCCTAGAGAGACACTGCCGCGTTACCTACAGCGTGTTCTCGGAGCTGCTCTGGAAGCTCTCTCACTTCGCCCTCGACTAGCTCTCTGCTTTCGGACAGGGACTCTGGGAGGTTATCCGCATCGTCGTCTTCTACACAGTCGGCGACGCTTCCGTTATCGATTTCTGCTTCATCCAATACGCTGATATCCATCATGTCGATGTCTTGCAAGTTCTCCAAACTAGTTTCAACATCCTCCTGCGACAAAACAAAACCCAACCATCACGTGACCACCCGAGGTCCGTCCACCAAGCTGATTCACTGATAAGGCTGCACATACCTGTCCGTCCCCAGAGTTCTCCTCCAGCCCGTTGTCCTCCACACCCTCTTCTTCTGGTTTACGCCCTGAAGAGAGAACAGTTTACAGAACCCGATCAACGACCTGCATCTTCCAGAAACAGTAACTTTTACAGGCCCTAAGCGTCTCGGAAGCAGACACCAAAACCTGTAGTACTTTCCAACTTCAGAACGGTAATCCTGGAAGCGGAAGCCCGCTCGCAGCCCAAGCACGGCAGGTTCTGTCCTAATCAAGTGTTGGAGGGAGTCTAAGCAGCTGGAAATGAGTGCTTAGGGGTCAAGGTAGATCAGACCTGTTTGAAGGCCTGGCCTTCGTGTCAAGTAGCTTTGCTTGTGGGAAAAAAAAGTATTTCATACAGTGTATTGTTTTTTAGTTAAGAAACATGGGGCATTATTTTCCAACAGAAACGGATACAAAACGAAATATAAACAAGCAGTAAGAAAAGCCATTCATAATTTTACGACCTCGAGTTAGCCCCCATGTTGTCCTGACACAGACATCCTCCTCTATTCTATGTATATACATGCACTACGCTTACAAAAATGACACTGTTCCATCATTCTGTGACCTTCCCAACTACTATGTGATGAATCTAATTCCATATTCTTTCACGGCATTATACAGAGAGAGCACTGTTGATCTAATTAATACATATGCATGGAAACTCAAGAAAATGCTTGTAATGATGAACATCCTGGCAATTCTTTTTGTACATAGGCAATTACCATTTTAGAGCATATTTCTAGAAACGGCATTCCTAAGACAAAGGGTATGTATATTTTTAAGGCTTTTAGTAAAAACAAAGAACCCGCATATTATCAAGATGCTCCAGAGGAAGGCTGCTCCGATTCGTACAGTTCCATCAAGGACGAATCAAAGCCCCGATCGTTCGGAATCTCTTTTAAAACCAGCTCTTATTTCTTATCCCTGTCAATGTTCTAGGCAAAAAAGGAAAACTTTTGTACCTGAATATATCCTTAGGTTGAGTATTTTTTGTTCAGGAGGCTGGACTCATTTTCTGGCTCACATTTCAATTTTTAGACAAATTTGACTCCACTACTTTGAAAAACAAGGAAATCATTTCCCCTGAACTTCCGTCACTCAACCTTTTAGGATTTCTTATGAATAGATTTATTTTAGGACACTCACAATCTGCTCTGAAGATGACAGTTCACCGTGGGCAGGCACATGGGCACACTCCTCTAAATAGCTTTTCTGTGGCCATTTGCCTTTATTTTTTTGTATAAATTATAAGGATGAATAAAAAAAGAAATAGGAAAATGTAAATGATAATAGAAATGCCAGGGCTGAAGAGAAAATGGAGATCACTAGCCATGAGAATACTGGAAGACTAGGGGAAAAGTGAAGTGTTGGGTCTAAGAACAGGCTTGCTACAATCACACTTACTCTCTGCACGGTGAGGAATAAAATCCCATGTATGACATAGGAGACCGTGTCTCCAAAGCAGAGTGTGGCGCGGTCAGGTGATGTGCTCTGGAGCTACAGCTCCTTATCACAAGGGCACTGCACAACTTCTTTTGTGACTTAGTCACGAAACAAAAAAACTCACTTCCCTCAACACCTTTTCCCCCAACAGGAGCCTCAATTTCTTAACAGCATTATGGGTTTTTTGAGGAATGTGAAGGAAACAGACACTACCTTGCTTATACGCACGAATTAAGCTTGTAAGTGTATGAAATGTGTAACATTCAGGGCAAAAAAGGGGTGGGGGATAAAAACCCAAACCTAGTCATTTATACCATAATTAAGATATTTTAAATTTTATAAATAAATAAATAACCCTCTCAGGGATAAGAACTTCCTTATTACATGTGTTACCTCATTCTTCTATATTCTTTTTTTTTCAAGAGTTTATTTAGGTATTTGACACAGAGAGCGAGCACAAGCAAGGATGGGGCACAGGGGGAAGCAGGCTCTCTGCTGTGCAGGGACTGAGACTACGGGCTTGATCTGGGATCCTGACCTGAGCCAAAGGCAGACACACAACCGACTGGGCCACCCAGGCGCCCCTGTTTTTTCCATCTTCTAATTTCATTCAGGAATATCTTTCAGGAAATCTGAAAGGTTTGTCAGGACTACACTATTTAAAAACACAGACCATGACACTAACAGCAGAATGCAATACATTATGTGAAAACAGCCTTAGTGGCCGGCTGGGAACACCACTGCCGTTTTGTAGTATCTATGACAAAACATGCCTCGAGCTTTTAAAAAAATGTCTGGAACTCAATCCGATGGTCTTTATGTAAAGATCTCAGGAAGCTGCACCAGCAGCGTTCCCACAGACTTGTATTTGAAAAAGCTGAAATCATTCTAAAATATATATACTGGTTTTTATCCAGTTCTATCCTAGTTACCAGGAAAATTCTAAGTAGGTCACCACAAATCTGCAATCCTCTCTCCCTTTCACAAGAGAGGCAGCAAGTTTCCAACAAGCAAAATCAGTTTTCCACTTTCACAACTACCTTTGCCCCAGAGAGTAGCACAGACACACTGCAACCCAAACCCCTTGGGGTGGGGTGGGGGAGCTCTCTCAAGTAAGAAAGGACCACAAGGGAATGCGTGCTCTTAAGATCATTTAGTCTTGGGGCGCCTGGGCTCAGTCATTAAGCATCTGCCTTCAGCTCAGATCACGATCCCAGCATCCTGGGATAGAGCCCCCATCGGGCTCCCTGTTTCTCCCACTCCAGCTCCCCTGTGCGTGTGTTCCCTCTCTTGCTACCTCTATCAAATAAATATATAAAGTCTTTAAAAAACAAAACCAGGGTGCCTGGGTGGCTCAGTAAGTTAAAGCCTCAGCCTTTGGCTCAGGTCATGATCCCAGGGTCCTGGGATCAAGCCCCACACTGGGCTCTCTGCTTGCTGGGGAGCCTGTTTCCTCCTCTCTCTCTGCCTCCTCTCCACCTACTTATGATCTGTCTGTCAAATAAATAAATAAATAAAATCTTTAAACAAACAAACAAAAACACTTAGTCTTAAGGGGCGCCTGGGTGCTTCAGTGGGTTAAGCCTCTGCCTTCGGCTCACGTCATAATCTCAGGGTCATGGGATCGAGCCCCACATCAGGCTCTCTGCTCACCAGGGAGCCTGCTTCCTGCTCTCCCTCTGCCTGCCTCTCTGCCTGCTTGTGATCTCTGTCTGTCAAACAAACAAATAAAATCTTTTAAAAAAACAAAAACAAAAACAAAAAACCACTTAGTCTTGAGTACATACAGAAGAAAGCACAACCTTGGCTGGAAAGCTTATCGAGAAGCACTATTTGGGAAAAGGCACCCTACTTTCTAGAAAGAAGAAAAAATTGTGCATAAGCCAATGCAGAACTGATGAGAATGGAAACCGGAGCTCTCTGGAACAAAGCTGAGTGCTTGCTTCAGCACCAAGGGAAACGGTGCCCCTCAGATCCCTCCTCCGAAGTGTCATCCTCATTCGCAGCCTCCAAACCGGAAGGCACGGCTCTACCCGCCTTGCTCGGGCTTCCCTAACCTGGCCCCAGCCTCCCTGCCTGGGATTACAGCTCCTCTTCCCCTGCTGAGCTTTTGCCTCAGGGATCAGGTCCGAACTCACCGGTGGGACCGCCTCCCCGACTTCTGCCAGATTCCCCCACAGCACCCCGAGTGGGCAGGTCATTACTTTTAAAACATGTTTGATTATAAATACACTGACGTACTTATGTCCTCATTTTACGGTCAGTTTTACTTCCATGGAAGAGTCGTGCTCCTCAGTACCATCCCGCAGGGCCTGCGGACCCTCCTGCGTGTTTCACATCACGCCTGGTGCGCGTTCTTCCGTGGCTCCCGTGCAAAGAGGCTCAATTCAGCACGTGCAATGGCTGCCCACCTCTCACCCCCTCGCTAGCACGGGACACTGCAAGCAGGGTAAGTTTTTACGAGTGCGAGAGACAAAATGGTAATTCTGTTTTTCCGCGCCCTCCTTCAATCCCTCCCGAGAGAACGTTTGTGTCCGCAGGCCGTGTTTGTTTTTTCTCCGGTCTGTGAACTGCTTACTCACAGCCTCTACTTCGCCGACTGGACCGCATGTTTGCCTCACGGATGTGTAAGAAGACTCGACGTCTCCTGGATATTTGGATTCCACAACGCTGCTTCTGAGTCTGTTGCACCCGGATTATTTATGATGTCTTTTGCTGAGAGGATTAAACCTTTCACGCAGCTGAGTTTATCTGCCTTTTGTTTTACTTTTAGTGTCCTTTCAGGTCTCCCTCACCACGGCGGCGACTAAGAAAGTACTATCCCAGCCAGAATGTCTATCTGCCGGAGAAGGAAGAAGAACAGGTCCTTCCCCACCGTCAGAGCCAACTGCTCCAGCATCATCTACTGAAAAACCCTTAGAGCCACCTTTTATTTATTTGACAGAGATCCCAAGCAGGCAGAGAGGCAGACTGAGAGAGAGGGGGAAGCAGGCTCCCCACTGAGCAGAGAGCCCCATGCGGGGCTCGATCCCAGGACCCAGGGATCATGACCTGAGGCGAAGGCAGAGGCTTAACCCACTGAGCCACCCAGGCGTCCATAGAGCCACCTTTAAAATATATATATATATTTTAGGGGCGCCTGGGTGGCTCAGTCGTTAAGCGTCTGCCTTCGGCTCAGGTCACCATCCCAGGGTTCTGAAATCGAGTCCTGCATCAGGCTCCCTGCTCAGCGGGAAGCCTGCTTCTCCCTCTCCCATTCCCACTGCTTCTGTTCCCTCTCTTGCTGTCAAATAAATAAAAAAAAAACATCATAAAAACCATATATATATATTCTAAGTAGGCTCCATACCCAACGTGGGGCTTGAACCCGTGACCCTGAGATGAAGAGCTGCTCCCATTAACGACCGAGCCAGCCACGCAACCCCAATGCCACCTTTAAGACCAACAAATCTTCCAACTTCCCACTCTTTTGATAACCTACTAGTAAAACGAGAGCAACTCTATGTCACCGATTATTCAGAATTTCAGTTATTCTTATGCACTTTCTTTTAAGATCAACTTGGGGCTGATCAACAACTTTCTAGCAAGATCATCACACCCAGGAAAACCTCAAAATTAGTCATGTCACAGATCTTAAATATCTCCTTTTACTTTTATTTTGCCATTTAAGAACACTAAACATGTTTTTTTTAATATCCATCCTGCTTCAGTCTCAAGTATGACTGCCACCTCCAAAATCCAAGAGAATCAGTTAGTAAACAATTTTAACTAGTTAGCAAGCTCAGTTGGTACACGGCTCATATTAGCCAGAGCTTTATTTTTTCACATTTCTGAAGCTGTCACTGGCTAATTCGATTGCCTCACCAAGATTTAATTTCATGAGGCTTATTCAGTCCAACAGCCCTTACACACCCAGCACTGGCCTACAAGGTACCACTCTCCACAAAAAAGGACAGGGGAGCCTAGAAGAAATGGCTGATGTCCAAGGTGCAGCAGGAAGTACAAGAGACTGGAGTGCCCTGTTCTGCCAGAACGTAAGAAGGTGCTCGAACACGGACAGGGATACGTCAAAAGGACACACAAGTCAGCCTGAAGGGCTCTCACTGGAACAATAAGAACATTAAAATAATCATCACAAAGGTTTATAACTTACTGAACGAAGTAAAACTCTCTAGGTACACACTGATAAATAGGGAAGAAGGGCGAGTCACCCCTGACAGCAGAAACCAACTAGGAAATGTAGACAGGATAATAAATTTAGAAAACCACCAGCGGGTAACAATCAGTGGGTGATGAAACTAGTGGAGGATGAACAAGATACTCAGAGGAGTCTTACAGTTTCTCCCCCAGAGGTAAAATTACAAAGGGGAAGAAGTAACTTTCCAGTGGAGAAACCTGACCAGCAGCACTTTCAGGCAGTTACTCAACTGGACAGCATGTGCCTTGCGAGGAGATGCCGAGGAACAGAGCACAGAGGGAGAGCAATGTTTGCGGTACCGCTGACAAAAGGGTTTCATTCGGACCGAACGAGAGGAGAACAAAATGAATGAATGAACAAATAAACCCCAATTCAGAAACCAGCCTTCAAAACAACTGGTCTGTACGCGTCAAAACTGGCAAGACAGGAACACAACCGAAGTCTCAGAAACTGCCCCGGAACACGTGACAACTGCACGCAATGCATGACCCTGGATTATTCTTCCTTCTGAGCAATAAAGAACCTAACATCGAAAGAAGATCTCAGCTTACGCAACTGTATCCATGTTAATGCCTCAATTTTGATTACCTAAGGCTCCGTAATATGCTTGCTGCCAGGCGATACAGAAGTTTGTGGGCCAAAGGGGTCCACGCTGGCCATTTATTCGCACGTCGTTCAGAAACGAAACAAAACATACGCAAGGAGGTGGTGGAGGATAAAGAAATTTAGTAAAATGCTAACATCTGCGGAGGCTGGATGAAGGACACGGGAAAAATTTTTGATTCTTTCATCTTTTCCTTACGATTAACCTGTGCCAGAACAGACCAACAGCACAGGATCGGTAAGAGCTAACAGATCAACTTCACTCTGCCAGTGAGGTTTGCTTTTTCTGATAATTACTTTAAAAAAGATGATGCTTAGCAGATTCCTGGTATGAAACTGCTCTGGAGAAGTGCCAAGACCACCTGACACACAGTCTGGGGCTGTGATTGCGATCATCAGTATGCAGATTTCAAGGCATTTTCAGTTTGTTCACCAAGCGGGTCAGAAGAATGAACTTATTTTCATTAAACTCTTCCTAAAATGTAGTAAGGCTGCCGAAAATAATACAGTAGAATGTACATACTCGCCCCACAAAATATCAAAATGGACGGTAATGGAACAGAACAAATTACGTCAAGCAAAGAACCAGACACAAGAGAGTTCATATTGAATGGTTCCATTTTACATGAGGTTCTAGAACAGGCAAAACTAATTCATCATGAAAGTCATCACAACAAACTTTTTTTGGAGTGGGGTGAGGTGTTAGGGGGCTTCGGGGAGTGTGACTGGGAAAGGGCACAAAGAAACAGAAACGTTCTGTACTTGGATCCCTACCTACCTCACAGCACGTGCAAAAGTAAATTCCAAACGAATTAAACATCTGAGTTAAAAAACAAAACCATAAATATTACTCTACAACGTAGAATACATTTTATAATTTTAAAGCAAAGAAGGATCTTTTTTTTTCTTTTTAAAAAATAACATTAAAAAAAAAGACTTTCATCTATTTAGAGAAAGAGGGTGTGCAAATGTGCAGGAGCCGGGGGGAGGGAGAGAATCTCCGCAAACTCTGCACTCAGCCTGCCGCGGAGCTCCAGCCCCCGTCCACCTACTTGCAGATGACGACCCAAGATGAAGTCAACAGTGGGATGTTTAACCGACTGAGCCACCCAGGCGCCCCAAGAAGGGCCTTTTAAAACACAATATAAAATCTAGAAACCAGGGGTGTCTGGGTGGCTCGGATGTTAAGCAGCTGCCTTCGGCTCCAGTCATGATCCCGGGGTCCTGGCATGGAGCCCTGCATCAGGCTCCCTGCTCCGCCGGAAGCCTGCTTCTCCCTCTCCCACTCCCCCTGCTTGTGTTCCATCTCTCCCTGTGTCTCTTTCTGTTAAATAAATAAAATCTTTGAAAAAAAAAATCTAGAAACCATATAGAGTAAGTTGATAGTGCAGCCCGTATTAAAGATTAAAACTCAAAGGACCAAAACATCACGCACAAGTCAGGTCAAATGACAAACTAGGAAAAACAATTGCGACATTTTAGAGAGCAAGCCCTCAAAAATCAGTAAGACAAACTCAGCAGAAAAGAATGCAAAGGGCATTAAAGGCAGTTCAGAAAGTTCAGATAGCCAATTACCAGAAGCAGTTTAACCTGTAACGAGATGAAAATTAACACTTTACCTGTGAACAAATGCCGATAAACATAGTAGTTTTCTCCTTAAACACAGATTTAACAAGGTAATCCTTAACGTTCAGTAAGACGTTCAAGAGGCGGCCCTATCCCCAGCGCTGGTGCAGAGGTAAGAGCCAGCACAGCCCGCTGAAGGGCTACTTGGCAGCAGCTATCTCGAAATGTACATATCCCTGACCCCATAATTCTACTTCTAATTCAGTTATCAAAAAATAGGGCACCTGGGTGGCTCAGTCAGTTGAGCATCTGTCTTGGATGATTCAGGTTCTGATCCAAGGGTCCTGGGGATCAAGTCCTGCATCATGCAGGCTCACTGCTCAGCTAGGAGTCTGCTTCTCCCTGTGCCTCTCTGCCCCTCGCCCCTGCTTGTGCTTTTTCGCTCATTCCCTCTCAAAATATTTTTTAAAAAAATCAAAAAATACATTTCTTTACACAGAGACATTTCTGGTACATGGCAGCACTGAAAACTGGGAGTGCCAAGTCAAAACTGGAAAAAAAAAAATCTCAACAGTTTAATAACAAAGGAGATTGATGAGCTAAACTGTGTTGCACTGATAGGAAAAATTAAACTGTTTAAAAAAGAGTAAAATCGGGGCGCCTGGGTGGCTCAGTGGATTAAGCCGCTGCCTTCGGCTCAGGTCATGATCTCAGGGTCCTGGGATCGAGCCCCGCATCGGGCTCTCTGCTCCGCAGGGAGCCTGCTTCCTCCTCTCTCTCTGCCTACTTGTGACCTCTCTGTGTCAAATAAATAAATAAAATCTTTTAAAAAAAAAAAAAAAAAAAAAGAGTAAAATCTTTTTATACTTTAAGGTACTACAGAAATATGTCCTTAATGTGGAAAGTAAAAGAAGCAATCTAAAAAATATTTTGTAAACTAAGACCTATTTCCTTAAGATTAAAAGTACATATGCATAGCTGTATACACATCTTTACATATTTATTTACTTTTCCAAAGACTTTATTTACTTATTTATTTTAGAGAGCGAAGGAAAGACACACACACACACAATGCGGGCGCAGGCACAAGCAGGGAGAGCAGCAGAGGGAGAGGGAGAGACTCCTGCTGAACAAGGAGCCCAAAGATGTGGGACTGGATGCCAGGACCCTGGGATCATGACCTGAGCCAAAGTGAGATGCTTCACCAACTGACCACCCAGGCGCCCCTCTATTAATTTATTAAAAGGATTTTATTTATTTATTTGACAGACAGAGATCACAAGCAGGCAGAGAGAAAGAGAGAGGAAGCAGGTCCCTGCTGAGCAGAGAGCCTGATACAGGGCTCGATCCCAGGACCCTGGGATCATGACCCGAGCCGAAGGCAGAGGCTTTAACCCGCTGAGCCACCCAGGCACCCTTGTATATTTATTTTTAAAAGACTGCATACAAGCTTTGCGCAGTGGCAGTATCGTAGCCAATGAGGTTTATCCGAGGCGCGATTATTGCTAACTGAAAAGACTGCATACACACAGAAAAGTCTGGGAAAGTATGGCCAACCTTCTAATAATGGGTTACCACCTTACTGGGAAAAAGGAGCTCCTTCTACATTTTACTTAATGCCTATCTGTACTTAAAAAAAGAAAACCATAACAAAACACTTAAAACAAGTATTTCTTTTATCAAAAAGAAAGTAAAACACAAGAGGCCAAGAGGCTTTATTTTCTACCAGTATGACTGTCTTTCTGGGATTTTCCAGTACTCTTACCCTGGCAAAGACATTTACTTGGGCAAAGCCAAAAATGCACAATGTACTAGGGACCACAGAAGTGACTTCATTCCAAAGTGAGATTGCCTGACTGCTGCTGTCCAAGAGCTTACATCACACAGTGTGGCTGACCTTGGTCCCTGCCTCTTAGACATTTCAAACCCAAATCTTCACCACCGGCCAGGTAATGTGAATATTTCATTTTGTTGTGGGGTCCACGCAACAAAGCCGCCAATTACCAAGATACTTTTTAGAACAGTTAAATGGACAGTTTTAACCGATTCTTTCTTAAAACGGTAGCTGAATGTTACTGAATGAAATCACAAGTAAATACTAAAGAAGACTGACAAGAAAGATAGAGCCCCTGCCCCCAACAATCTCATTAACATGAGGCAGACTGATATTAGCATTAAAGTAAGATCTAAGGGGGGGGGGGGGGGCGCCTGGATGGCTCAGTGAGTCAAGGATCTGCCTTTGGCTCTGGTCATGCTCCAGGTCCTAGGACCGAGTCCCACACTGGCTCCTTGCTTGGCGGGGAACCTGCTTCTCCCTCTGCCTGCCACTCCTCTTGCCTGTGCACTTGCTGACAAATAAATAAAATCTTAAAAAAAACAAAAAAAAACAAAAAAGCAAGGCCTAAGGACTGTGTAGAGGGTGAAGGTGGGAGGAGCTGCTGCTGGTGGGATCGCAGGTCGTCTGCTGATGAACGAGGACTTGACTGCAGACACATGGGGAGGGGTAGGCAGAGAACGGAAGCCTGGGCAAAAGAGGACCAAGAAAGGGAAGCACATCTTCGGCACCTGACTAAAGCCCAGGATGCAGTCGAGGAAGGCTGAAGGGGAGAAGAGGGAAATAGGAGATGTCGGTCAGATGGTGAAGGTCACTAATGCCACGTGGATTGGAGCACTTCCGCACTAGGCAATTTTAAAAGCAAAGTCTGTGAAACTGACAACTCTCTTTCGGCCAGGTGGTATTTAAAAGAGAAATTACATTCCTCAGTCAGAGAAATAGGAGACCCAAGCAACCCTAAGTACTCTCTATGTAAAGAAGGTTAAAAGTCTGGGTAAACAAGGACTGCTGAGAGCCTGATGAACCAATATGCAAACATCCCTTCCATCCTGTCAGAATTCCTAAGCGCCAGAAAAAGAAAATATACTGGAGGGATCTTGAAGGAAACGCAAAGCTTTATCCCAGGCCCTTTGGATTAACAGGGTAGTACACAGACCCCAAACACGGCCAAGTACACAGGCTCATTAGCAAAGGAAATAATTGTGAAGGAAATTCTCAACATTAGCAGTGCTTATAAAATCCTTCATACCTTTGCTGGATCTCTTTGACATCTTTTTGTTTCCTTCAGAGGTAATTTCAATTTCGTCAGGATTACCCCCCTCATCTTCAATTGCCTAGAGGAAAGGTTAAAAAAAGTTAATCAAAAAAGGCAGCACACAGACTTGACTTTCACAGAAACTTCAGGTTGCTGATCTGGAAAGAGCCTCCCTCTTACCCATATGTTGTCTTGCTCCCCCTTGGAACAATGGCTCTGCAGTCAACTTATTTCTTGGTATTAACATCACCACCATGTAGATCATCCTATTCCTGGACCCAAGGGAACTCAGAAAGGAAAAAGCACACTCTTTTCCCGAGACTTTACCCAGCAATGTGTTGTTTGACCCTCTGTGACTCCCTCCCCATGCCATGCCTACACTTGGCACTGTCTGGACAGATACTTATACTCACTCGGCTGAGATCGTACTGTGTGTGGCATGAGGCTGGACATGACCTGTACTACCTTACCAGATCAGGCACATCTAAGACTGCCTCCAAAAGTCTTGCTCTTAACCAGTAGGGGACTTACCTGAAAGGGTACAGAATTAAAACCATCTCTTGGTAAGCCCCACCTCCCACCCAAGAGCTCATCATTCCCTTGAACAGCCCACACCCACACTTGGCACAGTGCGGAGCACCAAGAAGGTGCACAGCAAATGATTACTGAGCATGTCCTCAGTGATATTCTTGGATCCTGGACTTCACTTTTAGGTTTCACCGATAACCCTTTCTCTTCTTATTGCATTACCCTGCGAGTGCGAATTCTGTTTAAACCCACTTCAAATAGAATCTTTTATTTGCAGACGGTTTCAGAAATTTCAGATCTTCAGGAGTTTCTCAGTGTGGAAGTCTGGATTTGCAAGAGCTGTGAATTTGTGGGCTTAGACGCTCCACATCTGATCTGTACCAGGAACAAAAAAAAAAATCTCTCTTCTCTCTGTAAGCCAGGGTGAGGAGGAGGAATTGGGAGTTCTACCCTGGAATCAAGGAAAGCACAACCAGAATGTCTATCCCATTCTTCCTGGCAAAAGAGGATTCTGGAATACCACTAGGAGAACAGAGAACTGCTCCAGACAGGAGGTGTACCATTTTGCCCCTCAGTAAGTCTCCTCTGGGTGCAGTGTTTACAGGATCATCCCTAGGGACGCTGTGGGCTATGAGTCATCCTTTCAGAGCTCGGGAAACTACTCTTTGTGCTCCTTCCACCTTTTCCTCATTTGCCCTTTCTGGAAAAATGACCCAAAAGGGGGGACACTAACTAGATGGTAGAAGTGAAAAAGTCAATCAGTAATTCTAGACTCACTTGGGTAAAACAGCAGGTAAACATACAGGCTGCTGATATTTACGTTCTATGACCACACCCCTAAGGAAATGAAAACAGTAAAATAAAAATAAAGAAAGACAGAAAGGAAATGAAAGCAGAGAGAAGAAATGAAAAATGGCTCCAAGAGGACAGTGGAGGAGGCTCCTCAAGGCCACACACCAGTCTCAGCCACCAACCGGACGGAAAGCTCAGTGCCATCCTATCCGCTCTGCCGGCTTGCAGACTGGGAGTAAAAAGGATAAAAGTCCCAATTTCGCCTTGCTGACTGGAGGCCCCGGTGGCAACCCTCAACCTTCCGGCCATTTTTCTAGATCATCTTCGTTGGTGAACTACCTGCCCCGAGGCGAGCCCAGGGAGTTAGTATCCATAGTGAAACAAACACAAGCTCACGTTGTAAGAGCCCCACGGACTCTGGGCTCGTCAACCCACCGCTTCCCAGCCCTAGCGTCCTCATTCGAAAAATGAGAAACAATCCCTACTCCCGCTTAATGGTAATCAGGAATAATTAATGCCCTGGTCCTCCGTCGCCGGGGAGCCAGGAGAGTGGAAAGAGTCACAAGTCACACCGTCTGCAGGGGCTGGGGGTGGCCGAGGCTGAGATTACACCCAAGTCCCAAGATGAGAACAGGCAAACGGGAGAAGAGCCCAGAAGCCCACGAGAGCACGGGAAAAGGGAAGCGGAAGGCCCCGAACGTTTAGTGAACTGCTCAGGCTTTCGCACCGGCCCCTGAGAACCCTCACGGCAGGGACCAGAGTCCCGCTGCTGCACAGAACAAACGGGGGCACAGAGAGAAAAAGTGAATTGTGACAACGACCGCGTTTCTCGCGCCAGGCCGCCAGCCAAGGCCGGTTCATCCTAACACGGAAGCTCGCTCTTTGCGGCTCCTTCCGGCGTAAACAGGCGGAGAGCGCGTCCGCACGGAGACCCGGCAGAGGCCCGAGGCCAGACCCCAGAGCGGGCGCGCCGCCTGCCCGCCGCCGGGCGAAGCCCCGCGGCCGTCCCCACGGCCCCCGCCGGGGCTCTCACGTTGCCGCTCGCTACCGCAGACAGCGCTTCCCTTTCCGTGATACTTCCCCGACCCGGGACCGGCGAGTCCACAAGCTGTTTCGTTTCGTTTTAACCTCCGAACACGTTCCCGGCGCACTCGCCCGCTAAACTAGCCCCTCTCCTCGAAGTGCGTCCGCCCGAACGGGCCGGCGAGCGTCGGCACCTCCGGGGAAGCCCGGCGGCCGGCGCGGGCTCAGGAGAGCGGCCGGCCTGTCGCCACGGCCGTGTGACCTTGGCCGAGTCCCCCCACCTGGCCCAGGAAATGAGGGCTTCCGGGTTTCCCGTCATTTCTGGAGGCTGGGGTGGGTCCCGGAGAGGAAGGCCGCGCGGCGCGGTGGCTGGCGCGGAGAACAGGAGCCCTCGGCTGGGTGCCCCGCCGCCCTCCACCGCAAGGCCGCGGCGCCGTCGCCGGGTCGCGCCCAGATGTCGCTCTCTCCCCACGGCGGCGCTGAGGTTCGCACTCAGGCCGCGCTGGGGTGGGAGCTCCCGCGTGGGCCCGGGAGGAGCCGGGAGAAGCCCGGAGCGCCAGGCCAGACGCAGGCCCCACACCGGGCCGGGGGCGGACCCCGAGGCCAGGGGACCCCGGTCGCGGCCGCCAGGACCCCCTTCCCACTTCCTGCCCGCTCCCGCAGGGCCCCAGCTCCACCTTTTTGAGCCGCTCCATCAAAACGCTCTTGTTGCCGCTCGAGTCCAGATTCCGTTTCCTCAGCTCCGCCCGCAGATCGATCACCCGTAGGTCGCTGAGCCGCCGCGTCCCGGTCTCCGACGAGGCAGAGCTCAGAGCCGCTGCGCCCGCCGCACCCGAATCGCCTAGGCCTGAGAGAGTCTCCGCCATTCCAGGGACCCTGGCTCCGTCGCCCACTTCACACAGAACCGGGCCGGTTTTATCTGGGCACCTAGCACAAAATGGCGCCGCCTGCGAGGGAACCGCTCCAGCCGCCCTGGCGCGCCTCGCTTCTGCGCAGGCGCACCCGGCGCAGAGCCGACGCTGCCGGTCGCATTTGCACATGCGTGGTGAGAACTAAAAGAGCTGCGCGCAGGCGCATTGCATTTCGCCAGCCTCCCGCCGCGAACGGCCGTGACACATGCGTGCTGCAGTTACGGCGCCTGCGCGTTGTGGTGCGGAACGTGCGGTTGGTCGACGCGCGAGCGCGCGTGCTGTTAAGCAAGCTGGCAAGTGCGGCACGCATGCGCGGCCGGAAAGCGGGGCGGGAGGAAGCGAGTGCGTTTTCCTCTTAGGCGGCGCCATTTTGTGCTCAGAACCGCTACAGCCGCCGGCGGTGTGGGAAGAGGGTGGCGGGGCTGTGAGACCTGGGATGGCGGAGACTCTGGCAGGGTCCGGCGAGTCGGGTTCTGGCACAGCCGCTGTCGGATCGGGTGCCTCGGAGGCCGGGACGCGGCGCCTGAGTGACTTGCGGGTGATAGACCTGCGGGCGGAGCTGAAGAAGCGGAATCTGGACACGGGCGGCAACAAGAGCGTCTTGATGGAGCGGCTCAAGAAGGTGAGGCGGCTCGACGTCCCGGGTTGGAGGAGGAGGCCGGGGCACGCCCCCGTGTCGGCCTGTCAGCGCGATTGCCGGGCGCGGGCCCCCCTCCACCATTTCGCCTTGTTACCGACCCCGGCCCGAGCCTGCGGGGACCGGGGGGGGCCCGGTTCTGTGACCTTGGCTCGTCACCACCCCTCTCTGTACCTTGCTTTTGCTCCTCCTTGCAGCTGGTGGCCTCGAGAGTGCTGAAAGCGCGTCCTTTTAGCCGCCGAGTGGCCGCCTGGACTTCTTCCGGGCTCCGGTCAGAGCCTGGGTTCTGTGACCTTGGATAGGTGCCTTTTTCTCTCCGCGCCTCAGTTTCCTCCCCTGGGGAACGGAGGAACGAAGAGCCTTTGAGATCTTAAAGGGGGGGGGGGGGGTTGTGCTTGTTCCCACTCCAGGAGTCTCGCTCCTGTCATCATGCCCTCCCCCCCCACCACTCTTCTTCCAGGGCTTCGCCTGGTTGGTGCCTTGTAGTGCTCCTCGCTCTACCTGAGACGTCTCCCCGCGCGCTGGCTCAGGTGTTGCTCCATCTCCCCGCTCCCGCCCTGCACAGTTCGGTGTTCAGGCCCCACCTGGCCGCGCTCGACCCCGCGTTGAGGATGGAGGGATTGCTGACTCCCGGGCCGAGCAAGCTCTTAGCTCGAGTTTACCATTGAGCGCCCAGTCCTATGCCGGCCTGGGGGAGGGCGCCGAGCAGCACCCGCCCCCTCCCCCCGTCTGTCGCGTGGGGTTTCTCCCCAGAGGTCAAACATGGCTTGTGGAACCCCGTTCAGCCTTACAGATGGTGGACTTAGTGCAGCGTCTCTTTGACCGTTATGGGTATTAAAGTGGAGGTTTGGGCAAGATCTAGTTTAAGGGCCATTTTGCAACTAGACATTGACCCGCACCCTGGATCCCCAGCTCGCCCATCCCTTTGTCTTTTGTGCTTAGGGCCCAGAGAGAAGGGAGTCGTGGTGGGTTCATCCCGTGCCTTTTGGGCCGGCAGCCCAGATAGTAGGACGGGAGTTACTCCCTTTTGCAAGGAAGTGTTTGACTTTGTTTGCTGGGGAGTCTTTGCTTAACAAAAGAATGGCGTGTGCCCTGCAGCTCTCCATGGTGTTGTAAAGTTTCATCTCTTCTTAACAGGCTGTTAAGGAAGAAGGGCAGGATCCTGATGAAATTGGTGTCGCCTTGGAAGCCACAAGCAAGAGGACAATAAAGAGATACATTAAAGGTACCCGCACGTCCTTATTGCCGCTGGAGGCCTGAGCGTGGAGAGAACTTACTTACAGATCGAGTTTTTTAACACCGTTTCAGACCTTCGGGGCAGGAAAATGTCCTTGGCCTTCGTTGTTTCCCTCTGACAAACAGGCTTGGTGTTCACTGCCTCACAAGGAGCTCTGTCAGGATGCTGGAAGGAGGAGAGAGTTGTGCACGTGCCACGTACATTTAAACTGAAACATATGTTAGAGACCTCTTGGCTCTTGTCCTTGGGATTCAGAAGGAACCCGCGTAAGGCACACTCTTAAAGTTGCCCTGAGCAACCAAATACACTATGTGGCTTCCTTCCTAAAAGTTCAAAAAACAAGATCCCAAACCAACGAAAACCACACCAGTCTGAGACAGAGTAGATCTCAGTATCTTTAAGGATCCAAAATAGATTGTTGGAGAATTTGCACCCAGCCTTTTTTTTTTTTTTTTTAAACCAGTGAGTTGTTTTTTGTTTTGTTTTTAAGATCTTACCTTTTTTCTTTTTTTTTTTTTTAATTTATTTGGGAGAGCGCATGTAAGAGAGCACAAGCAGGGGGGATGGTCAGAGGCAGAGGGAAAAGCAGATTCCCTGCTGAGCAGGGAGCCCGATGCGGGGCTCGATCCTAGGACCCCGAGATCATGACCTGAGCCGAAGGCAGAAGCTTAACCCACTGAGCACCCAGGTGCCCCTTTAAGATCTTATTTTTAAGTAATCTCTACATCCAACATGGGCTCATAGTTACAATCCCGAGATCAAGATTCAGGTGCTCTACCCGCTGAACCAGCCAGGTGCCCCACAGTGAGATTTCTTTCTTTTTTTTTTTTTTTTTTCCAAGTTAAGGTATAGTTCACATACTATAGAATTCACTCATTTACAGCGTACACTTCATTGCTTTTTTTTTTTTTTTAAGATTTTATTTATTTATTTGAGAGACAGCACAAGCAGGCAGAGAGAGAGGAGGAAGCAGGCTCCCTGAGGTGCAGAGAGCCCGATGCGGGGCTCAATCCCAGGACACTGGGACCATGACCTGAGCCGAAGGCAGAGGCTTTAACCCACTGAGCCACCCAGGCGCCCCACACTTCATTGCTTTTTAATACATTCACAAAGCTGTGTTGTTGCCAACATTATTTAATTTTGGAACATTTACAGTACACAGCCCCCGTGCCTTTAAACACTTGTTCCCCATCTCCCCCTCCCGTGTGTGGCCTCTGGCAGTGTGTCACTGATCGTTGTGTTTCATGTAAATAGGGTCACACAGTATGTGGTCTTCTGTGTCTGCTTATCCTGTTGAGCGTGTTTTCAAGGTTTATTCACTTTGTGTCATAGACTCATGCCTCATTTTTTTGGTGTGAATGGTACTAGCTATTTTTGGAATCATTTAATCCCATAAAACTTTGAAACATTGTTACCCTCCTTGGCTTTCATCCTCATTCGTTTTTACTTGGGAACTTCCCTGTGATGGGGATTATTTTCTTGAAAGGGACCAACACAGAAATCGTCGCGGCTGGACGTACCCTGTTCATCTGAAGAAGAGTTAAGTTTAGGCAGTGGAGGACAGATGCTCAGAAAGGGAAAAGTAACTTGCAACTTTTCCAGTAATTTTAATCTACTTTTTATGAGTGCTTTCCTGGAAGGACTTTGACGTGACTCATTCATTAAAGCTTTCCATGTGTTTTGAAAGGTTAAACTTTATAATCAGGTTGTATAAAGGAGTAATCTTTAAGCTGAGTTTTAACCCATCGATGTGTTTTTATTGATCTTGTAATGGTCGAGTATAAGCACTGACTAGTCAGGCTAGTGGAGGCCGAGAGATGTGTATCTGTCGATCTGAAAGTTCTTAGTGCAAGTCTCTAACGTAGATGCTCCTTTCAGACTTGGGAGGGTCAGGGCTTACTGCTCAAAGTGTTCTTGGCTCTTAACAGGGATCTTTGCACCATTAGGCAAACCACACCTCAGCCAAGGGTTCGCAGTGCATGTCTGAATGTCTGGTTACAGTTTAGGTGACGGTGAAACCCCTTGGACTTACCATTTTGTCAGAAAAGCTTTGGTGGTACTTACTTTTATTGGTATAAAGCGATGTCAGTCCCAGGGTAGCTGTAGTGGGATAAGAAGGGCACTGGTCCCTTCCCCTTCCTTTTTTTCTGAGAAGTCGCCAGAAGTGCGGAGAGAAAACGGGGCCCCGCCCTGTTTGGGGGAGCTGGACTGTTACTTTGTAGCAGTCTGGACACAAGGTTTGTCACTCGAAGTGCTGGACCCCGGACCCTCGCGGTGCCCTGGTCAGAACTAGGTCTTCAAGATCATGTAAAAGTAAAAAGTAAGTTAAACTTTTTGAGGAAAAAAAACTTCAGGTTGAGACAAGGGAACTTCTCCTCTTTAGCTCATTTGAACAGACAAAAGTTTTGAACCTCGTGGATGTGTTTGGAAAGATTATAATTTTGGATTAGGTTTTCTAGCCTCTTGGTCCCCCACCCCTGCAGCTTTCGTTCCTGAAACCAGGCCCTTGGAGTTGGGGTCCAGACCTCTGCGGTCAGCCTTTGTCATCCCCCCACTCCTTCAGGGAACTTCGCGCTCTGCATCTGTCCTGTTGGCGTCCTGGGCCCTGCAGGCCCTGAAAGTGGGTGCTGCTGCCACGCATTTTTCGAGCCACTTGTAAGAGGCGGACCAAATGCCCGTGTGTCCGTGCAGCTACCAAGCCTGCTGGTGGCGTGGGGGGCAGTGACGGCGAGGCCACGGTGCCTGACCCGCAGTAAAGCCACACATCTTGAGTGAGTGTCACGATGGCGGCGCAGAGACCGCTTCAGTGTACAGTTGGGCTCAGTGTCCAGTTGCAGTTTGGGTCTTTATGCAAAGATCTATGTCCCTTTGATGTGGTTGTCTCATTTCTAGAGAAAATTGAGAAGTTTCAAGAGCAAATTCTTGTAAAAAATTACAAGAACCGTACTTCTGGATACTTTAGAAAACGTAGGAAGTATGCGTGTGAAAGGAAAATCATCTCTGATGTTACCACCCTGTATTTTAACCCCTGTTGGTGACGGCCTGCGTCGTTCTCATGTGTGTGTTTTATAAATGCGTCTTTACCCTTGATTGCATCCATATGAGTACGTGCCTTTTAATGAAAGTGGAACTACTCTCCGTGGTCTTTTATTTATTTATTTTTTTGGTGGGCATTTTCCCATATCATTAATTCTTAGAAGCATAATTTTTTTTTTTAAGATTTTATTTATTTGATAGAGAGATCACAAGTAGGCAGAGAGGCAGGCAGAGAAGTGGAAGCAGGCTCCCCGCCGAGCAGAGAGCCCAATGCGGGGCTCGATCCCAGGACCCAAGATCACAACCTGAGCAGAAGGCAGAGGCTTAACCCACTGAGCCTCCCAGGCGCCCCCATAATTTTTTTCTTTTTAAGTTGTAAGACATTGGTGGGCCACTATGTTTTGCAGGTTTGGCGCTTTTGACAGCTGGGGGAGGGCGGTACGTCCTGGCAGGGCGCTGTCCGTTGCTCTTCTGTCCCACAGCGTCCCTGGTCACTGCCCACCAGCTGCTGGGAGCATCCCTGAGTTGTGACACCAGAAATGTTTCCAGTCATCGCCAGATTCCCCTCCACTTGCCCTGTTGAGGACAGCTGGTGTCCCACACATGAACGCACTGTCGTGATTTGTCTCCCTTGTGAATGTTTGGGCTGTATACAGTTTCTAGATAGATGGGTTATGTTTTTGGTTCATCCTCAGACATTTTAGCGCATGCCCTTAACTGGGGGGATTTCTAGAATAAAAGGTACACACGTTTTGTAGGTCAGAACCTGAGTATTATCTGATTAAAAAATCATTTTGTCATCAGGACAAAAGATGGAGGAAGAAGGTACAGAAGACAATGGCCTGGAAGAAGATTCCAGAGATGGGCAGGTATGTGGCGTCCACGGCAGAGACGCTAGCAGGAGCTCCGTGACCAGCCACCCAGTCGCTGACGCCCTCCGTTCTCTTGGCAGGAGGATATGGATGCAGGTTTAGACAGCTTGCAGAGCCTCGACATGATGGATGTGGGTGTGTTGGAAGAAAGCGAAGTTGAGAATAGCAGTGCTCCCGACTTTGGGGAGGACGGCGCTGACAGCCTTCTCGGTTCCCTTTGTGACAGCAAAGAATATGTGGCGGCCCGACGGCGAGAGCTCCCGGCGCAGCTCGCAGAGCACGCTGTAGGTGACCCGAGGACACGGGGGAAGGTGCCGGCAGCCCTGGGGCTCCTCGGTGCTTCTGGGCCGCCGCAGGGAGTGAGCCCGCGCTGGTGGTTA
This sequence comes from Meles meles, assembly GCF_922984935.1. Taxonomy (NCBI): domain Eukaryota; kingdom Metazoa; phylum Chordata; class Mammalia; order Carnivora; family Mustelidae; genus Meles; species Meles meles. Next base: position 3,902,562 of record NC_060085.1, on the reverse strand, counting down.
GGGAGCACACCACCCCATCAGCGGTCCCTGTCTCGGGCCTCGTGGTAAATGATGTCTGTTTAAACAGCGCGCAAGTCAGGTGTCGGTTGGCGCCTGACTTCTCCACGGTCCTGAGGAGTCGTTTGATACAAGGGCGAGAGGCCCTTCCTCGGCACGAGTCGGAAAAGACTGACGTTGGTAAAAGTATTTTCCTTTGGAAAACGGGAAACCACAAACAATTCATCATGTCAGCATTCTGGTCTTCCTGTTGTTTCCTTTCTTTTTTAAGATTTTATTTATTTATTTGACAGAGAGATCACAAGTAGGTAGAGAGGCAGGCGGGGGGGGGCAAGCAGGCTCCCCACTGAGCCACCTAGGCGCCCCTTCCTGTTGGTTTTTTTAGGATGTACTCTAGGCACAAGGTTAGATGGTTATGTTAAAAGACATGAGTGAGGGAAAGTACTCGTGCCCTCGGAAGCACCCCTCCCCTAGGGAAGAAAAACCACTCTTAACGTTCCTATATATAAAGGAGGACTTGGATTCTATTACCAATATTGCTTTCTCGAACTTTCACTTCATTTGGTGGAGAATTCTGTGGCCATCCTAAAACTGATTGCCATTTTAATCCTGCTGCCTTGGTGCATTCAACCTCTTCGTTTCCTTGGTATTTTTTGGGTTTAGGTTTGGTTTTCTGTTCTCGCTGTCCTTTTTTTTTTTTTTCTTTTTTTTTCTTTTCTTTTTTTTTAAAGCCTTAAACTGGGAGGGGAAGAAAAAGTACTCTCGGACCAGACTTTAGACTTTAAAGGTCAAAAATCAAAAACTCCAAACACCACTGCCCCTCAACCTAGGGTGACAATGAGTAACTGACTTGCTGGCCTTAGCCTCTCTCGGTACAATCCTGCTGTGTGTTAATTATTTCCAGAGCACTGACTTGGTTTCTTACCTCTTGGTTAATCGAAGTATCCAGGTCATGAGCTTCAAACCTGGAAAAGGAAAAAAAAAATTTTTTTGGGAAGGCATAGTTTTTTGTATTTCACTTTAAGAAGTAAAAAGCTCTCAAACAGAGAGACATGTAAGATAGTAGTTCAGTTAAATGTTTTAAATAAGGCACAGTAGATAAAAGTTCCTGGTTATTGTTACTTTTTTTTTTTCCAGATTTATTTATTTATTTGACACAGATCACAAGTAGGCAGAGAGGCAGGCAGAGAGAGCAGGAAGCAGGCTCCCTGCCGAGCAGAGAGCCTAATGCGGGGCTCGATCCCAGGACCCTGAGACCAAGACCCAAGCTGAAAGCAGAGGCTTAACCTACTGAGCCACCCAGGCGCCCCCCCAGTTATTGTTACTTTTAAAAAAGTATTGTTACCAAGTGAAATCAGGGAAGTGTGAAGGTTTTCATTTTCCTTCTGAGCTCTGCTCTGGAAAATATGTCCGGGTCGCCAGCAAACAGACGCTGCCTGGGAACGGAGTGTGCATGTTCCTGGGCCGGTGCCAACCGAGCCCCTGCTGTCTGGGAGAGCCGCTCAGAGGTGCTGTGCCGCCCGGCCCTGGAGCAGGCGGGGGAGGCCACCAGAAACCCGACAACCAGTGGCAGACTTGCAGGGGGCGGCGGGCGCTTGAGGGGAGTGGACACGTAGGCTGCTCAGGAACTGGTGAGGTGTTGGGCTGGCACTCACAGCCCTGTCTCCACTAAGTGGTTCTGTTTTTGTCTTTCAGGTGGAGGGGGAGGGCTTCGAGAACACTTTGGACACTTCGTCACTGGACTTCAAAGTACCTCCGGTAAGTGACCTTTCTGGTGCTACAGGGCTGGAGATGTGAAGTGAGTGCTTGGTTTTCCTTGGGGGGAGAGGGCGTGTGTCTGTGTAAGAAGGACTCGTTCAGCGCTGATCCTGAGCTGAGTGCCTGGGGTAAGAGGTCAAGCCAAACAAGACTAACTTTGCATTCTAGTGGGGACGGAGTTGGTAACTAGGAGGGAGAAGTTCTTCCAGGGAGAAGTTGAAGGGGTTGGGCTGTAAACGCTCCCAGAGGAAGCGCCATCCAAACTGAGGTCCCATCAGTGGGCCAGGAGGGAGACTGGCTGAATGTCGGGCTGGAGGCCGCAGATGTGGGTGGGCCTGACCGCCCGCGTCCGTGAGTCAGGGAAAGGATTTGGCCCATTGTCTTAAGTTCGGTGGGCAGTCAGGACGGTTTTGAGAGAGGTGAACAGATGGTTTTGTTGACAGCTTCCAATTATAAATCACAGCTTACTTGGGGAGAAATAGAGCTTTCTCAGATCTGGTATGACATCTAGAACAGTTGCCGTCTGTGTGACCTCTCGCTGTGGCTGTCTTTGCTCTCTCCAGAGGCTGCTGGGTCAGCCCAGAGTTGGGGGTGGGGCTACCAGACCCTCCAGGGAGAACGGAACAGGCCGAGCGTCACTGCTGCCTACCTGGCTATGCCAGGGAGAGGGCAGCAAAATGGGCTTCTCACCGAATCCTCCCGGAATGGAAGAGGGTCGTTTTGAGTGGAAAATGTTGATTCACACGTGATTGAAGCTATGTCTGCCAGGGAAAGACATTTGCTCAGTTTCTAAGTGCCTTGCGGGTTTCTTTCTCTTTTCTTTTTAAAACAGGATATTGAAGAAGCTCTCTTGGAGCCAGGTACTGATAAGAGAAACACGACAGTTAATGGTTTGAAAGTTTTCCCACTCTTTTTCAATCTATCTATATATTCTAAGCTGTGTACGGTCGTGTAAATGATTTTAATGGTGGACAATCCAGATCGTACAAGGATCAGAGATTGGAAACCCAGTCGTATCACCAGATCTGTGGAAGTGCCCTTCTGGTTTCTGGAGGTCGAATATATTGGGTGAGATGTAGTGATTATCTTCGTCTCTCTCACCGCATGGAGGGGCATTTAAGTCATTCCCCCGGTGATTCTTCCATGTGTTTCCACACATGAAACAGATCTTGTGATATTTCGCTGCAGTCTTTTTGATTAATACAGTTAAGGCAGGATAAAGCGGTTGTCAGGGCACTCATAACCCGAGAAGTGACTGGATTCCAGAAGAGGAAACAGAGTCTCTTCAGGAAAATGGCCAACGTGTTATTCCCCTTCTGGACTGCGTTTATCTCCCGCCGTCAGAAGAGTTTCTGGTTTGCGTATCGGACTGTTCCGTTAAAAGAAGTCGGAAGAAACTTTGGAAATTGAGCTGTCATCGAACGGTGATCGCATTTGGTTCGGCACCTTGGACACTGGAAAACTAAGTCTGAAGACTCACACTTGAACAAAGACACGAGGAAGACTGTCGAGAAGCAGCCACGTGGTTGTAGGTGTTTGAATCTGTGGGGGCCTTTTCTCTTCCATGTAGCGTAGCGGCTTACTGTAGCAGTCGGTTGGAGCGCAGGTAGTGTAACCGGTGTAACTTTGTGTACCCGCGGGTTTTCCAATCTCTGTGTAGCTAGCGGTTCTCTTCGTGTTAGTGTGGCAGCCGTGCCAGTTCCGCATTTGTGATTGCTTTATTTCCCTGGTAATTAAACCTTGTGCCATTCTATTCCTGTTAAATCCGTAGAAAATGAGAAAATACTCGACATTTTGGGGGAAACTTGTAAATCTGAGCCAGTAAAAGAAGAAGGTTCCGAGCTGGAGCAGCCCTTGGCACAGGATACAAGTAGCGTGGGGCCAGACAGAAAGCTTGCGGAGGAAGAGGACCTTTTTGGCAGCGGCCACCCGGAGGAGGGTGACTTAGATTTGGCCAGCGAGTCAACAGCGCAAGCTCAGGCGAGCAGGGCAGACACCCTGTTAGCGGTAGTGAAAAGGGAGCCCGTGGAGCAGCCAGGCGGTGGCGCGCGGACGGACTGTGAGCCTGTAGGGCTAGAGCAGCCGGTTGAGCAGAGTAGTAAAGCCTCCGAGCGCACGGAAGCCTCTAGCGAGGAGGCCGCGGAAGCGCCCCCGGAAGCCTCAAGCCCAGACCCCAGAGATAGCAAAGAAGACGTGAAGAAGTTTGCTTTTGAAGCTTGTAATGAAGTCCCTCCGGCTCCTAAAGAGTCCTCAGCCAGTGAGGGCGCTGATCAGAAAATGAGGTTTGTTTTTTCTCAGTTTTAGACCAGACGCTATCTCCTTTCCATTGGTCATTTAATGACACACTTAAGCTGTTTTTTCTGCAATTGGCCAGCCAGACTGATGCAGTCGTAGCTTACTTCTGAACCATGTTTTATTTCTCGTTGTGTATTTTTTAATGGGTGAATCTATTCCTTTTCTTTTTCCCAACCTACTATGGTTGTGTTCTTAAATCGTTAACTGCTATCTTCAGCTAAATGCAATTGACTTTTAAGAATCTGACATCGTATTTTGGGGGTCAGATTTCCTAGAGAAGCTTGCAAAGGTGTCTTAAGATTTTATTTCAGACTAATTTTCTGGTAGGTATTCAGTTTTTAGCACATGCCATACTTTTAATTTAGTTCTCTCTCATTTTGTTCCCATGTGAGTAACATTCACTTTTGTCTCTAGCTCTTTTAAGGAAGAAAAAGATATAAAGCCAATCATTAAAGATGAAAAAGGTATGATTCAACTTATGTGGCAGGGAGCCGACTACGGATCCCTTATTTGGGGAGGGAGGGGCCTGCAGGAACCCACACTGGGGATCCGATGGTTGGTCTCATTGAGGATTACTGGAAGTAACCCATCTACCAGTATCTTGAGAGACTAGATTGAAATGTTGGTGAGCTTCTGTGGTTTACGTCTCCATTGTGGTCGTCATTTATGGGATAGTGAAAATCCCAGTGCTTCGTCGCGTCCTAGTACAGGCCCGTTCTGCCCGTTAGAATAACAGAACAGAGTCGTGGAAACCGCCACCCCAGTTGAGGATTGGTCACCAAAATTCATTTCTGTTTGTAACGGACAAGGACCGATGATTCCTCGAGTAAGGGGACAGTCTCTGCAACCCGTAGATTTTGTCTTCCGTCCTGTAAATGCTTAGACCAGGGGAGCTGAGATGGGGGGTAGTTGGGGTTCAGGAGCGGGCTGCGTCCTGAGGCAGGTCATGCTTCCCGTTCGGCCTGGAGGCCAAGCCTGATCCCCTCCCTCCTGCGGCAGGTCGCACCAGCAGCAGCTCTGGCCGGAACCTGTGGGTCAGTGGACTGTCCTCCACGACTCGAGCGACGGATCTGAAGAGCCTCTTCAACAAGTACGGGAAGGTATGTACCCCTGGCGCTCCGTCACCCGGCCTCCGCGTGGCGCCCAATGACGAACACAGGACTTTGGCGAGTTTTTTCTTCTGTCGCCGGTTTTGTTGGTGGTCTTTTCAGAGTGTGTGTATATATACTTTTTTTTTTTTTTTTTTTTTTTGGACAGAGATCACAAGTAGGCAGAGAGGCAGGCAGGGCAGGGGGAGCAGGGGAAGCAGGCTTCCTGTGGAACAGAAAGCCCAGTGTGGGGCTCCATCCCAGGACCTTGAAATCATGACCTGAGCTGAAGGCAGAGGCTTTAACCCACTGAGCCACCCAGGCGCCCCATTGGTGTGTGTGTTTTTTGAAGGGTAGAAAACAACCTTGTGGTTACAAGGGAGAAGAGGCCCACCTGGTATTGGGTAGGGAGCCTCGTTTCCTCGCTGAGAGTGGGTAATAGCAGGTAGTTGATCGTGTCGCGGAAAACACCTATAAATCGTTACAGTCTGAACATTCTTGTGATTCATTCTCATTGCTTGTAAAGAAACTCCTCGTTTTTGGCCCATACAAAACTTAAAAGTTGGTTTTTAACATATCAACCTTTAGGCATATAGTTGGAGAACAGGAATGTGATAGCGCTTTAAAAATAAATCAACAAATACATGGTCCACAGGGGCAGAAAGAAAATTAATACCCCTTGGAAGCCTCGCAGGGACTCGAGGACATTGAACGCCAATTTGCACTGTCCTGGAGTTAGATGGTGAAACAGTCGCCCCTACAGCCGGGAGCTCCGCGCTGGTCTGGTGCGGGCCCCTGGGCTGTGGCGCCCCTTGGCCAGGAGGAGCTGTAGGGAGCCCAGGCGGAACTTGGCAGGATGTCCTGGCTGTCCTGGGCGGGTTCTCGGCCCAGGTCTGTGTCCCCGAATGGGAGTCGGTGAATGTGTTCGTGACTTAAGTGGACAGGACCCAGAAGAAGCGTTCGTGAGATGAATTTTTCTTGACCACGGATGTCTTTTGGAGGGGCTCACAACTGGGAAGCCACAGCCCGTCCTCAGTTTCCCTTCCTTCTTGGTTGGGGCAGCAGTCATGAGGGACAACAGCAGCTGTGAGGGCGCCGTCCTCGTTCTTACAGGCTGCTGGAGAGGTGACCTAAGTAAACACGGCGAGTTACGAGGGATTCATGTAGGAATGTCACAGCCTGCTATCAGTGTGTGGGAGCAAGGCCGAGTTGGGCGGGGGTCTTGGGTTCACCGCCCCTTGGGGAGGAGGAGCACCGGAAGCCGAGGCTTGAGTGATGATAAAGTCGGCCTTGCCCACGGGAGATCGGGGCTGGACTAAAGCTGTGGGACTTGGGCCCTGGGTTGGGACGAGTCTGTAATTTGGATGAACTGCTCAAAGGCTGCTGTGACGGCGGAGCGCCAGGCAAGGGGCACAGGGACAGCTGAGGTCTTGGATTCTGCGCTCAGGGCCACTGGAGGTGATGTCCTTGCAAGGATCGGTATTTGACGGGAAGGTCACATGACCCCGGCCTTGGCTCAGCTGCCTGATCTTGAAGAGAGGGAAGAAGGGGAAGCTGCCTAAGAGGAGTGACATTTATGTCTCTCTAGGGAGAATCTGTCCCCTTTGGCCCTGTATGGGGTGCTCTGGACGGGGGAGGGGCTTTCATGGACACCGGGGTCTGCCGGGACCGTAGCAGTGACGAGCACCCCCGGTCATCTCGCTGTTGGGGGACCCTGAGGTCCAGAGAGAGGAGCACAGGTGGTCAGAGCCGGACCTATTAGGGCTCGTGTGTCCTGATGCACAGCTCTGCGCTTGGCGTAGGTGCCGGCCCTACCTTGAGTTCTCTCGCACGCCCCACAGGAACACGGACATCTAACTCGAGCGTCCGTGTAGTGGGGCTTTGATCTGCCATCCGGCTCCTTGTCTCCTCCCTGCTCGGTTTCCTGGACCTCTTGCTCCTCTGTACCTGCTGCCTCTTGCACTTGAGTCTTTTGTGTGCTGCGTCGTTTTTTAGCTGAACTAGTGTGTGAAATAGTGTTGCTGTGTCCCGGTTCCTTGAGGTGAGCTCGCTCACTTGGGTTTTTTGTGTTTCTTGATGGGGACTTAGCTCTGAACTGCTTTTGCCATACCCTGTAGGTTTGCTGTGTTACATCCTCCTTCACCGGTCTCAAGGCTTTTTTTTTTAGTTTTTTGGTTTCTTCCGTGAGCAGTTGGTTGAACGACAGCATTTTTCTTTGGTGGCTGCATTAGGAATTCTGTTATCGGACGCAGTGCAGTCTGTCCTTCAGCGATGCTCCAGTCCTTGGGGGTGGGGGGGCCCGCAAACCTGGGCACGGTGCCCCGCCCTCCCAGCCTTCGTGGTGGTATCAGCGCTGCGTAAATTCGGGTTCATATACAACGTAGCCTGGTCTTGGCTCATTGACAGGTGGGGTGGTTGGTTGGGTTTTGGTGTGTTTGTGTCTTTTTGGTTTTGGCAGGGAGGGGTCTTTTTGTCTTGTTTTGCTTTAAACAATTATCTATTAAGGAGTTATGTAAACAAGGCAAGTCACAGGCTTTTAGTTATCTCCGTGTTTACTTTTCGGGGTGCTCTTTTTTCTCTCTTGTTGATACCCAAGTTCCCTTTAGGTATTTTTTTCTCCCTCTTTAAACCTTTCTTACAATACAGGGTTGCCCGGGATGAATTCCTGCTGCCTTTGTAGGTCTGAAAATGTCATTCTTTTGCTTCCACTTTGAAAGCTGTTCTTGCTCCTGCGGAATTCAGGGTTGGTTGTTGGCTTTTGTCCAGAGGGCAGTGCTCCTCCCTCCACCTGGTTCCTGTTGTCTAACCAGTTGGCTCTGGGTCTCACCTTTGCTCCCTGGGACATAGGTGTCTTTCTGGTCTGGCTTACCTGGAAGGTTCTCTTTATCACCGCTCTGGAGCAGATCCCGCCGCCTGTGCGCTGTGGTTTCATCCGGGAAGGTTTTCCTGTGCTGCTGGTGTTTGGTGATGCCACAGGTGGCCCGACAGCACCCTGAAGCTCTGGTGGTTTTGGTTCGTTTTCCGTCTTTCTTCCTCAAGTTCTTTTCGAGTAGCTTCTGTTGCTACATCTTCAATTCCTCAGCCTTTCTTCTGCAGCGTCCGCTGTCCATCCCATCGCATGTATGTTCATCTCCAGAATCTTGGGTTGGGTGTTTTTAAATATCTTCTCTGTGTTTACCTAACATGCTCAGTGGTTTCTCCAACTTCTTGAACGCTTAAGATGCAGGTAAAATAACTTTAATATCGTCGTTTACTGATTCTGTTGTTGGAGCGCGCTCTGGATCTCTGTTTATTGGTTGGTTCTCTTCATTAGAGTCATTTTCTTACTTCTTGGCTGCCTCGTCGTTTTTGACCGGACACCAGCCGTTGTGACGTGCACGTTGCATTTTAGTTACTCGCATGTCCCTGTCAGTGTTCTTAAGCTTTTGCTGGGACACAGTTCAGTTACATGTTCCTCCCCAGGCTGGCTGTTAGGCGTCGTTAGATCAGAGCAGCCTTAGTTCGGGGCTAGCTCTGTCCACTTCTGGGGCAGGATCCTCCTGAGGTCTCAGCCTAACCCCATGAATTGCAAGCTTTTCTTTTCCATTCTGGTTCACTTTGGAAGAAGTGAAGTATAGGAGTCCCTGAGCCTGTGGGAGTGTTTGCTCGTACAGGTGGTGTTCTCCCTGGCCTCTCACGTGCGTGCTGCTGTGGGGCCCCGTGGAGCTCTCCGGAGCTGTCTTTATGCAGCACTTCGTCTCCAGTACTGTGTCCTGCTGCCTCGATTTCTTCAGATGCTCAGCTATGCTCAGCTCCCGGATACCACGTCCCCTGCTCAACTCCTGTCCTCCCCCCGCCCCACGCAACCGGGAACCTCTAGGAAGTAAGCGGGGGCAACCATGCAGCTTGGCTCGTGTGTGTCCCCACCCCCGGGTCACCGTCCTGTGTGGCCTGGTGTATGGTGTTTGAAAACCCTGGTGGCCTACATTTCCTCCAGTTTGCGAGGTTTTTTTCAGGCAGCAGGGGTGGGTAAATGCTTGCTGCGCCAACCTGTCTGGGAGTCGAAGTCCAGCTGGAGAAAATGATCCAAGTGGGAAGGACTTTGATTAAGTTTTTTAAAGATTTTATTCGTTTGGGGCGCCTGGGTGGCTCAGTGGGTTAAAGCCTCTGCCTTCAGCTCAGGTCATGATCTCAGGGTCCTGGGATCGAGCCCCGCATTGGGCTCCCTGCTCCTCGGGAAGCCTGCTTCCTCCTCTCTCTCTGCCTGCCTCTCTGCCTGGTTGTGATTTCTCTCTGTCAAATGAATAAAATTAAAAAAAAAAAAGATTTTTATTCGTTTATTTGACAGAGATCACAAGTAGGGAGAGAGGCAGGCGGTGGTGGGAGGAAGCAGGCTCCCTGCCGAGCAGAGAGCCGGATGCGGGGCTTGATCCCAGGACCCTGGGATCGTGACCCGAGCTGAAGGCAGAGGCTTTAACCCACTGAGCCCCCCCAGGCGCCCTGGACTTTTGATTAATTCATGAGTTGTGGTTGGTGAAGTTTTAAATGTCTTTAGCTTTCCCTGTTGGTTTTTTGTCACTCTGAAGGCTGATCATATTTCGCAAGTACATGTATTTCGATAGGATGAGGTAGGACCCTTCAGTAACTAATTATGGCGAACCAGCAGTTTGTGGAGAAGTAAAAACTGTTGAAAAGAATCCTGGTGACCAGTTAACTGCTAGTTATTTTTGACAAATTGTGTGGTGATTTGTATGGAAGAGTAAGTGTCCTCTCTCACGAAGGTTGTCGGGGCCAAAGTGGTGACCAACGCCCGCAGTCCTGGAGCTCGGTGCTATGGCTTTGTCACCATGTCGACATCTGACGAAGCCACCAAGTGCATCAGTCATCTCCACAGAACGGAGCTGCACGGAAGGATGATCTCCGTAGAGAAGGTGAGGCGACTCGCCTACTGTATGCCACCGAGCTCATGAGCGAGGGGACCCGGACCGTGGGCCATTTCTGATCCGTCTTGTATTTTAGGCCAAAAATGAACCTGCTGGGAAAAAGCTGTCTGACAGGAAAGAGTGTGAAGTGAAGAAGGAAAAATTATCCAGTGCTGACAGACATCATCCCGTGGAGATCAAAATGGAAAAGTAACGTGATTATTTAAAACCTTTCTCTCAAGCTTTCTGTCGCGGGGGGTGGGGGGCGGGGGCGCTGGTCGGGAGGAGGGCAGGCGACAGCCACAGGGTCACTCCAGAGGCAAGCACGTGTCCTCCTCGCCGGCTTCTCGCTCACGTATCACATGCGCGCATCTTGCTACCACTTCCGCGTCCAGGTTTCAGCAAGGGTCCCTGCGCGGTCCCCTGTACCTCTCCAAAGTGTCTTTATAGGAGCCTTAGTAAGTGTTTACATCCAGACAACTTCAGGGGCTTTTGAAAGAAAAGAACACCCGAAAGGAAAGAATAGTAATTTCACTTCACTCGGTGCTCTGGGTCCTTGCACGACCCCTGCCACCGTGGAACCGTTTCCTGATCCAGACTGGGGTTCTCCAGTCCTCGCTCTTTATCCCAGGAACTAGCCTGATCCGGTGGCGGAAAGAACCACCTCGAGCTAGTAGTTTGTGAGGTGTCTGGCATTGCCAAGTATTGCTGTGTTTCCCTCAAAACCGACGCCTCCTGGGGTACCTGTGAGTTTTCTGTGACCCCCGGGGGGGTGGCCCAGAACTTCGGGATCGGCGGGTCTGAGACAGTGTCTGTAAAGGATGGAAATCGGGACTGGTCTTTCCAGGGCAGGCACTGCTTGGTAATAATTTCCTCAAAGTCGTCGGTGTGTCTTCTGGGGCAGGTAGATTTTGGTGATGCTGCGGACAACGGTGTCGCTCTCAGTGCGGGTACGGTAAGTTTACACTGTCAGGACCGCTTCCTCGTCCTTCCGGGGCCACTCTCTCTAAAGACCGAGCCCCGTGCTGAGAAGCGGTCCGTCTCACTGCTTCCGCTGGCCGTTGCTTCTTGTGTGACGAACACGTATAGGTGAGTGCGCGTGTGGACTTCACCGGCGCTCCTGCGCGTGCAGCTCCCGTTCTGAGAGGTGTAGGTGCTGGTCTGCATCCCAGCGTGGAGTCCGCTGGCCAGTGAGCGGTGATGGGTTAAGCCTCTGTGTATTTCCAAGCGAGACTGGTCTCAGAGACGTGTTCTGTCGGCTGCGCTGCAAAGCCCTGTGCTTGCGGACTGCTGGGAGCTGCTCAGAGTTGTTCAGAGTTGTTGTGTTTTGGAATGCATTTTCTTTATTGGTTTTCTGACCACACGGTGAGACGTGTTCGCGGGAGAGAAAGGACGGGGGTAAAAGCTAGCTCACCTGCATCACGTGGTTCGCTCTGTCCCTGGAAGGGTCCTGGGTCGCAGAGGGAACAGGCTCCGGAAAGGGAAGTGTCCGGCTGAAGGGCACCAAGCCCAGCTAGCGAGGGGCAAGGCCAGGATTCAGTCTGGGCTGGCCGGCCCCAGTGCCGGGGCACAGAACCAGCTGATGAACTTGGGATAAACTGGCTTCAAGTGGTCTGATGAGGAGGTTGAGTAATTCAAAATACGTTTGAACAATAGTTCTTTCTGCTAGTAAACCTTTTTTAATCTTTTCTTTTCGCTTTAAGAATTTCAAGATTCGGGGTGCCTGGGTGGCTCAGTGGGTTAAGCCTCTGCCTTTCGCTCAAGTCATGATCCCAGTGTGCTGGGATCGAGCCCCACATCGGGCTCTCTGCTTGCGGGGGAGCCTGCTTCCTCCTCTCTCTCTCTATGCCTGCCTCTCTCCCTACTTGTGATCTCTATCTGTCAAATAAATAAATAAAATCTTAAAAAAAAAAAAAATTTCAAGAGTCAGGGACACCTGGGGGACTCAGTCGGTTAGGCATCTGCCTTGAGGTGGGGTCATGATCCCGGGGTCCTGGGATTGAACCCTGCAGCGGGCCTCTTGCTTGGCAGGGAGCCTGCTTCTGCCTCTGCCTGCTGCTCCCCCTGCTTGTGTGTGGTTGCGGTCTCTGACAGATAAATACATAGAATCTTAAAAAACAAAACGTGTCGGTGCAGCAGTCAACCTAAGTGAAACGGAAGCACCTTTCCAACCAAGGGGCTCGTCCACCTGGGGCTGGATGAGTGGTTTTCATGTGGCCGCTGTTTGGAAAGTCCAGACAAATGTCGAGTGCAATCCCGCTACCCGAGGGTGACCCTCTTCCGTGTATATTCCTTCCAGCCTTTTCTCGTGCTCACGTTTGTGGTTTAGAAATTACTGTTTAATGTGGTGTCCAGAGAAGTTCCTTTGTGTCTGGGACATGCCATGTGACTACGGACGGGCAGGGGGTCTCCTTGGAGAGAGAAGGCACCCCCCCACCCCACCCCCCGCAGAGTAGCAGCAGACACACATCAGATGTGACTTGTTATGGCTTTACTTGCAGCCGTGTGGTCCCCAGAAGCCTTCTCTGTCCCGTTAGAAGGGACACGGACTCCTTAGCCGTTGAGGGGAAGCAGAAGCACGGGTATTGCCCGCGACAAGGTCTAGGGGAGAGGTGCTGTAGCACAGGGAGCCGCGTTCCATCCCAGCCTCGCCGAGCCTCGGCCCGGGCCTGGAGCCCAGTGATCGACCGCAAAGGCCCCATGGTGGTCGTCCCAGGGAAATTGTTTGACGTACCTGCGTATTTAGGGTTCTTGGGTTTTGTCTTTTTAAGCAAAACCAATATGCTAAAAACAAGTTCTTGGGCACCTGGGGGAATCAGTTGGTTAGGCATCTGCCTTCAGCTCGGGTCATGATCCCAGGGTCCTGGGATCGAGCCCCCGCATCGGGTTCTCTGCTAGCAGCGAGCCTGCTTCCTCCTCTTTCCCTCTTCCTGCCTCTCTGCCTACTTGTGATCTCTGTCTGTCAAATAAATAAGTCAAATCTTTAAAAAAAAAAAAAAAGTTCTTGATCTGGTTATATTATCAGTTATTATGGTGTGGTTCATAATGTAAAAAAATTTTAGGGGCGCTTGAGTGGCTTGGTTGGTTGAGCGTCCAATTCGTGGTTTCGGCTCAGGCCATGATCTCAGGGTCGTGAAATTTAGCCCCATCAGGCTCCGCACTCAGCAGAGTCTTTCTCCTTGGGATTCTTTCCCTCTGCTCCTCCCTTGTTCATTCTCTTTCTGTCTTTCTCTTTTCTCTCCCAAATATATATTTTTTAAAAAAACAACTACTAGCTTTGCGCAGTGGCAGTATCGTAGCCAATGAGGTTTATCCGAGGCGCGATTATTGCTAATTAAAAAAACAACTACTTAATAAAGTTTCGCTCAGGGCACCTGGCTTGCTCTACCGATGGCACGTTCTGACTCTTGAGCTCAGGGTTGTAGGTTCGGGCCCCACATTGGGTGTAGAGGTGACTTAAAAATAAAATCTTTTAAAAGAAAAAAGGTTTTCTTAAAGTGAATATCATTTTAATCTTTTTTAAAAGATTTTACTTATTCATTTGAGAGGGGTATGAGCACAAGTTGGCAGGGAGGGGCAGAGGGAGAGGCAGACTCCAAGCTAAGCGCAGAGGACAACAGGGGCCTCGATTCCAGGCCCCTGAGATCATGATCTGAGCAAAAGCAGATGCTTAACCTACTGAGCGGCCCAGAGGTCCCAAAGTGAGTATTACTTAAAAGACGACCGCTCCGGGGCGCCTGGGTGGCTCAGTGGGTTAAGCCTCTGCTTTCAGCTCAGGTCATGATCTCAGGGTCCTGGGATCGAGCCCCACATCGGGCTCTCTGCTCAGTGGGGAGCCTGCTTCCTCCTCTCTCTCTCTGCCTGCCTCTCTGCCTACTTGTGATCTCTGTCTATCAAATAAATAAATAAAATCTTTAAAAAAAAAAAAAAGACGACCGCTCCAAGGTGCCTGGGTGGCTTGTTCGGTTCAGCGTCTGTTTTCGAGACGGTCGTGAGCTCCAGGTCTGTGAGACTGAGCGCGAGGTTGGGCCGCGCAGTGGGCATGGAGTGCGCTTAGGATTCCCCCTTTCATTCTTCCTCTGCCCTTCCCGATCACCAACCCCCCAACACACAGACACATACACACACTGTCTGTCTCTCTCTCTCTCTCAAAAAAACCCAAAAAGACAGCTTTGTACTGTGGAAGCTGAGAGAGGAAGAGCGAGCCCGGAGGGTTTCCTTGGACAGCCCGAGTTGTAGGCAACAGAGGGCGGGGAGCACTGGTTAGGCAACCCTGAGGGGCCTAGCTTTCCCATCCTGGACCCTGGCACACGGTGGGCATTTAATAAGTGTGGGATTTAATTGCCCGAGACAAACAGCGTTAGGGAATTTGGGAGACAAGTGTGAGAGGCAGTTCACTGGGTAGAATAAAGCCGGCTTCAGCAGAAACGTTCCTGACAGGTTCTGTAGGAGCTGGTGCGTAGCATGCCATTGTAGCTCCCCCAAAGTGTGCGGCAGTGACCCGGTGCGGAGCGGAGGGCGGGTGGCCTGCTGCTTCGTGGCACAGGCACCTCGCATCCTTGTGCCCTGCCTCTGTTCCCTTCTCTTCTCTTCTGTGCCATATCTGGACAAAATACATAAACTTAAAAATTCCACCTGGAGTGAAACACGAAACCTCAGTTTTTCCCGGCCATTCTTCTCTAGTTGGGAGTGGCTCTCACATGTGCCCGCGTGTCTGTCCTACAGACCAGTGCCTCGAGCAGTGTGGAAGACTGTCCACGAGCCTCCGTGCTGCCTGTTTCTGCGCGCAGCAGAGAACTCCGGGGGGATGAGGGCCAGGTCTCGGGAGGGCATTAGATCATTTCCACGGTTCCCCAGTCACTGTCCCTGTCCGCTTGCCCCCGGCGGATTGGTTTTGTGCGGGAAGTCCGAGTGACTGTGACCTGCTGCCGGAGTCCCAGGAGCCCAAGCGTGATGACCATGTTTTTAAACAGAACCGTGATTAAGAAGGAAGAGAAGATGGAGAAAAAGGAGGAAAAAAAGCCCGAAGACATTAAGAAGGAAGAAAAAGATGAGGATGAGCCGAAACCAGTGCCTACCAATCGCTCCCGAGTCACCAAATCAGGTGAGCGGAGCTTGCCAAGGTCTCCCGGGGAGGCTAGAGCCTGGCAGGAGGGGCGGGCAGGGGGCGGGCGAGGGCCAAGGGAGCCAGCGAGGGCTCTGTGCGCTGGCCCTGCAGACTGCGGCTTCCACGGATGGGCGGCCTTGAAAAGCAGCAGGGCCTGGGGATGGCGCGGCTTGTAGGAGCCGTTGCTGATGTCGCACACCTGGAGGTGTCGCGCTCCGTGACATATGGTCACTGGTGGCTTGGGGACCGGGCTTCTTGCTCGTCCCGCGCACCTTTGGCAGCTGTGCGAGGGAGAGGTGGCCCCGTTCTTGTCACAGATTTGATGCGGCTCTGCAGCTTGTTCCACGCCTTCAGACTGCCTTGAGGCGCCACAGAATGTTTTGTGGAAAAAACAAAACCCAGTTCTCCCCGCCCTCCCCCCCCCCCCCCATAAAACAAACAAAACTCAGCCATCTGGAGCGTTGGAATTGGGTACAGCGCGTTACAAATTGGATCTTAAGCGTTCGGGGTAATTTACTGGCAGTCTCATGAGGAACGTGTTTTTAAAAATGTTCCTCAAGTATTGCAAATCTCCCCAAATCAGTAATAGTCGCCGTGGTTAGAGTCTGGTTATTGTGTCGCCGAGGGGCAGAATCCATTTGGAAGCCTTTATTGCTGTACACGAATGAAGGGAAGCCCAGCCATCTGACTCAGAACACAAGGGCCTGAGCTCTGCAGAGCTTTCCAGAATGTGGAGGAGGATGAAAAAATGGAAAGCGGTTATCCTGGAGCCGCTAGGATTGAGCGTGCGGGTGAAGCCAGCGGGTGGGTCGGGTGTGTGTGCGCTGCCGAACGCGCCTTGACTTCGATTCACGGGGTACGTTGCGGGGAAACCACAGCTGCTCCATCCCAGGCGAGCGAGGCCCAGTCAGGGCACGCCAGCGGCCTCCTGTCCGTGGTGCTCGCCGCAGGTCAGGACGAGCGGGGAGGGGAGGTGCGGAGGCTCCGGGGTTCGCTTGAGTCACTCAGAGCGGCGAGAACCCCCTGGCAGCCCGGCCGCGGCCTGCCATCGGGAAGCGGGGCTGTGGGCAGGTGCACAGAGCGCGGTTTTCTCCCTGAAGGAAGCAGAGGGATGGAGCGGACGGTCGTGATGGACAGATCGAAAGGAGAGCCTGTCATTAGCGTGAAAACCACAAGCAGGTCAAAAGAGAGAGTAAGTATTGTGTGTCCTGCATCGGGCCCTGCGCATTTGTGGGTGGTTGAAGGACCGCTTGGATTCGCGTTAGGAAAACCACATCGAAGCATTCTTCTAAGTGCTTAGAGGCACGCCTGTTCCTCCCTGTTTAGGCTGGATGTGCGCACCCAGGGTTGGGTTCTATGGTGCGTTTCAAAACTATGCTTAGTGTTTTTCCTTTCCGCGATGTATTGACCCCTTGCTGGTTCTTTGTTGGATTATACCATCTTCTAGAAGGAAACCGGTTCACAGAAAGCCCACCATGGGGTGGGACGGGCAGGACCCAGGCTGTTCAAGTCGGAAGGTGGGCTCTGCTGTGTGGCTGACCTGTGCTGGCCAACTTCCTTCTTCTGGGACGTTAATGGGGAAGGAAAGGGGAGCCCACTGCGACACCGACTTCCACAGTGTCAGAGACCGCGCCTCCGTGTCGTAAGCGGCACGCGGCTGGACAGACCGGTGGCTTCTCCTTTGGTTTTTTTCCCTCACCTGGAAAATGAAACCCTCCGCTTACCAGCTGAAGGTTCTGGCTGAAACGTTCCTGAGGAGACTTGTCCTTTTAGAATGAACACGGAGCTAACGTTGTTCATCTAAGAACGCTCCGTTGGTGACTTTTGCAATGAACGTTTGCTTTCTCGAATACAGTCCTTCCTAAGGTCATGTTTCTTATGGGCTACGTGAAAACTGTAAAAGTTTAGAACTATAAAATAGAGAAATCTAAAGAAAGCCCCCCCAAAATCCCCATAAACTTACCAGCTGAAAAGCTCTGAAGTTAGAAAAAATAAACAGTAATAAAGTCTGTCCGATTAGAACCTTGAGAACACATAGGAGGAGGACAACACGAGGACAGAAGCCTCCTTGCTTTCACATGGACTCCTCACACTCCCTTTCCAAGGGCATCACACACGCGACACGGCGTGTACACTCTATTTCCAGATAATCACGGAGTCACAGAAAGTTGCCAGAATAGCATGGAGATACATGTACCTATCACCTTGCTTCCCCCGGGGATTTCCGCTCACATAACTATAGCCCAGTTTCAAAGCCAGGGACGGTGACAGTGGTCTGCGGGGTGTGCGTGACCGGAGTGCTGGGACTTTGGGGTCCTGGTGGAGTCTCACATGAGCACAGCCGCGGTCAGGGTCCAGGGCCATCCGGTCACCGTAGAGCTCTCCTGCTCGTGACCCACCCCACCGGCCTAACCCCTGCCCTGGGAAGCTAAGCTGGTTCTCCGCCCCCATCTCTAGAATGTTGTCCCAGTGAGACTGTAGCACGTGACCTCAGGGTGGTGCCCTTGGGAGCTGTCCAAGTTGTGTGTGTGTGTGCGCGCGCGCGTGTGTGTGTACCCTTAAACGCAGCTGCACTGTGATCCTCTTCCCTGGTCCCTTGTTTAGGGACACTCGCTGGTGTCACGGCCCCTGTCAAGGACCGCTGTGGGGCAGCATTTGTGCACACGGGCCATGCCGGCCCTGGTCTCTAGGTGCTGAGGAGCACGGATGTTCCTTGGGTCGGGTGTTCTACGAGCGCCCTTCAGAAAGGGAACAGGATGCCAGGTCCCTGGGTGCGTAGAGCGCACCGGGCTACAGGGACGCTGGAGGCCCGCTGCGATCCTGGGGTCCGACTCGGAGACTCCAGCACCTCGCCTGGGCACCCCCCGGCCTGCGGTGTGTGTGATTAGACTCAAAACTCGGCCCATCTCTTAGGCGAAGAGTGTCATCCTGGTGTTTTGGCGTCCGGTCTTTCTTTGTGATGAGATCGTCCTCTCTGTGCTCCTCTCTTTTTTCAGCAAAATCATCTGTTCATAACTATGGCTTGTCTTTTTCTTGGGTTGGTCCTCAAGATAATTAAGAAAATAACCTGAGGAAATGTTTAAAAATGTCTTCTAAGCCCCTTCCTTAGAGACCAGGGTGGGGGGCTGCAGGACACACAGGTGTCCCAAGCTGCGGAAGCTTTCTGAGAGGGTGATCGTGGCCAGCTTGGGCGTCCTAGCCCCTGAGAGCCTCAGAGGTGAGAGTCGGCGGCAGCGTTTCCTGCCTTACCCGGAGAGGGAGCAGCACGGCAGTTGCCCGTGAGCGCCTTGTCGCCGAGTAGGAGCTCTCCTTCACGGCAGAGCTGCTTCGGTCTGTTGGATTTGTAGGCCTGAGGCGACAGGTGAGATGTGAGCCATGCGGCCTGTCATCCAGCGGGGCGGCCAGGATACATGTGCCCGTGGCTCCGTGGGGCCTTGTTCTAGACGGCGCAGAGTCCTTCTCTGCTGGGCAGGGAGACCTGCCTGTAGGTTTTGTGAGGTGTCCCCCCTCCTTGCTCTCCTGTGACCCCTTATGATTGCGGCATGAGAAGGCAGTTCTCCCGAGCGAGCAGTGCCTCTGGGCTGTGGGTGAGCTGAACTGCCTCCTGGGCCTTCCTGGAAGCCACGGGGGACAGGAATTTTAGCCGACCCCAGAGAAACGTGTATCTAACTTCCACTGTGCACCGGCTGCATTTTTCTGACGTGAATGAACCAATTTCGGTAAACAGAGCTCCAAGAGTCAGGACCGCAAATCGGAAAGCAAAGAGAAGAGAGACATCTTGTCATTTGATAAAATCAAAGAGCAGAGGGAGCGCGAGCGCCAGAGGCAGCGGGAACGGGAGATCCGAGAGACGGAGAGGCGGCGGTGAGTGGGGCCCGGCAGGCCGGCAGGTGGGTGGTCTCCTCTGGGGGCGCTCCGCCCTTCTCCCCAAGCACGCGTCCTGCCTGGCCCAGGCTTACTGGCCGCCTGCTGTTAGCTGAGGCGAAAGGCGAGGGTCATGAGCGGTCATGGTCAGCCTCGACATGACGTTCGTCAGAGCTGGTTTCATCTGATACCAAGAGTCTGACGCTTACCCGCCTGAGCCGCGCAGGTGCTTGCTCTCTGCTGTGTGGCGAGTCCCCTGGCCCGGGGAGCAGGCTCACCCGTGTGTGGCCTTGATGGAAGGGCCCCCGGTATCAAGGTCTTATAGCTGTCCCTGCTGCAGCCCCACATAAGAGCAGGAATGCAGCCTGGGGACGTGGCACGTTTATTAGAGACGGTACGCACCGCAGCGGCGTCCTCGCTCCTGAAGTGCCCACGTTTGTGGTGATTCGGGCAGCCCCGGTCGCACACGACGTTCTTCGCCACGTTTGCCTCTTGTTTAGGAGGACAGTTTCTGGTAGTCGGCCTCTTCCCAGTTCTGCCTTCTGCCTTTTTCTGCCTAAGGCTCCCTTGTCATTCTTCTACACCACTCTGAAACGAAAGCTTTGTGTCACGGTGTTGGCGACCTTACTTGAGCAGAAGTAGGATGTATAGAAACTTCTCCGGTTTCGCTCCGTCGGCTTTCTGACGTAGTGGGACGCTGGCATCTCTGTTCATGGACCCTTAGGAAGTAAAGGCACCGTTGGCTGTGTTTGTTTCCCAGTGGCCCACGCTGGCCTTGGAGCCTCCCAGTCCCCAGAGCAGCAGCAGCTCCCTTTGCAGGTGCAGAGGGGGCGTCCCCCATGCCCCGGAGCCCCGGGTGTGTGGTTGTGTGCTGGCCGATGACAGAGCAGGCCCCATACCGCCGGTGACCTTAGCGCAGGCCCAGTCTTCTGGGCTCGCAGCTTCCCGGGTCCGCCGGAAAAGGCAGGGTCCCCAGAAAATGCCGGCTTCTGGGGGGGAAAGTGGGAAGAAAGAAGGCCCGTTCCAGGTTATGCAGGCCTCGCTCTAGGGTCCTCCTGCGCCCCGCAGCCTTCGTCCCAGCGGCTACCCCCGGTTCTCTTCTCTCCCCTGTAACGTGTGGCTTCACTTTGTGCCTGTGAGCCAAGCCCTCCTGGCCCGTGCCCCCGGCCTCCCCGCTCACCCCTGGCCTGGCTCTAGCGACAAAGGACGGAGCGTGGAGGCGAGGGGTTGCGGCCCAGGTGCGCGGCTCTGCGAAGTGGGGGTGGCGCCTGTCGCCGGGTGTCTGGGTCTCCCGGGTGCCAGCAGGGAAGTCAGCGCGGCCCTCCATGTCCCAGCAGAGAGCGGGAGCAGCGCGAGCGGGAGCAGCGCCTGGAGGCCTTCCACGAGCGCAAGGAGAAGGCGCGGCTGCAGCGGGAGCGCCTGCAGCTCGAGTGCCAGCGGCAGCGGCTGGAGCGGGGAGCGCATGGAGCGCGAGCGGCTGGAGCGGGAGCGCATGCGCGTGGAGCGCGAGCGGCGCAAGGAGCAGGAGCGCATCCACCGCGAGCGCGAGGAGCTGCGGCGCCAGCAGGAGCAGCTGCGCTACGAGCAGGAGCGGCGGCCCGTGCTGCGGAGGCCCTACGACGACGGGCGGTGAGTCCCCCTTCCCTGCAGAGTGGGGAACGTTGACGACCGAGCCTGGCGCCCCCAGACGCCTGCACAGGGCTCTGGGCAGTCGCCAGCTCCAGCTTGTGGGGTCTGGGGTCCGGGGGCTCGGCAGCGGTTTCCCTGACTTGTCCCGCGGAGAATCTGGATAGTTGCCCCTTGGGGAACCGGTGCTCTTTGAGGCCGCGGCCGTCTTCACACCGCGGTTTCCCACCTGCCAGTGCCAGTTGTGGGCGGCCGAGCCTGCGGTGAGGCCCTTCGGCGCCAGGGCCGCCAGTTGGCCAGGAGAGGGAGAGGCTCAGACTGGCGCTGTAGAACAGGAAATTGCCTTCCCCTTCACGAAGTAGGTTTATTGGTCTCTGGCCCCTCCGAACTGCTTAATTGACAGTCACCCGTCCCCCCACCCCCGGGGATCCCAGTGTGCTGGGGCAGATCAGGAAGAAGATAATTGGATGCCATCCGGAGCTGTTTGTAGTTCACTATCACCACATCTAATTCCCTTTGCGTTTGCAAAAACTCAGAGGGAGGTTCAGGTTCCTGTAGAAGACAGGAAGGGGGAAATGTGGCAGCTCAGAATGGCGTTGCAGAGGAATCAAATATTTCATTTCACTTGCATCTGGGCTCATGCGGGGATCAAGGTATTAACAGCCTGTGATACAATTAGCTCCCAGCAGCCCTCCTTTCAGGACTGTCAGATGAGAATACGGGCATGCCTCTTGGCAGTTTGGAGGATTTTAATTTATCAAATCAAAGCCATAATGATTGAATGTTTAGAGATTAGCCCTCCAGGACATTTTAAATGATACTGGGTCTGGAGAGAGCTCCCCTCCCCACCTCTACGTCCTTCCATTTTTTCCTTCATTCTCCGTCATAAATGAAACTCACTCCTTTTAAAAATAAAAAACAGGCGAGATGATGCTTATTGGCCGGAAGGCAAGCGTGTGGCCATGGAGGACAGGTACCGTCCCGACTTCCCTCGCCCTGATCACCGCTTCCACGACTTTGACCATCGAGACCGGGGCCAGTACCAGGACCATGTGGCTGACAGGTCAGCACCACCATCTCTTGCAGCTGTGGACGGAGCCACCTCAGCTCGACACAGGGATGGGTCTCTGTCCTCTGACGTCTCATTTACGCGTGAGGCTCCCCGCGGTTGGCCGACCTGCTGCACATGGGACTTACAGGGTCACGCCTTCAGCAGGATGTGGGACTCACGTCCCTTAGGGCGTCCCCAGCTCCTTTCACACAGTGCCCTTTTCACGGATTGGTGGAGTCTGGGGGCGATTCCTGAGCCTCAGCACCCCCATGCTCAGCTCTCCCCGGCCCCACACTCCGGGCCTCATAGCTCAGAACTCTCCCAGGCACCCTCCACTGAGGCAAGCCCCTTGGGAAGCAGGGTTTCAAGGAGGACGTGCCCGGCCTCCTTGTCTGCACAGAGAGGAAGCTGTTTAGAGAAAGGGTATGACCTGCCCGAGCCTTTGCAGGCAGAGTGGCCAGAGTCCACATCCCCAAGCTTTGCTGACCAGCACAGGCGAGAACCGACCAGCACGCGGGAAAGTTCTTGTTGCCTGGCTGGGCGGTTGAAAGGTTTGAGAAGGTTTTTTTAGCCAGGCCCTTTTAAAGAAATAGTTTTTTTTTTTTTTGGTCAGTGTCATTTTAAAAGAGAAATATATATAGTTCATTAGAAAGGCAGCCCTTAATTTTCTAGTTTAAGAGTTCTCTATCTGGGTTTCTCATCATGCTCCCCTGGGCTGCCTATCCCTGGGCCGTTTCACTGTTTATTAGCTCTTCAATAAGGAAGGGAGAGCAGGGAAAGCCGGGCTGAGAAGCCGCTCACGTAATGAATGAATGGTGGTTTGGAGATTTGGTGTGAATCACGTGTATTGGATCAAACCGGAGGTTGGGGACCCTCTAAGGCTTCCCTGCTATTCCTTGGGTTTTGTCACCAGGCCACAGATAAATGAGACATGGGCTTCGTGGTGTGGGTTGGAGATCACTCCAAGGGAATTCAGTTCTGTGAAATCTTTATTCCCACCTTCTTAGGCTGCAGCTTCACTCCCGTCCTCAGGGAGAAGGCTTTAGAGGCCAGCCAGCTTTGTTTCTCAGGCCAGTAAATTACAGTTCTTACTGGGTGGAATGGAAGAAGCGCCCCAATTGTGAAACTTGCGTGTGGGACCTGCCGTAGCGTTGTCTGGTGCCGCCCGCGGCCATTGGAACGAGGTGTTTCCCTTTTGCAGGAGGGAAGGTTCAAGGTCGGTGATGGGAGAGCGAGATGGGCAAGTAAGTAAACCCAGACCCCAAGCCTGGGGCGTACCTGCTTCTGTGCTGTGGGGGCGGGGGGTGTGGGCATGTCAGTTCTGACCAGTGAGTGGAAGTGTGTGTGACTGATGATTTTCTGGTTAGTGAGCCTGTGTGTTTTTTTCATACGTAGGGTGTGTTTTTGTTGAATTGCATTCAGTGGAATCTGCAAGTGTTTCTGGGTCGCCCACTTGTTTAGAGGGTCTTTGAGTCTTGGTACCGCAAGCTGCCCCACGATACCCCACTCGGGGGCTTAGCCCGTGAGGTGTTTTTGCCCATATTGGTGTGGTGGGATCCGTGTGTGTCTGCAGAGGGATGCTCAGAGAAGAGGGTAGTCCTCCAGGAGAAAGGGGGTGAGCATCGGAATCTTCTAAGCCAGCAGTGTGATTTTTGAGGGAACAGGTTATGATTCCGCCCGGCGGCAGTGTGCCAGGTTCCGGAGTGCAGGACTGGTTGGCCAGAGCACAGAGTGGTTCCTGTCTGCCTTGCTGCCCACCCCCCCCCCACCCCCCCCCCACCCCCCCCCACCCCCCCCCCCCCCGTGCCACACAGAGAGGCGGCTGACTGCCCTACGGCTGTGGGAGGGACCCTCCCGGGAAGGGAGGACTCTAAGGGACTCTTAGCAGAGGACCCTTCAGCGCCATAAAGTGCGGGGCTTTCCACGTGCACGGGGCCGGAGCGGCCCCTGCTGGCACTCGGCGTGGCGCCGGAGATGGGCTGTAGGGGCGCGTGACGGTCTTAGCCAGAGGGGATAGGGAATCGAGAGGCCCCGTTCGGGTTCCCGTGGCGCTGTCAGGGTCGAAGAGCGTCTCCAGCGAGGTGGGGTCAGGAGGGGCCTGGGCAGGTCCTCTCAGAGCCAACCAGGCCAGCTCCAGCAGGCTCACGGGCCTGTCCGAGAGTGACGTGGCTAGAGTCGCCTTGTCCCTCTTATGCCTTCCAGCACTACTCAGATGACCGCCATGGACACGGAGGACTGCCAGAGCGCCACAGCCGGGACTCCCGGGACGGCTGGGGGGGCTACGGCTCCGACAAGAGGATGAGTGAGGGCCGGGGGCCGCCGCCTCCACCCAGGTTGGCAGATGGGCCGGGGAGAGAGCCTCGCTGGTTTACCCCCAGCAGCCCTTCCCCACGCGCCTCAGCCCTAAGGCACGGGAGCCCCCGCCTACTGACGGGGACAGCCCTGGAGCCTTTCTTACGCTTGGCCCGGGGACCTAGAGAAGAGAGAAGCTCTGCACCCCGACCCCTGCCCCCCAGTCCCTTGTAGGCGTTGGGGGGGGCGCGGTGCCTGCCAGAAGGTTCTGCCTCTCTGAGGTGGGTTTTCGGGTGTGGAGCAAAAGGGCAGTACCGTTTTGCTAGATTGATGTGAAGTGCTTTCCCGAGCGCCCTACTTAGCACTCGGTCCTGGAACACCGGGCAGTCCGTTCTGCCTTAAGTACCCGCGAGAAGCGGGACCGGGAGAACTCTGGCGGACAGAAGGGAGCCATGGGCGCCGTCACCCTCTGGCTGGGCGACGGCCACCCGTGCGTGTGGGGCAGCCGAGCAGTCACCCTTGGGGACAGGTGTTGGGCTCGGATGGCCTCCTTGTCGCACGTTTCAGAGCACGGGTCAGCCTGGGCCTGGGCGCCGCTGGTGCTGGCTGCCGTCCCCACGCCAGAACCCTGTGTGGGCTCCTACTCCCTGGAGCTTCTCTCTTTCGAAACCACTTTCTTGAGCCCCAGTCCCGCACCGCAGAGGTGACTGCTTTGAAGCCACGGCTGCTAGTATGTTCGGAGCCGTAGACGCCTCCCCACCGCCCATTACGGAACGTTGTCATCACCCCCAAAGGACCCTCCGTTCACAGTCCTCCCCATTCCCTCCCCCTGCCCCGGCTCCTGCGGATCCGGTCCGCGTCTGGATTTGCCTGCTCGGGCGTTTCACGCAAGATGAAATCCCATTACATGGCCTCTCGCATCTGTCTTCTCTCCCTATCATGTTGGCAGGGCTCAGCCACGCGGTCTCACGGGTCAGAGCTGCGTTCCTTTTTGTGGCTCAGTGACGTGCCGCCTGTGCAGAAACCACGTTTTATTCCGCTGCTCACCAGCAGGGGGACACTGGGGCTGTCCCACTTCGGGGCTTGCACGGAGTCGTGCCGCAGTGTGTGTTCCAGTTTTTCCGTGAACACGTTTCCTTCTCCCTTGGGCGAATGGGCAGGGAAGGACACGGCGGGTGCCACGGTCACCGTGTGCTGTCCTGTTTTACCTTCTCGAACTGGCCCCACGCGAGGATCTCTTATTTGTCCGCATCCTCGACAGCTCTTCCCATCTGTCCTTGGGTCACAGGCCAGCCTCTCGGGTGGTGTAGGGGTCTCACAGCTGACATATTTGCTTGTCGCAGTGGCCGAGCTGAGCTCCCGTTCGCGGGCTCGCTGGCCACGTGCGTGTCTCTGGGGGCATGTCCTCCTATTCTGCCCTCCTCTCCAGGAGCCGTCGGTGTAGGGCAGGATCATCCAGGCCACGGCCTCACCGTAGAGGCGTGCAGGGACACTTACTTGCCTGCTTTCTGTTGTGACGCAGGGGTGGACGTGACTGGGCGGAGCACGGTCAGAGGCTAGAAGAGCATCCAGAGCGCGCGTGGCCGGGCTCGGTGGACGCAGGCACGGCAGGCAGGGAGCACGCGCGGTGGCAAGGTACGAGCTAAAGGAGGGCCGCACGTTTCCAGGACCCCTCCCGGCAGTTGCTGAGGCTTCCAGGGGCTTCCGAGAAAAGTGTATGCAAACACTTGCCTTTCTTCCAGGTGGTGAGAGGGGCCTCTCCGGACCCTCAGGGCCAGGACACATGGCAAATCGGGGCGGGATGTCGGGGTAAGGAGTTTTGTCCCTGCTCCTCCTTTCCTTCCCTATTTTTGCATGTTTGATCAGCTTGCTGGGTTGAATGTTTTGACAGCAAGCCCCCAGAGCGGCTCTGGGCAGCCCCCACAAGCCACACTCCCCAGGCGCCCGGAACGCAGTCTGTGATGAGGACTGCTCCCACCTGGAAAAAGCCAGACGGGCTGTAAAGGCTGCAGAGCCGTGTGCTGCCCTACGTCACGAGGAGAACGTACAGCACTTCGAGGGGACAAAACGTGTGCCTTTGTTCCTAGGCGAGGCGGCTTTGCACAAGGCGGGCATTCCCAGGGCCACATGGTGCCCGGCGGCGGACTGGAAGGTGGAGGACCGGCCGGCCAGGACCGGGGCAGCCGAGTCCCGCACCCCCACCCCCACCCGTACCCCCACTTCACCCGCCGCTACTAAGCCCCACTCTCCCCGAGCGTCCAGGTAGGCGGACGTACTGTTGACTCTGCCCGAGTCACCTTGAACTTGTGGAACCTTTTAGGAAACAAAAGCAAACCCTGCCACCATGTTGTAGCTCAATACAATGTGAATTCACTTTTTTTTTTTTTTTAAATAAACGTGTTCTCTGCCATTTTTAAGACAAGATATTTCTGTTAACTGAGGCATTCCATTTTCCATTAATAAAAGTTTATGGTTCGCACTTGTGTGTGTCGCGGTGACTACGGGGCTGGGGGCGGTGCCCACCTCAGCAGCGGCCTCTTGCCTTTGGGCCTGAGTGAGTTCCTCCGACAGCCCTGCGCCCCCACCCGCCCCCGGCTGCAGGTGAGGAACCGGGTCCTAAGGATTGCAGTAGGGGGCAGGGCTGGGATCCGAATTAGAAATTCTTCATGGGAGTGGGGGGGTCTGCATCGTGGGGGCCTCAGACCAGTCACTTCGCTCCTCATGCTGGTGTGCCGGAGGTGAGGGGGGCGATCTGGTGATGGTGTGCCAGGTTTGGGGGTCTGGCTGAGGGCAGGCCCTGCTTGGTATGGGGGCTTGATCACCCCATTTTTCTGGAAATGCAAATTAATAGGTAATTTCCTCACATGGGATTACTAGGCCCCTGGCTGGCCCTCAGAGCTGGGCACTGCCCCTCTGGCCCAGGCCCCTCCAGCGTGACCCCAGAGAACAGCTGAGCTGCGGCTGGCAGGGAGCTTGGGTGCCCACGGGCCCATTGGGGTACCCAGGGGCCAAGCCTGTCCTTCCCCCCACCCCCGTAAATGGGGTGGATATGGGGGCAGGCAGGAGGACGACCCACAAATCCTGGCCCTGATCTGGAGTGGGGAGAGTTAATCCCTCAGCGTCCCCTGCCAGGCACCTGGATTCCCTCCCTCCAGAACTAGGACAGCCGCCCCGCAGGCTGCCAAACAATTGCCAGTTCTCCAGGAGTAGCCTGTGTTCCCGCTGGGGTGTTTAGTTTTAAAAGAGCCATATGAAAGTCCTCCCCAGCCTGCCGCGGAAGCCGGAGCGTTAAAGGCAGGTCAGCTCTGGCCCTTGGTGTCCTCTGAATTGCACCGAGTAAATGCTGCATGAGCTTCCCCCACCACGGGGGCTCTCGGAGTCATCTTCCAATGACAGGTTAACAAGATGCTGTTTCCACAGTGCCTCCTGCACAGGGCCTGTCTCTTCTCCACAAGCCAGAGCCTGGAAATTGGGGTCTGAGCTCACCATGTTGGGTGATAAAAGCCAGACTCAGCCTGGGGTTGCGGGTGAGACCTGTTTTGAGATCTTGTCCCCTAGCTGCCGTGCAGCGACCGCCCTCCAGGAGGTAGGGGTAACTGACGTCCAGGAGCGAGACCAAGGGCCCTCGGCCCCGGGTGCTGCCGCCAAGCTGCCCCATCGGAGCTTTAGACAGCCTGGGGCGGGTGAGAACACCCCCTTCCTAACAGCTGGGCCTGAAACCGGACTTTGGTTTTTTTTGTTTTTTTTTAATTTATTTGACACAGATCACAAGTAGGCAGAGAGGCAGGCAGGCAGAGAGAGGGGGAAGCAGGCTCCCCGCAGAGCAGAGAGCCCAATGCGGGGCTCAATCCCAGGGCCCTGGGATCATGGCCTGAGCCGAAGGCAGAGGCTTTAACCCACTGAGCCACTCAGGTGCCCCCAGACTAGTTCTTTTTTTTTTTTTTTAAAGATTTTATTTATTTACTTGATAGATCACAAGTAGACAGAGAGGCAGGCAGAGAGAGAGGAGGAAGCAGGCTCCCTACGGAGCAGAGAGCCCGATGCGGGGCTCGATCCCAGGACCCTGAGATCATGACCTGAGCCGAAGGCAGCGGCTTAATCCACTGAGCCACCCAGGTGCCCCCCCCAGACTAGTTCTTAACATAGGTAAAATCCGGGCATTTGCTGGGGCTGCCGTAGCACAGTGCTGGAAACAAATAATACTCTCACCATCCTGGAGACCAGAAGTCGGGGTCAAGTTTCCCTCCGAAGCTGTGACAGAATCTGTCCCATGCTCTCCCAGCTTTGGAGGTCACCGGCAGTCTTTGGTGGTGTCCCTTGGCTTGTTGACAGGTCACCTTGATCTCTGCCTGTCAGGAGTATCCCAGTGTGCGTGTCTGTGGCCAGATTTCCCTTTTTCTGTAAGTACGCTGGTCACGTGGTCCGGGGCCCACCCGAATGACCTGTGCAAAGGCCTCGTCTCCAAATACAGCCACCTTCTAAGGTCCTGGGGCCAGCACCTCAACATGGGAATTTTGCCAGGGTGCAACTTCCCGGTAAATGGAGGGGAAATTGCTCATTATCAAGTCCGGGACCTTCCCTAGAGTTACCCCACTCTGTGGACAGGCTGCTGGGGTGTCTCTGCCTCCCCACCACCTTCATGCAGGGTCAGAGCTGTGTGCGCGTGTGCGGCCGAGCGCCCCATCATCCCGGGCCCGAGCGTTGACCCGCCGGAGTGCGCAGTATCTGTTACAATTTTCTTATTTTTTCTGGTTGTGTCTGATAACCCACCTTACTTCGTTTTGTTTTTAAACTGTGTGGTTAGATGATGTTAGGTCTGATTTTTATTCCAGGAGAGAAAAGGGAGGTAAAACCAAACCTGTGCTTTTATTTTAAATTTTTGACCATTTTTTGTAAACGTACGACGTTTAGGTCTGTGGTCAGTCCTCTGTAACGCCCAATGCTCACCGTAACACGTACCTCCCTCATGTCCAGCACCCAGTTACCTCATCGCTCCAGCAACCCTCAGTTTGTTTCCTATGATTAAGAGTCTTACAGTTTGTCTCCCACGTCTGTGTTCTGAAAGGGGCCGCTCGTGGGCACGGGGCTTGTTGGCATCTTTGGCTCCTCTGAACGTTCATGGCCATGTGTCTGCCTGCACACCCGTTTCCCATTCTGGGTAGACACGTAGGCCTGGAACTGCTGGCTCCCATGGTCATTCTGCCTTCGGCTTTTGAGGAACCCCGTTTCCCACAGCGGCTGTGCATCTCACAGCCCCACCAGTGATGCACGGAGGGTCACTCCGCGTCCTCACCAACACTGATTCTCTGGTTTCTGCGCATTTGTTAACAGCCATCGTAACAGGGTATGGTGGTAGTGTGGGTAAACGGCGTGGTCCGTCCATAGTTTGAACACCCGCCACCACGCAGAGGGCCTGCCCCGCCTCCCCCTAGGACGCTGGGTTCGGTGGGAGGAGCCAAGCACAGCAGGATTCATCCCGCAGGTCCCCACTCCCAGGAGGGCCCCAGAGGAGTCCCGTCCACACCAACACAGAGGAGAGGGTGGGAGCCGGGCTGGGGCAGCGGCTGGGGGGGGCCATACTTCATGGGTTCAGAGTATCTGTTTGAGGGGGACATGGAAGATTCTGGAGATGGAGGATGCGGATGTTTGCACAGCGGGAATGTGCTTAATGCCACTGAGCTGCGCACTTAGAGATGGTAACATTTTATGTGTATTTTATCACAATTTAAAAATTTGTTTAGGGACGCCTGGGTGCCTCGGTCATTAAGGCAGGTCATGATCTCGAGGTCCTGGGATCGAGTCCCACATCAGGCTCCCTGCTCAGCAGGAAGCCTGCTTCTCCCGCTCCCACTCCTCCTGCTTGTGTTCCCTCTCTTTTTCTCTGTGTCTCTCTTCTCTGTCAAATAAATTAATTAAATCTTTAAAAAAATAAAAATAAAAAAAGTAATTTTTTTCAAGACAGGGCTTCTATCGGGTACCATCAGACTGAGAGGCACTGGGTAGAGGCAGGGCGGGGCAGGTTCACAATCCCCCCATTTGCCTGACTGCCCTTGGGGAGTTCACAGTCCTCTGCTTTAGCTTCCTTAACTGGAAAAAGGGGACAGTAGTAGTATTTACCGTAAAGGGTCTTGGCGAAGATGAAATTAGTCAAATACGTGAAAAACTCAGAGTTGATCCTGCCATACAGTAAGTGCTTCATGTTGACCGGCACGGGGTGGGCGGCCTGCAGGGAAAGGTCCCGGGGTCCTCGTGCTGTCCGGGGAACCTGGAAGATGTTTTGAGGCCTGGAGAATAGGAAGGACGGGATTCTCCGCTCCAGATATAAGGAAAACTGCGAAATCAGAATTAATACCTTATCAGATGTCTCCACATCTACAAAAATGTGTCAACTTCATCAATTGCGAAATTTTGTACTCATACAGATTTCATTACATTTCAAAACAGTTGCTAGGTTAAATTTTCTCACTTTGCAGAAATTCCCAAGCCTGCATGATGATTGCCAGTCGTAAATTGCGTGTGTGACTCCCAGTCAAAAAACTTCAAACCTGAAGTTATAAAAAGCTCTTTTTGATTTTCAGAAAATAACAGCTGCAAAAGACGGCCAGTGGGGACAGAGGGCCTTTTAGCTGGCTGGCCAGGCTGAGGGGCAGGGGTCTCCGCGACACTCCTGGGGTTGACACCCCCACCCCCGACACACACACCAATTAAGACCACCCCTTCCTGGGGCAAGGTCGTCAGAGGCTGGTGAGCCAGGGTTTGGACCTGGGCTCGCACCTGCCAGGTGTGTTCACATCTCGGCTCCCCCTCTTTCATACGCTGTGTGTCCTTAGGAAAGTGACTCACCCCCTCTGAGCCAACTGCTTTCCCATTTCTCAGAGGGGTGTGATACCTTCTTCACCCTGGGAGGATTTGATGGGCGACCACGGCAGGTCCAACGTGTCTGCCGGACGCCTCTTTTGCTCGGTGGGGCGCTGGGTCCCCAGGATGGTGATTTCCTCCTCTCCCCAAGAGAGCTATGCTCATCTTGGGACTGGAGCGTTCGTTGCACGCAATGCTTGCAAGATAACTGGGTGTGTGCATTTCCCCCAGGGCCCGTGACCTCAGTCAAATGTGCCACAGTCCCTTTTGCCACGTCAGGGGACATTGTCACTGGTGCCAGGGATTGGGATATGGACATCCCTGGGGAGCGGGCAGGTCTTTACTTCGCCCATCACCCTGAGGCATGACACACTCTGCTTTGGGGGTCGCAGATGTGAACAGTGGCCAAAGAAGTGAGACCTATTCATGTCCTGTGGACATGAAGACGTCCTCAAGCCCCGACATGCTCAGTCCCAACTTCTCTGGAATCAGAGACGTGACCGTGCCTTTGGGCACCAGTGAACAGGCTGACTGGAAGTTTACTGTCTACACTGTTGCGTGTGTGTGTGTGTGTGTGTGTGTGTGTGTGTGTGCACGCGCGCACGCATGCCTGACCTTTGGAGTTGACCTCCGGGGCAACTTGCTGCATCCCTGATGGCGTCAGAGATCCGAAATGGCCTAAGCGAAAGTGAAAACAGCACGGGTTGGGGTGGGGGGATCTCAGATCGCTCCCGGAAAGGCGGTGCGTGCAGGAGCAGCAGGGCGGCCCGGGGCTGTTGGCTAGTACCTGTGCGACCTTGAACCCACAGCAGACAAAGCCGCCTGGGTCGCCTGCGGCAGCAAACACCAACACAGCAGAGACCGCACCCCGCTACGCAGAAGGGCCCCGGGACGGACCCGGTGAATTAAGGGCGGTGCTGGGGTCTCAGATTCCATCCCCTCCCCCAGCGCCCGCACTCTGTCCACACCCTGCAGCAAAGGGAGATGTCCCAGGCCTATGCCCAGGCGGCTCTCCAGGGCCTTTCCAAACCCAGAGCTCGGGATACAGAGAGGACCGCCCCCGCTAACACTGGTAACACAGCTTGGGGGCGCCCTGCTGGCCCAGACCGCGGACGGTGCAACTCTTGATCTTGGGGATGTGAGTTCGAGCCCCGCACTGGGTGCAGAGATTACATTTTTTAAAATCCTTTAAAAAAAAAAATGGTTTGTTATTCACTGTTCCCGAGATGGGGCAGGGAGAGGGGAGTACAGAGTGGACAAGGACTTTACTGTGGTTTCTGCTAGCAGGAACAGCGAAGCACTGTCCGCAGGCTCGGGCCTGGCCAGTCTGAATGATCTCAGCGGGCTCTGGGGTGTGGGAGCTTGCCTCATTGTCTGGCCCTGGGCCCTGGGGCGATCCTGGCCCTGACTGGGAGAGCTCCCCGGGGGAACTAGTTGTGGGGTCTGTGTGGGAGTTTGCGTGTGACAGGCACACGGGGGTGAGTCCTTTGCTCTTAGCTAGCCCGGGAATTAGCTAGCCCGGGAGGGGCTGCCTCTCCAGGCTGAGCCAGGCCCCTGGATGTTAAAGCATCAGACACCCACTGTGGAGGGTGGGAAATCCCCCTAGATGAGTGCCTGGTGGGACCGGCAAGGTCTCAAGGTCTCGGTCTTGTGGTGTCTTCAGGAAACAGCAGATGGCAGCCGGTTCCTCCTGGGATTGAGAGGCAGCGTTGGAAACCCGTTGGAACGGAGGCAGTAGTAAGGCTGCTGTCTGTATGGAAGGACAGAGGGCCACCGGCAGCCAGAGTCCCCCAGGGCAGAGGCAGGTGCTAACCTAAAACCAGGCTCCCAGACCCCAACTCCGAACTGCTGATCTGATTCAAGCCTTACATCCACTCACCCCTGGGGTCCTGACCGGTGAGAAGCGCCCTGCGGTTTCCAGGGCGGACCCGCGGTGGCCCTACAGGGAGGTCTCCATGAGGGACGGAGACTTACCGGAGACCACGCTGCCCTTCGCCAGCTGGATGACGTTAAGCCGGTTACCCTGAACCCCTCTGAATTTTCCCGTGGGACAGGCTGGGTGCTTTCCGAGGGCACGACAAGGTGATGCATTGATGGCGTTTTGCACGCTACTCAGCATACAGCTGGTGCTTAGCCAGTAGGCAGGGCCTCTGTGGATTCTTCTAGAAGACCTCCGTCTACACCAGGGCCTTCCACCTCCTCGCCAGAAACCCCTTCCCCTAAGGATTCGGTGTGTCCTTCGGGCGGGGCAGGGAGTCTGTTCGGTCTCCCATCTCAAGCACGCTGCTGTCTACAGTGTTGCATTAGCAATTTTTAAAACAGGAGGCCCCGTTCGGGCCTCGTGATGCTGCACGCTGGGCCGGTAAGTGCCAGAAGCCGCCGGGGCCGTCTCGCGGCTCCCTGCAGCCCCCGCAGCCCCCGCAGTCTTCCCCACCCCTTGCCAGCCTGCTGCGAAACTGCCCGGACGCCCCACATACGCAGCCACAGAAACCCCGCGTAGGGCCCCCCGCAGGGAGGCTCGTAAAAGGCACCGGAGCTTCCCCTGCATGGATGCCCAGATATTTACAGACGCGGCTGAAATGACACCCGGCGGGGTAGAACTCGCCAGGGGCCCAGGAAATGTCTGCTCATCCCCTGTCCCGGGGACACGGGGCACAGAGCGGGGAGCAGCCCACTGGGCCAGGGGGCCCCCAGCAAGGCAAGATGGGAGTTCTGGGCCTGAAGGCACGTCCTGGAGCCCCGGAGGCCCTGAACCCTCTTTCCGGTGCTCATTTGTTTAGCGAACGCTTCCCGGACACTTCCTGCGTCCTCCCTGGAGGAGGTGACCGGAAGGGCATCTAGAGAGAGAACAGAATGGGGGGGGAGCGCCCAGAAAGGAAAGGGCGTGGCACCTCGAAGGAACGGAGCCCATGGAAGTCCAGGAGGCTTGCGGTCAGAGTGGGCTCTGAGGCTTGGGCTAGGCAGGGATCAGGCCGCCAGCCTGTAGGGGATGAGGGGCCCGTGGTGGGTTTTCAGCAGCTGAGAAGATCCCTGCCCTCCCAGCAGGTTTCAGGGTGACCATCCCTGCCTCTCTCTGGGCCCTTCCTTGCTTGGCCGTCCAAATCCTCATTGTCCCCCTGCCCTCTCCCTCTCCCCCCTACGCAGCCGGCACTTCCTGCCTTCAGGGGTCCCGCATCAGCCAGCCCTACAGACAGGGTGAGCCAAGGTGAGCTTCAAGCAACTCAAAGGCACAGCAGGGGGACCCCGTGCGTCTCCTGGCGTGGGGTCCCCTCCCCAAAGACCAGAAGGTAGGCTGGCAAAGCCGACAAGGTTGGCCATCATGCCTCACCTGGACTGAGTCACGCTGGCGGCCCCCGGTGGCCGGAAATGCCAAGATGCCATCGGGGGACAGGGCAAGGGTAACGCTGCTGATAAGAGGCGTGGGCAGGGAGGGGGTCCCTGGACGCACTTGGGCTCCTCTGTGGAAGAGGTCCTGGGCTCAGGAGGTAGGGAGAGGCATGGGGGAGAAGGGGTGGGGAAGAAAAGCAGAGACAGAGACACAGAAGAGACAGAAGCAGAAAGAGATGGAGACTTCCAGAGAAGGGAGACAGGCTGAGACACAGAGAGTTAGAAAGAGACACAGACGCAGAGACAAAGGCACACAGGGACCCAGAGAGACCCGCAGACCCGCAAAGATGTCCAGCTGAGGGGGCTTTCGTGCCCCTGTCCCCTGTGCCCACCGGGTGGCGCCCGAGAGCCGTGCTCTGTGCCCTCCGCCTGCCCGCCTGCCCCTCCTGCAACCCGGCAAGTCCGTTTCTCGCGCAGCCTCCGCCTCCGGCTCCCCAACTAGTCAACGCCCCCCCTTAGTGGGAGGCCCTGGGCCCCAGGGTAAAGGGACAGAAGTGGGGGCTGGAGCTGGGGCTGGGATCCAGGCTGTGAGATGTCTCACGGGCAGCGGTGTCTCGTGTTTGTCTTAGGGGACGCTGCTCATGGGCGTCCCTGTGTCTGTGTGGGGAGAAGGGGCCACTCCGTGTCATGTGTCTCCCCGCCCTGCCCCCAGAAACATGCCACGACCACCTCTGTTCACCTTCCCTGGCAGCTCTCCTTTGAGTCACTCAAGGAATTTAAGAATTGAAACAGGAAGCAGTTACTGGTCCTCCATGGGAGGGACCACGGTCTCCCAGAAGAAGACGCTGGAGGAAATGCTTCCTTCAGAGACAAGAAGTGATGCCCACACACTGAGAAAGATTTAGGTTCTACTAACCCTAAGCACTTACGACGCACCAGGCCCTAGCTAGGGTACTGCATTCGTGCTGGGGACTCACTTTCCTCATCTGTGAAATGGGCCTCACGTTAGTTTTGTTATTAAGTGATTGAGCTGAGGTTTTTTTTTTTAAAGATTTTATTTATTTATTTGACAGAGAGAGATCACAAGTAGGCAGAGAGACAGGCAGAGAGAGATGGAGAAGCAGGCTCCCTGCCGAGCAGAGAGCCCGATGCGGGACTCGATCCCAGGACTCTGAGATCCTGACCTGAGCCGAAGGCAGAGGCTTTAACCCACTGAGCCATTCAGGCACCCTGAGCTGAGTTTTGTAAAGCTCTTTGGACACTGTCTGGCACAGCCCAAGGACTAATAAGTGTCAGAAATCATCTCATTTAATCCTTAGGATTACAAGAGCATCCATTAAAACATGGGTCAGCGGGAGCACCTGAGACTCCTCCCTGCCCTGCTAGGGAATTGATGGTTGTCATAAAGACCTAAATAAGGTGGACAGTCGGTATCTGTCTGCGCCGAAACTTCCCTTTTGGTCTCGTCTAGCTCAGTGTTTCTCAGACTTCAGGAAAATGAGCAGACTAGATCTTGCCGGGCATACGAAGCAGAACCAGGTGCTGTTCCTGGCACCAGGGACTCAGCAGTGAACAAAACACAGGAGAATTCCTGCCCTAGGGGCGCTTCTGTTCAAGTGGGGAAAACGTAATAAAGGAAGTTGATTTGTGACTCAACAAAGGTGAGTTATTATAATGGCTTATTATCCATCCAAGGCTTCCAATATATTTAACCATCTTGCCTTCCAGAAAGATGGTACTGGGCTCCTGGGTGGCTCAGTGGGTTAAGCCGCTGCCTTCGGCTCAGGTCATGATCTCGGGGTCCTGGGATCGAGTCCCGCATCGGGCTCTCAGCTCAGCAGGGAGCCTGCTTCCCTCTCTCTCTCTCTCTGCCTGCCTCTCTGCCTACTTGTGATCTCTCTCTGTCAAATAAATAAAATATTTTAAAAAAAAGATTTTATTTACTTCTTAGAGAGAGAGAGATCACAAGTAGGCAGAGAGGCAGGCAGAGAGAGAGGGGGAAGCAGGCTCCCTGCGGAGCAGAGAGCCCGATGTGGGGCTCGATCCCAGGACCCCGAGATCATGACCTGAGCCGAAGGCAGAGGTTTAACCCACTGAGCCACCCAGACACCCCTGGTTAAACACTTTTGCATGTGAGCCTTTCTTTTATAATTTCCCACTGACATCTTCTGTGTATGCAAAGTAGCATCCATGTTCTATGCATGTGTCTCTCTATTCTTCTTTCTTTCTTTTTTTTTAAAGATTTTATTTATTTATTTGTCAGAGAGACAGGCACAGTGAGAGAAGGAACACAAGCAGGGGGAGTGAGAGAGGGAGAAACAGGCTTCCCGCGGAGCCAGCAGCCTGATGTGGGGCTCGATCCCAGGACACTAGGACCATGACCCGAGCTGAAGGCAGACGCTTAATGACTGAGCCACCCAGGCACCCCTATTCTCATTTATTTCTAACCACTCTTAATATAGGAAGGATGTCACTTTTGAACTCATTGGTGGTGAATACCTTTTGTTTTCAATAAAGGTAGAAGAGAATAACCCAGTTTACCACCAGGGATCACCATGAGCCCTCATTTTCCAGACATCCTAGCAATGAATTCCTTATGAAATCTCACTGGAGAGGGACAGAGGTCCAAGAAGTAGTAGCTATGAAGAGAGCACTCTGACCTGAGGCAAGGTCTTTCTTAGCTAAGGATCAATGTATTCATCCTTTTTTTTTTTTTCTTTCTTTATTTGTCAGAGAGAGAGATAGAGTGAGCACAAGCACAGGGAGCAACAGGCAGAGGGAGAAGCAGTCTCTCTGCTCAGCAGGGAGCCCAATGTGGGACTCAAACCCAGGACCCTGGGGTCATGACCTGAGCTGAAGGCAGAGGTTTAACCCACCGAGCCATCCAGGCATCCCCTGTATCCATCTTCTGAGATACACTCAGCGCTCAGGGACTTTTTTGATGTATAAAATAGATCACACCACTCCCTTGCTTCACAACCTTCCATGGCTCCCCATTGCTCTTAGAAGAAAACCGAAACTCCTTTTTCCGTGCCTTTCTCAAAGCCATTCCCATGTCTGCACCACATTTCCTTTTTGCTTACGCCCAGGGAGAGAGGAGCCTGAGCCCTCCCATTAGTTCTCTTCTGCTTTGTTCCAGGGGTCCTCCCCACCCCCCCAACCCTCCCCACCCCCAACCCCCACCCCGCCTTCAGGTGCGGCTTCCGAGAAGTGATTTCTCTCTCCGAGCAAGCCCCAGCATTCTCATCTGAGAAATGGGATAACAACAGCCAAAAGTGATGGGTGCCAATTTCCGTTCCAAGCCCTAGCTCTCCAATTCTAGAATGTTCTGGGGGCATACATCCTGAGGGTCTAGAATGCCAGGCATTCCAAGATTCTGAGAGGCCACAATTTCGGCGATCCCATGACTCTGAGCCTCCCAGGTTCCGGAGCTCAGGAACTGTTCGCCTGGGTCTTCCATAATTGCCTGTGACGGATAATATAGTGTCTTGAGGCAGAAACCATGATCCCTCTAATCCAGCAGCCCAGGCAGAGGGCTACTGCCTGCAGCCACCCGGCTCTTCTAACGGCTTAATGAGAAAGTCAGAATTAATTGGAACTGGCACCCAACACTCACAGGGCTTTGGCATGGCTGGCTTGGCCTCTGTATTAAAGCCCAGCATCCTGGGGCCTTGCTCTGACCTGTTGGAGACACCAGCGGGTATATGATGCACGAAGCCTGATTTAGCCCGACGAGGGGGGTGGCTGGGACCGTGCTGACCTCGTTCTGCAGGAACAGCCAGCCCGTACATCTGCCTTGGAAAGAGTACACAGCAGCGCGGGCCCTCATTCTGCCACTTCCCCTCTCTGGGCCTTAGTTTCCCTCCTTTGTGCAATGAGTTTAGCCTCAGACTTTGCTGAGGATTATGTGTAAATGGCTCAGGACTTGCGCTATCTTCTATCCTTGGGCACATGGACGGATTCCCAGAAGGGCCACGGCCAGCTTATCCTTTCAATAGCTATTATCAGAGAGATTATGCCTTTTCACACTCCGAACCCCGAGGTGTGAGATTGCCCTTTTCCCAAAATGGGGCCTGGCAACGTGGTGAATTATCCAATTTTTTCATCTCGAGCAACCTGATAGATTTAGTTTTAAAAAAGGGTATTTTCTTGGTAGTTTTCTTTTATATTTAGCTTACTACAAGTGAGAATAACAAGTTCCTTTCACAAGCTTAGAAGACATTTGTATTTCGTTTTCAAAAACCGTACATCTTTTGCTGCTTTTTCTATTGGGCTGCTGGTCCTTATTGATTTCTGGAAGCTTTTTACATATTAAGGAAATCCGCTTATTGTCTGGTATGTCATGGAAAAGTTTCCCTGTGTCTATTGACCTTCGCGCACGCGTGCGCGCGCGCGCGTGTGTGTGTGTGTGTGTATGCAGAAATTTTATATTTGTATGCAGCTAATTACTAATCTTTTAATTAAAGGCTTTAGGGCTTAATGTCATGCTTCAACACTCTGGGATTGCTATTTTGAACTCCCATGTTCTCTTCTAGTAGTTTTATGGTTTCTTTCTGTCTTTTTTTTCTTTTTTCCTTTTTTTGGAAGCCATGTTCAGGGGCTGGGGACCCATCTGAAATTTATTTTGCTTTTAGTCACTTTGTTTTTGAGAGAGAGAGAGAGAGTGCAAGCATGCCAGCAGGGGTGCAGGGGGTAGGGGTAGAGGGAGAGGGAGACACAGAATCTCCACGCCCAGCATGGAGCCCGATTCGGGGCACAGTCTCATGACGCTGAGATCATGACCTGAGTTGAAATTATGGGTCCCATGTTTAACTGACTGAGCCACCCAGGCACCCTGCTTTTTAGTCACTTTTAATATCTACACCTGAAATCTGATGATTGTATATGGACGAAAGCATGGTTGCTGGAGGCAGGTGGCTAGTGTTGAGCTAGGGTTCTGGCTCTGACATTTTCCATGGCGTATCCTTAGGGAAGTCGCGTATCCTCTCCATGCCTCAGTTTACTCATCTGTAAAATAGGTGCTAATAGTGTGATGTGAGAATTTCTTTCTTTCTTCTTTTTAAGATTTTATTTATTTATTTGACAGAGAGAGACACAGCGAGAGAGGGAACACAGCAGAGGGAGTGGGAGAGGGAGAAGCAGGCTACCCGGGGAGCAGGGAGCCCAACACGGGACTTGATCCCAGGACCCTGGGATCATGACCTGAGCCAAAGGCAGACACTCAACGACTGAGCCACCCAGGCGTCCCCCCCTTTTTTTAATTGAAAACCCAAAACACCACCTGTCACTTAGCAGGTCCCTTTTCTGTTTGCCTTTTTTTTTTTTAAGATTTTTATTTAATTATTCGACAGATAGAGATCACAAGTAGGCAGAAAGGCAGGCAGAGGGAGAGGAGGAAGCAGACTCCCCGCTGAGCAGAGAGCGGGATGCAATTAGGGGCTCGATCCCAGGACCCTGAGCTCATGACCTGAGCCGAAGGCAGAGGCTCAACCCACTGAGCCACCCAGGCTCTGTTTGCTATTTTTGTTTTTATCTGCTTTTCTTTGAGGAGTCAAATTGCACTTCTCTGTGACTATCCTTTCAGCACAGCCAGATGGCGAGTGGCCGAGCTTCAGGAACATTCTAAGTGCTTCCCCTGCAGCGGTTTCTCCTCACAACAATCGCACTGGATAGATGGGCACCTAGAGGACTGGAGAGGGTAGTGTCCTTCCTCAGGAACTTTCAAGGGTCAGGGCCAGGACTCGAGCCCATTCTCTGTCTTGCTCTGGCCTCAGTCTCTCTCCCTCCCTCCCTTCCTCCCACCTCCAGACCACTGATAGAGGAGGACTTACAAGCGGGCCCAGTGAAACTGGCTTCTAAGGCCAGACTTAGAGTCCTTGAGGTCAAGTCAGAATCCTGGATTCCCAGAACTGGTCAGTCCTGTCCTGGCTGGTATGGCAGTGCGTAGGGACAGGCAGCAATCAGGGAAGGCTTCTGGGAAGAGGGTACTTGGAGAAGTGTAACTGGAGAGGCCAGCTGAGCCTTGAGAAAGAGATTGCAGGAATGAAAGAGGACAGGCAAGAAATTGGGGGGTGGGCGAGCCCTGCTCACAGCCTCCCATGGCTGCTACTCATGGTAAGTCTTGACTCCTCCTTTTCTCCCAACTAGGCACACACTGAACTAATAGCTGGGGACCATGGGCAGGTGCCTCCTTCCTGGGAGTGTTGAACTCCTACTCATCTGCCAGAGCCCAAGCTCTCATGCCCACCCATCTGGGAAGCCATCCCCACCCACTGGCCTTTCCCAGCCCGAGATCTACTTCTCAAGCCTTGACCACATAAGGCCTAGAGTTGTCTGTGTCCTGCTCTCCGTTCCCACCTCCCCAGCTAGAGACCTTTCAGGGCCAGGCCCTAGGCTGAGATTTCTCTGGTGCACAGCATGACCCGGGGACACAGAGTCAGCGCTGGCTGAATGTGTCTCTAATGACATAAGGGAATAAATGAGTAACAAATACAAACTTTAGTCACTTCCCGCCTCTGCCCATAGCCTTCCAGGGCGCCCACCTCCCTTGGGGTCAAAGCCCAAGTCCCCCTCCCTCCCTTTGCTCCAGGCACCAGGTCTCCTCCTCCCTGTTCTTCCAACAGGCCTGGCGGGGTTCTGCCCCAGGGCTCTTGCACCAGCCCTTGCCGGCTGCGGTACTCAAAACCATGACCTCTCCCCTCATCCCTCAGGACTCAGCCCCAATGCCACCTCCCAGGAGAGACCTCCCCTGACCCTCGTCTCCGTCTAAAACAGCCCGCCTCTCTTCCTCCTTCCCCTCCCCGGCCCTTCCCACGACCCGATGCACCGCGTCTGCTTCGTTAGCGTCTCGGTTTTGCGCCCTTTGGCCGCGGGTCTCCCGGGCGCGTCCCTCCGCCTCGTCTCGGCCGCAGCCGGGCCGCCACCGCCACCCGCCCCCAGCTCGGCGTCGCCGCGTCCCGCCCTCCGGGGCCCCCGCCTGCTGCCGGGCGTGCCCGGGCGGGCTGGCGCGGGGGCGGGCCGGTCGGGCGGGCGGCCGGGGCGGGCGCGGGGCCGGGGCCGGGGCGCCGCGCGGGCGCCATGGAGGGGCTGCGGCGGGGCCTGTCGCGCTGGAAGCGCTACCACATCAAGGTGCACCTGGCGGACGAGGCGCTGCTGCTGCCGCTCACCGTGCGGCCGCGGGACACGCTCAGCGACCTGCGCGCGCAGCTCGTGGGCCAGGGCGTGAGCTCCTGGAAGCGCACCTTCTACTACAACGCGCGGCGGCTGGACGACCACCAGACGGTGCGCGACGTGCGCCTGCAGGACGGCTCGGTGCTGCTGCTCGTCAGCGACCCCAGGTGGCGGGGCGCGGGCGCGGCGGGGGGCCTGCGCGGGGTCCCGCGCGCGCGCGGAGGGGGGGCTGCGGCGGCGGGGCGGGGGGGCAGGGGTGCGGCGAGGCGAGAAGGGTTGGGGGGGCGGGGCGCGGCTGGGGTCCGGGGTGGGGGAAGGCGGGAGGGCGGGGCGGCGGAATGGGGTGGGATGGCGGCAGCCCAGGGCCCGAGCTCCGGCTCCTCTCCGAACCGGCTGGGAAGAGACTGGAGACAGGCAGGGAGAGGCCTGGGGCGGCTGGCTCGCCCCCCACCACCCCTGCCTCATTCCTTCTCGTTTGCTCTGCCCCCTCTCCTTGCCCTGTCCGGTCTTTCGTAGGGTCCCTCTGTCTCAGCCCCTGCCCC
Source organism: Meles meles (assembly GCF_922984935.1). NCBI lineage: Eukaryota > Metazoa > Chordata > Mammalia > Carnivora > Mustelidae > Meles > Meles meles. Next base: position 3,860,686 of record NC_060085.1, on the reverse strand, counting down.
GCTCAGTGGTGCTGTCCCTGTTTATTTCATTTCCGGTCACTCCTCCTGTGTCTGTGTCTCTGTCCGTTGCTGTCTGTGTTGCTTTCCTTTGTCTCTCTGAGTCGCTCTGCCTTCTCCTCCCTTCTGTCTCCCTCCCCAGTCCGGTCCTGAGGCTCTGATCTGGCCACGTGAGGTTTCCAAAGAGGTCCCAGTGGCCAAGGTGGCGCTGGAGGGGCATGTCTCTGCCCCAGGGGGGGTCTGTGGAGAGCACGGGGGAGAGGCCGGGGACAGCTCTGGGGAAGGCTGGAGGCCAGCCTATGGCCAGCCTGGTATTGAGGTGGTGGCAGTGGGCAGGGGAGGGACCCGAACCAGGATGTGTAACTCTAGAGTTCATGGGGGTCGCACTCCCTGGGTTTGGCCCTTAAGGCTTGATCTGCCAAGCCTGGGGTGATGTTTGGAGAGCAGGAGGCTGGGGGTGGGGTGGGAGGGCTGCCTCCCCTGGCCCTCTGGAAGGAGGCTGTCAGGCGGTGGGATGATTTGGGACTGCAGGGGTGAGAGTTGTCATTTCCTAATTTTTTAAAATGTTATTTATTTATTTAAACATAACTTGTTTCTTCCATCTATTTTTTAAAGATTTTTCTTTATTTATTTGACAGAGAGAGATCACAAGTAGGCAGAGAGGCAGGCTGAGAGAGAGGAAGGGAAGCAGGCTCCCCGCTGAGCAGAGAGCCCGATGCGGGGCTCGATCCCAGGACCCTGGGATCATGACCTGAGCTGAAGGCAGAGGCTTAACCCACTGAGCCTCCCAGGACCCTGGGATCATGACCTGAACCGAAGGCAGAGGCTTAGCCCACTGAGCCACCCAGGCCCCCTGAGAGTTGTCATTTTTAGAAAAAGATTTATTTATTTATTCATGAGAGAGAGAGAGAGAGCCAGCGAGAGCAGAGCAGGGTGAGGGTCAGAGGGAGAAGGAGAAGCAGACTCCCCACTGAGCAGAGAGCCTGACATGGGCTTGAGCCCAGGACCCAGGGATCGTGACCAGATGCTTAACCGACTGAGTCACGCAGGCGTCCCCAAGAGTTGTCATTTTTTAAAAAAGATTTATTCATTTTTTTGAAAGAGAGAAAGAGAAAGAGTTGGGGTGGGAAGGGCACAGGGAGAGGGAGAGAGTTCTAAGCATACGCCATGCTGATCACGGAGCCCGACTCGGGGCTCAATCCCACAACCCCAAGACTGCGACCCCAGCCAAAACCAAGAGTCCGACGCTCAACATACTATAGCACCCAGGCGCCCCGAGAGTTGTTATTTTATTTTTTTTAAAAGATTTTATTTATTTATTTGACAGAGAGAGATCACAAGTAGGCAGAGAAGCAGGCAGAGAGAGGGGGGAAGCAGGCTCCCCGCCGAGCAGGGAGCCCGACGTGGGGCTTGATCCCAGGACCCTGAGATCATGACCTGAGCCGAAGGCAGAGGCTTAATCCACTGAGCCACCCAGGTGCCCTATTTTATTTTATTTTTAAGATTTTATTTATTTATTTGACAGAGAGAGACACAGCAAGAGAGGGAACACAAGCAGGGGGAGTGGGAGAGGGAGAAGCAGGCTCCCCCACTGAGCAGGGAGCCCGAGGCGGGGCCCGATCCCAGGACCCTGGGATCACGACCCGAGCCGAAGGCAGATACCCAATGACTGAGCCAACCAGGCACCCAAAGAGTTGTTAATTTAAACAGGGCTGTAGGGACAGCTTCACTTACACGATGACAGTTTCAGTAAATTCCTAATGGAGGTGAGGGAGGGAACGAAGTGGATATGTTGGGGGCGAATGGTCTGGGCAGAGGGCACAGTCGGTGCAAAGACCCTGGGGGAGAAGCAGGCGTGGTGTGTTAGAGCAGTGAGGAGGCACGTGTGACTGGAGCAGAGTGAGGGGGAGAGAGGGAGGAGAGGAAGGTGGGGAGGGGACAGGGCAGGGAATGCAGGGCTTTGGGGGCCCATGAGGAGGACTTTTACCCTGAGGAAGGTGGAGCCATGGAGGGCTGTGGGCAGAAGGCAGGGCATAACTCAGGAGCTCACAGGTGCCCTCTTGTGGCCAGTGTGGGGAGGACAGACTGGGGGGTGGTGGATGGCAGAAGCCTGGGAAGCAGAGCAGAGTTCCAGGACAGCAATGGCAGAGACTGAAACAGGATTGGGCCAGCTCTCTAGGCAGGGACATGCCTCAGGGCCTTTACACTGGCTGTTCCAGCCGGCCTGGAACGCTTTCCACCTTCCTTCCTCCCTCGCTCAGCTCTTTCGGGCCTTTGTTCAGATAACATCACAATGCAATCTTCCCAGACCACCCCGTTTAACACTGCGCCCTGCTGACGTGCCTTAACCTTTGTCCCTAGCACTCACCAGGAGCCGACTTATGTTTCATTCATTTTTTCACCCCATGTCCTCCCCCTGGACTGTAAACTCTCTGAGGGCACTCACTGCTGTCTTCCCAGTACAGTGCCTGGCATGTAGTAGGTCCTCAGTAAATATTTGTCCAATGTATTGTTTCTGGAGGTTGGGGCTGCTTAGAACACTTTCCTGGAGCTCTAGCGGTTCCTGGAAGTGGGGGGAGGGTCTCAAGGCCGGAAGTGAGTCGAGCAGGTGCTGGAAGATGCATTGGCCGGCAGGGAGTGGATCAGGCATTGAGTGCCGAGGGGAGGGCTGCATCTGGCCTGCAACCTGGGTCGTTCGCCCCTGTCCTTCAGGTAGTTGGAGGAGGTGGAGTCATGACCCAGGGGACCGGAGGTGCTGGCTGAAGGAGCGGGCTGGGGCTGGGGGCACCTTCCGGAGGCACCTCCCAGGAGCCCTGACATCACTCTGGGTAAGTCTCTTCTTCTTCTTTCTTTCTTTCTTTCTTTCTTTTTTTTTTTTAAAGATTTGTTTTAAGTAATCTCTACACCCCACGTGGGGCTCAAATCACAACCTTGAGATCAAGAGTCCCATGCTCTACCAACAGAGCCAGCCAGGCGTCCCTTAAGTCTCTAGTACTTCTAATGCAGACTGTAGAGATCACAGATGTGGAAACTGAGGCCCAGAGAGGAGAAGGGACTCGCCTCTGTTGACTAGCACTGCACTCCATGCCCTGGTGATTTTTTGCCCCTTGGGTAAGAACATGGGCCTTACCTTCTCACTTACCTTTAGACTAACATTTGTCGCCCCTAACTAACAGGAGTGATGTTGTCCCGACTCGCTGTGTGACCTTGGGCAAGTCACTCCTCTCTGGGCTCTGGTACTCCTTCCCCCAGAAAGATGGGCCTTTGGTGCACAGGGTTGGTTGATTTGTGCTCTTTGCCTGCAATTCCAGAGAGCAGTCACCAGGTGGCTCCAAACAGCCGAGCTAGGCCCCCCGCCACCAGGAAGGAAGAGATGGCTCCCTGTGTCACTGTCCAAGTCAGGGATCTGGGGACAAGGGGAAAAGGAAAGCTGGCGTTTCACCCTTCCCCGGGCCTGGCTTGAAATTGTTTTATTTCCTCCTTGCTGCCGTTGCAAATTCTGGGCTCCTGGGGTGCTCGGTGAAGTACTGGCCTGACCTCCCGACCAGCTGCTGCCTTGGACACGCCCCCCGGAGTCCCAGGCCCGGCAGGGACCTAGCATGTACCTGCTCAGGCCCAGCCAGCAGGGGGGAGTCTGCGTGACCCTGAGGCTGTGGCTGACCCCGCAGGACCTTCAGTGCCCAGTCTGCAGTGGGAGCCGGCGTGCGCCGGGAACCGTGTGCAGCCAGGGGATATGACATGAAGAGAGGCGCAGAGGGGAGAGGAGAGGACCTTAGGGACATCATCCCTCCCGCCTTGTACATTCTCTGGGCCACACCTGTGTCCGGGCTGCGCCCCCTTCCTGACGCACCTTCCACACTCCTGTCTGCCACTCCAACGCATCTGGGATTCCAGCCTCCTCCAGGAAGTCTTCTGGGATTCCCTCCTCACCAGCCAGTGAGCACTTTGTCCTCTGTGGGGCCCCCACGAGCCTCCTCTACTGTGAACTGCCTTGACTAGGGGAGGGGGGAGTGCAGCCAATTACTGATGCAAGTTCCAATGACTACAGGGGGAGACTGGGGGACCCAGCCCTCCCCCAGCTCTCCAGCGTCCCACGATGCCTCCAGCCCCAAACACACCCCCATTCTGTGCCTGTGCCCACTCCTTTGTCTGTGTCCTCATCCCCTAAACCCCTATGTGGGGTCTCCTGGTTGGGTCTGAAGGGCCCTGTGTAAGTGGGCAGGGCCGGAGGAGCCGGTTGGTGTCCAAAGAGCCATGGGGCACGGGCGGCGATCTCAGGGACATTGCGGGCAGTGTGTCGCGGCAATTCTGGGGACGAGACCCGCAGGTTAGACCTCTGCCCTGCTCTGCGTGCTGTTGGGACCTGGGAGGGTTGCGGGAGGTGAGGGGGCCGGCACACTCCCTCGAGGGCGGTGTGCGCGGTCCAGGTGCCGGCCTGGTGCAGGGCAGAGGCGCGGGAGCCTGGGAAGAAATAACGTTTTGATTAAGAGTGGTGTTGGCCGCAGGGCGCTGAGTGTGGACACGTGGGTAATCAATAGGGTCCGCGGGGAGAGCCAGGCTCGGACTGCCCGCCCATGCTGTGGCGGGGATGGTGCCAGTTGGTCCGGCCTTGCTCCCCTGCCCTCTGAGTCTTAGGCGCTGGGGTACAGCGTGGGTGACCTGGGTTCCACCTGTCTTTGTTCCCCCTGGTGCCCAGTCCGCCCTGGTGCCCAAGTCCAAGACCAGGTACCTCAAGACCTCCGTGCCTGTTCCTTGGGGTTTCTCTTAGGTCAGGGCTTCCAGTTCCCACTTTTGTGATGGGTAAACTGAGGCCGCAGCTCCTTGCAGGGAACCCTTGGGGCCAGCAGAGGGAAGAAGCCCAGACTCCTGCGGATCCACATGTCAGTAAGCTACACAGGTGTCTGGCACAGGCCCACAGACAACTCTGTGCACATGTGGGGGCCTGCCCAGAAAGTGGGGTTCCATGACGGTCACCCAGCTCCATCCCTCAGTCCCTACTACCTGCTAAAGTTGAGAGGGTTTACTTCAGGCGGTTCTAACTACAAACTGCTGCCTGCCCCATGGTGGTGGCCGGGATTATGACACATTTCACAGATGGGGTGTGCAAGGTCATCCTTCTCCGGGCTGCTGAACAGAGGGGCCCCAGCCCCTGCAGGGTCCCTGATGGAAGAAGGAGAGGGATTCCTGCTTCTTGATTGAGGGTAGAGGCAGGGGGGTGGGGGAGGCATTTCAGGCCCTTTTTGACATTTAACAAACACTATGCAAATCATATGCAAATCACCACCCATTTCTTAAGGCTCGACAGCCCAGGCGTGCACTGAAATAATAATGTTGGACCTGTCCATTGGTGTTTGCCTGGAGGAGGAATATAGAGCTTCTCCTTCCCCCTCCCTCCCTCCCTCCTTTCTTCCTTCCCTTCTCCCCCTCCTTCCCTTTATTCCCTTTACTGCTTTTCTTCCTGTACTTGGTTCCTAGGAGGCCTCCCAGTCCCGAGGTGAATGGAAAAAGCAACGAAAGTGGCTCCCAGCATTCCCATCTTCCAGATGAGATACAGGGAGGCCCAAGTCTGGCCTGAGGTCCCAGGGCCACATGAAAGTGGTGGCCTGGCAGGGCTTGGCAGAGCCCAGGGAAGTCATCCTGGAGGGTTTTGGCCTCAAATGGCAGGCTGCCCCGAGCTTGGATCTGGAGAACTTGGACTTGACAGACTGTGTTTCCCCAGTCCTGCTTTCTCCCGCTACTCCATAAGCATGTTTTTTGAATTCTGGCCACTGCCAGGTTGCACGCCCTACCCTCTCTCTTTGGCAAACTCTTATTCATCCCTCAAAGCCCAGCTGCAATGCCCTCTTCTTCACGCAGGCATTTCTGATACTCCAAGAAGAGCCTCCACTTCCCTCTGGGCTTCGGTTACACTAAACCCTCTATGGTCCGGCCCTGACTTCTTGAGGGGGCCACAGCATCCCTGCCCACTGGGCTCAGTTCTGGCCCCTGCCTGGTTATGACACGGCTCAGTGTGAGCTCTTCAGTGGCCCCGTGGGCCTGTGGGTCCTGCAACCTCCATTCTTGCTGGCTCAGTCCCGACGCAGGCAACTGGGCGGTGTTTTGGCCCTCCCAGCCTGAGGAGTGGAGCCTGGGGCCCAGGTCAGGACCAGGTATAGAAGGGCTGTCTTCAAGTGCGTATGAATAAAAGATTAAGTATTTCTTTTTTTTTTTTTTAAGATTATTTATTTATTTATTTGACAGAGAGAGAGAGAGAGAGACAGTAAGAGAGGGAACACAAGCAGGGGGAGTGGGAGAGGGAGAAGCAGGCTTCCTGCAGCCCGGGTATCATGACCTGAGCTGAAGGCAGACGCTTAACGACCAAGCCACCCAGATGCCCCAGATTAAGTGTTTCAAAACAGAATCAAGTTCAAGCTCCCTAACTCGGCCTTTGGTCTTCCTTCTGCCTGGGTGAGCGCCTCTTCCCACATGCGGGCTCTGCCCTCCACAGGAAATCTTTTCCCCTGACTCCTACTCTGGCTGACCCCAACCCGCCCCTCCCCTCTTTGGGCTGTGAAATAGAGGAAGCCTGCCTCCGCCCCCCCCCCACGGTTCCCCCTGCCCCCGAGGCGACTGGGGCTCCTGGCTCCACCCCTGGAGCAAGTCTGGGCTGCAAGGAGTTTCAAGTGAAACTTGGAGGCCACTGTCTCTTCCTGGGGCCCAAGGCGTCCTGGGGAGGGGCGCCTCCTGCCTCCCGCCTCCCCTCCAGGCTGCCCACTTGGTTTGGGCTCCCAGAACCCTGGGGGTGGGGGGCGGTTCCTGGGTGGCACGTAAATCCAGGTGTTTCCCAGAGGAGGCATCGGCGGCTTAGCCAGAAACTGCCAGCACCCAGACTTGCTGATTCCATCCTTCTCTGCCTCACTCTCTTCCTCCGTGATTCCAAGCCAGGTCATGGCGTTCTCTGTCTCTGCTCACTTGTTCCCTGGGCATTTGGAGTGTCCTCTGTGTGCCTGGCCCTGGGCTGGCTGCTGGAGATACCAAGACAGACCCTGCTCTGGCTGCCACAGAGAGTGGGACAGGTTGGCGCCAAAGCACCCAGCTGAGGGGTGAGAGGGCCCCAGGAAGGGGACATTTTCTGTAATTCACACAAAGGCCAAGACACCCACCTGAGCACCGTCACGAGGCTGGAGGTTCAGCAGAAGACCCATGATGCTGCAGGGCGGAGGCTGCTCCTGGGCTCCCGGAGACCCCTTCTGTGGGCCTCAGTTCTCCCACCTGTTCAAGGAAGCAGGGGTGTCCGGTGGCTGCCCCAGGTGCTGCTTGCATGGTATAGGCTATTTGTTGGGAGAGAAATCCTGACTCACCCCTGCACTCAAATGGGTTTGAAAGAATCCTCCACGGGGGACAGAGCTGCAAGAAGAAACGAAAGAGAAAATCACAGGACCAGCTGCCCAGCCTGCCACGTGACTCACCGGGGGTGGAAGCGGCCTCACCACCATGCCCCAGAACATCCGGGAAACTTGCCTGTCTCTTTCTCTGAGGGTCCCTGGCACCCACTGAAGGCTGCTGGCCTCCGCATGAGGGCTCCAGGCCTGGCTCTGAGGGCTCCTGACTCGACACTGACCTTCCACCAGTGCTCTGAGCTCCAGACCCACGCATCCTCTTGCTGGTTCCCACGTGGGAGAAACTTCTGGCCACAGGGCCTTTGCATGTGCTGTTTCTCTGTAGGCAGCACCCTCTCCCATCCTCACCTTCCACCTTCTGATTTGCACATTCAATGTCACTTCCCTGAGGAGGCCCTAAACAAGTCATGTCCCCCCAGTTTTGCATTCTCACATCACTCTGTTCTTTACCTTGGTAGCATTAATTATTTATATTATTACTTATTCAGTGTGTATTTTCTCCACCAGCCTGTGGGCACTGTGAAGGCTGGGATGGGTCTCATCTGGTCACTGCTGGATCGCACATTTAACAACCCAGTATCGGGGGTGGCGAGCCAGGAGCACCCCCCCTTCCCCAGGCTCAGTGCGGGACCCCTTCCCCAGTTGCTGTCACCACTGTGTCCAACTCCAGGCGACCAAGGGGCACAGAAACTTGGGATTAGGATTCCATGCACTCCGGTTCCTGCCATTGTGATAAATGGGGAAAACTCAGAATGAATTATTGACTGCCCCGCCGAACTGGTCTGATCTGGACAGATAGAGTGTCCTGGCCCCCATGTGTGCTCAACATCCCTCAGGAGTTTCCAAGAGGTTGAGAGGCAGCTGGCTGGGGGATGGGGTTCGGGTAGGGGGGAGGCCCAGAATGCCGTGGAGCCAGGTGGACCTGGGTGCAAAGCCTGCCTCTGCTGGGCTCTTTTGGGGGAACTCACTTTTCTTCGCTGAGTCTTTGTTTTTCTCTTTTGCAAAAAGGTAGAGGGATCCTTGTCTGTTGGGTGAATCTGTGGCAGGAATCACCTTGGATTAACAGAGGGTGGCACACAGTCATTATATAATAAATATTGCAGAATCTGTGATGTGTCTCTGGAGTCCTAATTCTTCCTCCCTGACCCTGGCAGAATAAAATGGGGTCAGTGTGGGAGGCCAACAGCTTACCCACAGGTGGCTCTGTCTCCCTTAGCCAGTGAGCCATGGCGGATAGAAAATACAGGTCCGTGTTGTAAGACCTGATCCAAGACAACAACCACAAAGGAGCAACTGTCTCGACTTACTACTTCCTTCTCCTTTAGATTCCTGAGGGCCAGACCCCACTGCAAGGGCACAGCGTCCCCTGGTGGGCCATGAGTCAGAATTCAAATACCCAGTGTTGTCTGGTAGAAAGATCATGGAAACCACATATGTAATTTAAAACTTTCTAGTAGCCATGAGAAAAAGGTAAAAAGAAACAGGTGAAATTAATTTTAATATGTTTTATTTAACTCAATACAGCCAAAATATCATTTTAACAGGCAATCAATATAAAAACCTGTTCAGGAGCTATCTTAACTTTTTTATTCATACCAAGTTTTTGGGTTTTTTTTTAAGGATTTATTTATTGGGGTGCCTGTGTGGCTCAGTTGGTTAAGCGTCTGCCTTCCACTCAGGTCATGATCCCGGGGTCCTGAGATCGAGCCCCACATAAGGCTCCCTGCTCAGCAGGGAGTTTGCTTCTCCCTCTCCTTCTGCTGCTCCCCCTGCTTGTGCCCACTCTCTCTCTTTCTGTCAAATAGATAAATGAAATCTTATTTTTTAAAAGATTTTATTTATTTATTTGACAGAGAGAGATCACAAGTAGGCAGAGGGGCAGGCAGAGAGAGAAGCGGAAGCAGGCTCCCCGCTGAGCAGAGAGCCTGATGCGGGGCTCGATCGCAGGACCCTGAGATCATGACCTGAGCCGAAGGCAGGGGCTTAACCCACTGAGCCACCCAGGTGCCCCAATAAATGAAATCTTTTTTTTTTAAAGATTTTATTTATTTATTTGACAGATAGAGATCACAAGTAGGCAGAGAGGCAGGCAGAGAGAGAGAGAGAGGAGGAAACGGGCTTCCCGCTGAGCAGAGAGCCTGATGTAAGGCTCGAACCCAAGACCCTGGGATCATGACCTGAGCCAAAGGCAGAGGCTTTAACCCACTGAGCCACCCAGGTGCCCCCCCAATAAATGAAATCTTAAAGAAATATATTTATTTGGGGAGGTGAGGTTGGGGGGAAGGATCAGAGGGAGGAGAGAATCTCAAGCAGATGCCCACTGAGCTCAGAGTCCTATGTGGGGCTTGATCTCAAGACCCCAGAGATCATGACCTGAGCCAAAATCAAGAGTCAGCCACCCAGGCGCCCCATCATTCCAAGTCTTTAGAAACCGATGTGTGTTTTGTACTTGCAGAACAGCTCACTGTGAACTAGTCCCGCTTTAAATGTCAGAGGCTCACATGCTGGACAGTACAGAATCAGGCACAAGGTTATATCACCCCTGTAGACTAGCGGGGTCCCCTCTGCTCCGGTTCCCCCATCTTCCACCTGTGCAGTCTCTCTTCCCGCAGCAGTCACTAGAGGGAGGCCGTGAGCACCGGCGGTCCCCTTCCTCCCCTGCCCACAGAACCCCCTTTGATCTGGTTGCCCTTGGGGGCAGGTCCTGTGGGAGCCTTGGGGGCCACGGGGAGGGTTTGGAATTTAACCTCAAGGGAGGTGGGGCCCTGGAAGGCTGTCAAGGGTTCAAATCCTGCCTCTGCCTTCTCTTAACCGGGTGACCTGAGGCCAATGACTTGCCCTTCTGGGCCTCGGTTTCCCCTCTATGAAATCGGTCCAGTGGTAGGCCATCTTCTGACAATGGTGAGGTTCCAATTAGCTCCCGGCCACAGGATGCTAACTCAGGAGCTCCCGCCTCCCTGCAGCTGTCATGAGCGGGATTAAGGTCGGCCAAGAGAGGCACCAGCCTCTGTACCAACTTAGCGGTACCACCAAACTCAGTCATGTAACGGAACTCTACGTTTTTTTTCCAAGGTGTATTTATTTGTCTTAGAGAGAGAGAGAGTGCATAAATGGCGGGGGCAGAGAGAGAGGGAGAGAGAGAATCTCAAGCAGACCAAGCACATAGAGCCCGCCCCAGGGTCCCAAGACCCTGGGATCATTACCTGAGCCTCAACCAAGAGTCAGAAGCCTAACCGACTGTGCCACGGAGGGGCCCTGGATAAATACTATTTTAACACCATATTTAAAAAAATGCAATAAATGCAGGGTTGCCTGGGGGGACTCAGTCGGTGGAGGGTATGCCTTGGGTTCAGGTCATGATATTGGGGTCCTGGGAGCGAGTTCACCAGAGGCTCCCAGCTCCCGGCTCAGCAGGACGTCAGCTTCTCTCTCTCCCTCTACCCCTCTCACACCCCCTGCCATGCACGGTCAATCTCTCTCTCGAATACATAAATTTAAAAAAATACAATAAATGCAGAAACAGATACAGTGAACAAAGTATCGAAGTGTGAAACTTTGCCAGGCTCTGACCCTGCGCTGGCTCTACTCTGCCTCACTCGCCTCACCCATTCCTGCGACGGCTGTACCTGGGAGGCCCTGCCTCTGCCCAGCGTCCCCTCCCAGCAGTAAAAGCTTCTGATTAAACGTTAATTCTCCGTGATTAAGCCCAGGGATCTGGGGGCCCAGCAGCACGGCAGGAGGGAGGCCCTGGCAGGGGCAGGCCAGGCTGGGCCTCCCTGGGGGAGAGGGAAGACCGGGAGGGAGGCCGCTGAGTGGCTGGAGCGGAAGCCCGAACTTAATGAGCCCCTCAGGATTAATTACGGGTCCAGGAGCAGGCTGAGAAATCTATTAGCCGAGCGGTTCCTGACGCAAGGCTTCCCTCCTTCCCTCCTTCATCACTTTTTCTCTAAAACTCCTCCCCATTCTTTCCCAACAAAATATATTTATTTTAAAAATGCACCGTTATATCCTACCATGAAATCGCAGATATATATTTTTTTGAGTGAAGTAAATGGTATATATAAATTTGGGAGGATAGACATTGAAATGAATATATAACTGTTAAAAAATGATCTGCGTGGTCCTGTTTGGAACCGTAGTAACAACAGCCACCTTGCAAGTACTTGAGTTTGTGCTGAGTGTTTACACACTTCTCTTCACTCATCTCTTCGTCACAATAGCTCTGGGGGCGAAAGCTGTTATTACCTCCACTTTGCGAGTGCTCGTCTGACTCTAGGATCTGTGTTCTTGAGCGCCGCTGTCTGCATCAGGGTGGGTTCTGACTTGAGAGCTTGTCCTGCGAAGCCCCGCCAGGCTGCTCTATCCAGGCGAGCCACTTCGGGTTCTAGATGAGACCAGAATTTGTGATTTTTTTTTTTTTTTCTTTCTGCCTCCAAACATTTGCCTTGGCTGTTTGCTCCAGCAGGAATGGCTTTCCTTCCCATGTGTGAAGCCCCCTTGGTCTTCAAAACTCAGGGTCTAGGTCTGCAGGAGGCTTTCTTTGTGAACCCCACACTGAAGCTTTACCCACTCCATGGCGGGGCACCCCATCTTCCTCTGCCCAGCCTGACCACTTGGGCTGGGAGTCTCTGGCTGGTTTGGCTCCCCCAGCTTGGGGACCCCTCCAGGGCTGGGTCTCCAGGCCAGCTTGGCCCAGACCAGGTAGGATTTCAGTAGTGGGGGGGGGGGCACTCATGGGCTCTTGGAGTCTGTGGGGACCTAGAGGAGCCATGAGTGAGGAAATCGTAATAGAGGCAAAGGCTGATTCTAATCGATTTTTCTCAGGGAGGGTGGCAGTGGTCCTCACACTCACAATGGCTGCAGACGGGGCTTGGGGGCCGGGGCGGAGGGGCCCCTGCTCGCCCTTCTCCCTCCCTCCAAACACTATCATCCTTCCATTTCACAGGAGCGGAAACAGGATGGGAGCGAACCAGTGACACGTCTGAGTCACACGCGGGGGCCTGGGCAGCGGGCCTGGAGGCTGATCTCTGACACTGTGTCATGAACCCTGGCCTCCTGGGTCCACGGCCGCTCCCCAATGTGTAGGTGGGAACACTGAGGCACTGAGAGGCAAGCCCGCCTCGCTGAGGTCCCTCGGCTGGTCCTGGGGGTGGAGCTGGGGACAGTCCCGCTGTCGGATCTGGTAGGGGGATCTGGAAGCAAGGTGGAAGGGTGAGGTTAGGGCAGGGCTGGGGGGGCGTGTCCACTGGGGGCCGCGGCCCCGCGCCTCCCGGTCCCTTCCGCGTCTCCACCTCCATCTCCCGCCTGTCGCCTGTCTGCCGGCGGGTGGGGGAGATTTCAGCATTTCCTGGCGTCGAGGGAGTGAGTGACTGGCTCAGGGCGGGGCAAGGTGAGCCCAGCGTGAGGGCCCGCCGGTCCCCGCGGTGCAGGTCCAAGCCTTGTCCTCCCTCTCTCGGCCCCGCCCCTCGACCTCGCCCCGCCCCGCCCCGCCCCTCTCGGCGCCCCACCCGGCGCTCTGTCCCCCGCGCTCCGCGTGCTCGGGAAGGGGTGCGTGACTAAGAGCCGTCCTAACGGTGGAAACTCGGGGGTGTCAGCCGGCAGCCCGAGCGGTGGGTTCCCAGGAAGGGGCCGTGCGCAGACGGCTTTGCTGAGCCGGGGTGAGGCTTCACCCCTTCGGCTGGGTCTGCTGAGCTCAAGGGCCAAGGCTGCTCCCACGCCTGGAGAGCCCTCGGGACACACGCGCACACACACGCTCACGTGGGCACACGCGTGCCCCTACCGTGGCCACGCAGACGCCCTGCCTAGCCCGGTGCCGTTCGCGCTCCTCCCCCGGCCCCGCACGGCAGCCCCGCCCTCTGCCGGCTGCCAGGGAACAGTTAGTGTCGGATACGCGCCTGCCACCCCTCGACGGCGGCCTCATGTTTAATTCATCTCCGGGCTAATTACAGCCGGGCTGGGGGAGGGGCACGGCAACCTTGGCCTCCCCTCCCCCGCCCTTCCTGCTGCCGGGGTGATGGGGGGATCAGTGGGGTGGGGGCGGGATGCAGTTTCGGGCTTTGTGTCCCCCTCTTCGCCCCCAGTCGGAGGCCCGGGAGTCAGCCCCGCAGCTCCTCTTCTCAGGGAGCATCTTTGGAGGCAAAGCTAATGGCAAAAACCGTAGCTCAGGACGGGCGGGATGGTGGGAAAGGGGCCCACTGTATGCCGGCCTCAGGAGGCTCCCTTCCCTCCCTCCCCTGCTCGGAAGAACAGGTTATTACTATCTTCCAGGTGGGCCCACCAAGGCTGGCGGTCCCTCCGCACAGGGCAGGTGCCGAGAGAGATTGATCGCGGACACTTAAAATCAGTTTGCAGCTCTCGGAAGACGTTACCCACTTTGACTTGACTGCCGCTCTCCTTGAGTGTGTCCTGGGGGCCAGGCCGGTTCAGAGCAGCTCTCGTGATGGTCACCAGGCCAGGATTAGGGTAAGATTGAACTTAAGCAGGTGCCAACAAGCCCAGTCAGCAAGGGAACTACTATTTTAAGTCATGTTTGCAAAAATTCAAACCAATGCAAGAAAGAGTCCACGCAGAATAAAACAGCCAACGTTAAGGGCAGGCGGGTAGGTCCCTGCATTGGTCGGACATGTAGGAGTGTTCTGGTGGTCCCCACAGCCCCCCGGGAGGTGGGACTGTGGTCATCGATACCCCACTTTATAGATGGGGAAACAGGGGGGAGGACCTTGGTGGGGGTATGCTCTTGGCCTATCTGACGCCCTGCCTGCCCTCCCCACCTCTTGGCCCAGGTGGGGCCTGGACCTCCCCCAGCTTGGACCCCTCCATCCTGGCTCCCAGCTTGGCACCGTCTCCTTGCCTGAGCAACACTGCCTCAAAGAACTATGGGTACGAGCTGCCGGTGGGGGTCCGTGTGCCACAGACCCATGCCCTCCACCAGAGCTTTCCGGCGTCAGCATCCCACAAGTCGCTGCTCCTTGGCCAGGCCTCGATGTCCTCATTTGTCCCATGTGGGAGTGAAGCCTCTCACCTCCGGATTCCCATAAATCAAGGTGGGGCTAAAAAGCAGGTCCCCACCTGCCTCAGAAGCCACCATTTGCGAGGCATTCCTTGGCGGATAAACACAAACCCGCCAGGTTCCACTTGAAATATCTGTGCCTGCCCTTCGGGGGGGTGGGGGGTGGGTGGGGGGTGGCTTAGGGCTAAGTCGGTTTTCAGCAGGCCTGGGCTCAAATCCCAGCTCTACCGCCTGCAAGCTGCGTGACTTTGGACAGACCGTTTAACCCCTCCCGAATATGCCCTGGAGTCAGAGTAAAATTAATGTGTGGAACGCTTAGGGCCATGCCAGGCATACAGTAGGCGCTCAATGAGTGCCTGGAATCACGGAGACCAGGCGCTGGGCTCTGCCCCGAGCTCCCAGCACCCGGGTCCCCCACAGTCCTAGCAGGTGAGCCCGTTTCAAAGACGAGAAGCCGAGGCTCCAAGCAGGGTGGGGGCGGGCTGGAGGTCGACTGCCGGGAGCGGGGCCCGGGCGGCGCGGGAGCAGGAGAGGCGGCGCGGAGGGCGCGCGGGGGCCCCGCCCGGAGGTGGCCGCGCGGGCCGGGACCGGGACCGCGCTCTCGGCGGCGCTGAGCGTTTCCATGGCAGCCTGGCGGGAGCCGGCCGGAGCGATTAGGCGTCCCGAGGAGCTGCTGCTAAAAATAGCGCGCGCCGCACCGGGCTCATTAGCCGCTGGGCTTTCGGCTGCCAGGTACCCCCTCCCGGCCCGCCTTCCCGCTCGCAACGGGAGCAGCGACCCCGGGCGGGGACGCACGGCCGGGTCTTGGGCCAGCTCCCGCCTGCCCCGGCCTCCAGGCGGGGCCCCCAACCCTGCCCCCTCCGGGCAATCGGCCCCCAAGCCAAATCTGATCTCACTGCCCGCCCCCCCCACCGCCTTAAATCTACGTCCTTGGATCCCCATTGCCCTCAGCTCTCGTTACCCCCTGGGTCCACACCCCCAGCTCTGGCGGCCTCTGCGGGGCTCACACTCACCGCACCCACCTCTGCTCCTGCTCTTGCCTCCGCGTGGGTCCCGCTGCCTTCTCCCCTTTGCGTCACCTCCTCCGGGTAGCCCAGGGCCCAGCCCAGCTCGGGGGGCCTCTTCTGGGCGCCTCACCGCAGCTCCGACAGGAGACACGAACCCGCGAGCTCTTAGAGGGAGGAGAAGAGGCTGCTTTGGTCCTGTGTTGGCAGAAGGACATGGTACGCAGCCATTTTTCAGAGTTTGGGCCATGAAGGAGGGGATGAAATGACCCAGCCCTGACGCAGGGGTTTGGGGGGGGGGGGATAGTGGTGGGCCTCCCAGGAAGGGATGCCCTCTGCAGAGGATGGCCTGGCTGTGTGACCCCGCCAGGCCGCTGGCTGTCTCTGGTGCACCTCTGCCTTACAGAATCATCACAGACATAGGACTTGGGGAGTGAAAGGACTTGGAGCTCAGGTCTAGTAGAGCTACAACATTTGGGAGGGGCCAGAGGGAGAGATGAAGGTAAAGAGACTGTAGGAGAGGCGGACATTCATGGAAATATCTTAGAATAAAACTAAGTCTCTTGGGGAACCAGTGGGCAGCTGCAGATGGGCCAGACTTCCCCGGGAGTCGAGGGCGACACTTTCCTGGCCGGCCACATGGTGGCACATTTGGCGGGTCCGGCTGGGTTGTAGCAGAGTCTCTGGGAAATCAGGGGGTGGAGATGGGTGATGGACGGTCTGCAGCAAGGGCCTGTTCACTGGGAGAGCAAGTCTGGGGTTTGCAATGTGGCCAGTGGTGCTGCTCAAACTACTTTGTTTTTTTAACTATTTTTTTTTTTAAGATTATTCATTTTTGTGTGAGAGAGAGAGAGAGCGTGCCCGGACGTGCAAAGGAGCATGAGCAGGGGGGAGAGACAGAGGGAGAAGTAGGCTCCCTGCTCGGCCCCAACATAGGGCTCGATTCGAGGACCCAGGGATCATGACCTGAGCTGAACATAGATGCTTAACCGACTGAGCCACCCAGAAGAACTTTTGACTATTTATTATTTGAGCTCTTTGTTGCCATGAGTCTATGACCATGTCTGTGACACCGTGAGATCATGGCTTTTGTGCGAGAGAAGCTCATCGCTCCTGTCCTCACAGTCCAGGCATCATCCCAGGCTCCACAGTGGTGGGTCCCCAGTCATCAGGAACCAGACTTTTTTTTTTTTTTTTTTTTACCTTATGGCTCCACCTCCTCAGTTGAACTTTGAACTGTGGCCCATACTGGCTGCTCCAGCTCCTGCCATCACAGCCACCTCCCAGATGAGGGGCAAGGAGGGATGGGAGAAGGGGTAGAGGAGGGCCTGTCCTTATGTTCTGAGGTTACCGCCTGGTGTTACACGCATGGCTTGTGCTCACATCCTGTTGTCCCCTATGTAGCCACATGGTCACACGGAGCTTCAAGGGAGGTTGGGCTTCAGTTGGGTGGATTCTGTTTCTAAAGGGGGAAGCAGAGAATGACTATCAAGGGCCAGCCCACAGCCTCTGCCACTGAATGGGCTGGGAAGGAAAAGTGGACATTGGTCACTGTTTCGGTGATCCTAGCAGGGCGATGCCCCTTCTCCTTGGTCTCTGGACAAGGAGACCTACATGACCCAGTCCCGTTCCCTCTCTGCCCCCCCCTTCCTCCCTCTCTCCCCCTTGCACACTGCTCCAGCCACATGAGCCTCCTCATGCTGTTCCTCCAGCATGCCGGACTCAGTCCTGCCCCAGGGCCTTTGCACAGGCCGTTCCCTCTGCCAGGGATGCTCTTCCTCCACATCTTTCCATGACTCCCCCCTTCCCTTCTTTCAGATATCTGCTCAAATGTCACCTCCTCAGAGGCCTTCCCTGAATGTCCCATTTAAAATTGCAACCTGCCCTCCCTCCCCACTTCTTGCCCCTTCCTGCGTCCTTCCCTGCCCTAATGCTCTTCCTAGCACTTTGCACTCTTGAAAGCCCTATAGATTTATTTGCTTACTGTCTGTCTTGCCCACGAGGTTCTGAGTTCGACCCAGGGAAGGGGTTTCTGCCTGTTTTGCTCACTGTCGCATTCCCAGTGCCTAGAACGGTGCCTGGCATTCAGTCGGGGCTCGGGAAATATTCTGAATGAGTACACTGAGTGAATAAAGTAGGCAAAATCGTCCTCCCTTTTAGTGACATGGAAACAGGTCCTAGGGGAAGGGTGACTCACCCAAGGTCACACGCTGATCACACACCAAAAGAGGGTTGTGTCACCTATCTGGGACCCCTTCCTCTCTGTCAACTGACCCTCTTTCTCCACCTTTGCCTTCTACACCACAAATTCCTTATCAGTTTCGGTTCTGCTTACATCTCCGGGAGCACATTTCTGTGTTTGCTGCCAAGAGCCTGGGATGACCGAAGAGGTACCCCCATCATGCCAGGCCCAGTGCCTGGTCCATCGGCTGCCCGGTCCCTTCTAGTTGCCAGAGAAGTATGAAAATATTCGTAAATCACAAATCACACCCAAAGGGCTCCTAGCCCCAGCTTTTCAAGGCATGGGATGATGAAGCGTCTTGTGGGGGAAGGAATGGGCCTGGAAGCACAGCCAAGAGGAGGCAGGTTTGGACTTCCAGCCTCCCCTCCCCCCCCCGCCATTAGATGGGGCTCCCTGCCACCCAGGACAGTGCAAAGCTAACATTCGTGGGTTCGAATCCTGCATTGGCGTGGCCTTGGGCATCATCCTCTCCCTCTCCCCGGCCTCAGTTTTCTACTGAGAAACGGGATCCTGGGCCTGTTGCACAGAAAGCCCCACTGTGCGCAGAGCCTGGCATTCAGGAGGTGCTCCCACGAGGCACAAGGCGAGGACAGCCATGGGCTCCCCCACCCAGGCCCTCTCCGCCTTCGCCACCGTGCTCCATATTCCCTCGGCCGCCCCGTGCCAGATTTCTGTTTAGTTTAATAATCTCCCGAAAGTTTAATTGTTGTTTTATTCATCCGTGACCTTTTTCTCTCATCTGGAGACGTATTATTGCTAATCTACAAATTTCAAGAACCAGATTTATTTGCAAAACCAATTACCTGCCTATGCAAATGACCTCTTTCGGCGCCCGCCTCCCAGGCCAGCTGGCTGGTGGGGGGGAGAGCGGGGAGCCGCTGCCCGCCCCCTTAGAGCCGCTGCTCAAACACTTGGATGCAAACTTATCTCTAATTCCTCCGAGCAGGGCAGCCCTCTCGGCCCAGGAGTTAATTAGAATCGCAGTAATCAAGGGAGGCCCTGACCCCCACATCTCTCAGCTCTGACCTCCTAGAGGGGCCTCTTGAAGTGGCCGGAGCCTCTGATTGCCTTCCTACCTGGCTCTTCTGATGGCAACGATGCCTGTTCATTCGTCTGTCCGTTCGTTCATTCATTCACTAATTCAAAATTACTCACGAGCGCGTACTGTGTGCCAGGCACTCTTCTAGGCTCTGGTGGCAAAGCCAGGAACAAGCAGACCAGCCAGAAAGAAGGAAGTTTCCATCTTCATGGGGCTTACCGTTGAAGAGCAAGAAAATAAACACAATAAGGAAAAGGTATAGCATGGCAAATGGTTTGAATTGCAGTGGAGAAGCAAGAGAGAAGGGGACTAGGAGTGCCAGGGATGGGTGGCTGGGGAGCATGGACCCCCTTCCTTCACTTTCGTTCTGTTCCAGCCACATGAAACTGCTGATTCTTAAAATGCCAAACTTGGTCCTGCCCCAGGACCTTTGCATTTGCCGTTCCCCGCACCTGGAGTGATTTTCTCAACATCTTGGCCGGATTGATGCTTCCTTCCACTGTCTCAGCTCACGTGGCGCCTCCTCGAGGAAGCCTTCCCTGATGATCCTAGCTATGGGCATCTTTACCAAACCATTACGTCCCTTTTCCCTGTTTTATAATTCATACTGCTTCCCAAAATTAGAGTAGGTATTCATGTGTTATTCTCTGTTCTCATGCTACTTAAGTATCAGCTCCTTGAGGATAGAGGAGCTGTGATTGTTTTCTTTTTTTTTTTTAGATTTTATTTATTTATTTATTTGACAGAGATCACAAGTAGGCAGATAGGCAGGCAGAGGCAGGGTGGGGGAAGCAGGCTCCCTGCTGAGCAGAGAGCCTGATGCGGGGCTCGATCCCAGGACCCTGGGATCATGACCCGAGTCGAAAGCAGAGGCTTTAACCCACTGAGCCACCCAGGCACCCCTGTGATTGTTTTCTTTACAACAATATCGCCAGGACCCAGAACAGTCCCTGAGCACTCAATAATTATTTGTTGAATGAATGAATGAATGAATGAATGATGCGGAGGCCAGAAGGCCATGCCAGTCATCGTGCCAAGGACATGATAACTTCTCTCTGTTGTCATCTTGGCCTTGGTGCTTCCCCTCCGCCTCTGGGGCATCTGAAATGTCCTCATTTCACAGAAAGAACACGGAGGCTGCCAGATCAACAGCTGAGGGGTCTCCCTCCATGGTCTTCAGGGCCCCAGAAGCTGTCCAACAGGAGGAGGGGACAGAGAGGCCACTGGGCAGAGCCCGGGCTGGCGGGCAGGATCCTAACTTCTCCGTCTGGGTGGTCTGGGTGAGGGGAAGGGATGGCTGTCCCATGCCCAGGTCTCCTTCCCCTTGGCTTCGAGGTCCCACCCACCGCGGTTTCCCTTCTGCCCCTGTAGTCTCCTTTGCCTCCTTGTCACTTCCTCCTGCTGATTCCTACCCATCCCCGTGGAGACTCTCCAGCAGCCCCCAATCTGGGGGCAGCAACTTACCCCCGCATCGCATTCACTCCTTGTCCAGGGTTCTCACATCACGTCCAAGGCCCACTCCACATGCCCTGCCCTTGAGCCACTGTTCACTGCCTCTTCTTTGCATATGCTGTTCCCTCTGCCTGTGACACCGTTCCCCTTTGGAGCCCAGCCATGTCCTCAGACCTAAGGATCCGCCTCCCCGTATTAGATGTCTGAGAGCCGTTGGAGCGTGTCTTGCAGAACCGGCATGATTTCTATGAGCTGTTTTTCCAATTGTTTGCTTAGCAGTCATCTTCCCAACTAGATGCTGCCCCTCTGAGCAGAGCCCCTCGGCTCTCCCAGGATCTCCCAGTGTAGAAATGGGCACCCAGCAGGAGCTTAATAAGTGTTTGTTGAGTGTTTGACCAGGATGGGTGGGAGGGAGGATGGGGGGATGGGAGGGGGGCGGTGGGGTAGGGGGATGGCAGGTTGGGTGGGTGGCTAGGTGGGAGACAGATGGATGAAAGGACGGGTGGGGGGAGGGGTAGGTCGTGGTGGGTGGTGGGTGGGCAGGGGGGTGAGGGAATGGGTGGATGGTCGACAGGTAACAACAGAGCGATTGCCGAGCTGGGCTGCCCCTGCCTCCCGAGAGCTTGCCTGCCCTGGCGAAGCCCCCATCCCCGACCCTGACACCTGGTTCTGAGGATTCAGCCGACTGTGTGTAGGAAGGGCAGAGACTGGACGGCAGGAGACCTCTGGCTCCTTCTGCAGGGCTCGGATCGCCTCGTGTGGGGCCCGGCGGGCGCCAGACCCGCCCTGGAGATTTCACAGCCCCCCGCCCCCCAAGGCTGTGCCCCCACTGCCTAGAGCTAAGCGCGTCCTCCTGGTGCGAGGCGGCTTTTAGCCTGAACACAGCCGCCCCCCAGTCCACCCGCCTTTACCCTCTCACTCGATTCAATCCTGGGCCGCCCGCGGATTCAATTATTCTGCTGCTGGGGCGGCCGGAAATTTTCTTTTGGGGCTGGGAGGCTGCTTTGGTATCTGTTTGACTTTGAACAGCACAGCGACCGAGAGACAGAAACAGAGAGACAAGTGGAAAAAAGGAGAGAGACAGAAACAGAGAGACAAAAGGAGAGAGAGAGAGAGAGAGACATAGTGAGAGATAGAGGGAGGAAGAGGAAGAGGAAGGAATCAGTTTGGGATCACCTCATCCTGATAGCCTCAGGCTTTCCAACTTGTTCAAATCAGCGGCCACTGTACAAAGATTCCAGAATTATTTCCCTCACGACCTCATTTCACTCCCCCATGCTTCAACACACACACACACGTGCGTTCGTGCGTGCTCACACACACACACACACACACACACACACTCTTCAGAACACAAAACTCAGCCCAGTCTTTGTTAAGGATGCTTCTAATGGCCAGAACAGCTCTGAGATGGAAAGGGAGCCTGTTGAAAGGTAGTGAGCTCCTCATCGAGAGAGGAATCCAAGCAGAGGCTGTGCACTAGATGTTCCTTTCAGATTCCAAATGTGCTCACGGCGCCCATTTATTCTGCATTGAGGCCGTTCCTTTTTTCTGAGCACTTGTTAAGTACCAGGGCCTGGGATGGAGAGATCGAGGGGGAGAGAGGGAGGAGGGGAGGCCAGAGAGGGGACTGGGCAGGACAGCTCAGGGTCCTGGGGATCATGGGGGAGAACTTGGGCTTCTACCGCAGGGAGGTGAGAGGCCTCGAGGGCTGTGGGCAAGAGGAAGGGACCTGACTCAGGTTTCCCCTTGGAAGCTGCCAGGGAGGATCTCGCCCCACTTTGGCTTTGGCTCTGTGACCTTGGCCTTGCTCCCCCTCCCCTTGCTCTGGCTCCTGGGCCCCTCTCTCCACACAGGGCCATCTCTGCGGACCCACCTTGGCCCCCCCCATCCCGACCAGCCTCAGGGATCCTTGATGACTCCACTGTCCTGTATCACGGGCGATTATCTGTGCGCCAACCCTCCTGAGAGCTTTGCAGACAATAATGAAATCACCGAATCTCGTGATCGGAGACTTAACAGGGGGGAACGTCTTCAGCAGCCGGCACCTCTCCCCAGGGAGACGTTCCCAAGGCTCCCGCAAGGAGAGAAGACACTTCCTTCTCATTCTGCCTCCCCTGCCAGGAGCTTGAACAAAATCAACTGCTCCCTGGAGAGGATCTGGGGGACCTTCTTATCCCTTTGGGCTGTGTCGGAGTCCTGGAGTCCCGTTCTGGCACCCTCCTTGCTGGGTGAAGTTCTGGGCTGCTCCCCTCCCATCTGGATCTCCATTTCTCTAAACTGGTGCCTGACGCTGCTTCCAAGCTCCCCGCGAGCCAGAGGCTGCAATGTGGGAAGCATAAAGTTGGGTCACCCTGTGAGAGGCAAAACCTTTCCTTCTGCCACGCCCCCATCCAACCCTTTGCAGTTGTGGTCAGATATATATAACATGAAATTCATCACGGGAACGTGTGCGGCACAATGGCACCGGGTACCTCCCGCTGTGGGCAATCATCGCCCCATCCGTCCGCAGAACTTTTTTTTTTTTTTAATCATCCCAAACAGAAACTGTATCCATGACTCTGGCTTTGTTGTGGTAGCAGTGAATCTTGGTGACGCTGAGGTTCCCCGCAGGTATGGGTGGGTCATCTTTCAAGGTCTAA
This sequence comes from Meles meles, assembly GCF_922984935.1. Lineage (NCBI taxonomy): Eukaryota > Metazoa > Chordata > Mammalia > Carnivora > Mustelidae > Meles > Meles meles. Next base: position 3,837,922 of record NC_060085.1, on the reverse strand, counting down.
TCATTCCCTCATGCCTTCCAGGTTTTCTAAGCTTTCAACACTCCAGAGTTTACGCTCATGACCACTGCGCTGTGGCGCTCGGAGCACTTGCTTTCTGGGTGGAGAGTAAACATCACTGAGCTACAGGTAGGACGGCAGGACCCACCAAAGAGACCAGATGTGCTGGGGCAAGTCCACATCAGAGCTAGACCTTGAAGGAGGTCTAGGAGGTTTGGGGGGCGGGGGGATCAGGGATGGACCCGGGGAGTGGGCAGGAGACATCCTCTCTTTACCGAGCGTTCCTGGACCGTGACAAGCCCAAGCTCACTGGCGAGTCTGGACCGAGCCTTGACCTGAGGCTTCCTGAAGTCTATCCTGCTGTTCTCCAGCAGGTGTTTCAGGCCACTTTGCCTTAAGGGGGCCTCAGGTTTGGGAAAGTAAAGGTGAGCATATCTTTAGCAAACAAGCCTCCATAGCCAAGAGCTGGAAATAGGATGGCAGGCAGGGAGGGGCGCTGTTCTGAGAGCCTTGGCCAGTCCCCAGTCCAGCCTGCAAGGCTTTGCGAGCATCCCCTGGTTCCCAGACTCTCCCGGGAACGTGGCCGGAAGAGGAGGTTAATGGGATGCCTGGCGAGGTGGAACTTAACAGTTTTTAATCAGGACAAGCTGCCAGCCACCTTTCCTTTGCAGAGTGGAGACAGCAAAACTCCGTGAAGCAGAACTTCTTTATTTGGGGAGAGCCGACTGACTGATTCCTAGTTTCGTTCAGATTTCAGTGGGAGCCTATTGTCATTGTCATTGTGGTGGACGGTGCCGCGGCAGATTGCATCTGTCAAGCCAGCCCCCAACCCAACAGCTGAAAGCACCGAGGGTGTTCTCGTGTTCCCAGATGAGCTGGGTGATTCTGCTCATCTCAACCAGCCTCCGTCCTGCCTCTGCACTCACCCTGGGGCTGGGTGCACCGCTCTGCGCATCTTGGCTGGGCCCTCTAGTTTGGGGGGTCCGCTGTGGCTGGCTGGGACAACCGCATCTTGTGCCATGATCAAACTCCGCGAAGATCAAGGATGTTCTTCCAGCAGACTAGCCCGGGGTTGCTCGCACGGGAGCTGGGCTCCGAGAGAGTGAACAGAAGTGCGTGAGGCCTCTTGAACTGGGGAGCAGACTCAGTTCCTTTTGAACCCAGAGACGACTCTGGCCTCAGCTGACACTTTGGTTGTAGTCTCTTGGGAAATCGTGGAGCAGAGGAACAGCTAACCCACGTCCTGGCTCTCGATCTGCAGAAACTGTGAGATAGTAGATGTGTGTTGTCTAATTGCTAAGTTTGTGCCCATTTGTTACGCAGCGACAGCTAGCTAATACACCTCTCCCCACACTCCTGGATGTGCAGAGCTCCTTCCCATCTGAGGTTCTCTCTGGGTTGAGATGGCCTGGATGGAGATCGAAGGGCAGGGAAGGGCACTCAGTGGTGTCCCTGTGGGGGCTTAGTCCTAAGGAAAGAGGGAGGGGACAGGATTCTAATACAGGGCTTGGTGGGGATAGAAGTCCTACCTCACTCTCTTTTCCTGTCATGTTGTCTAGCCTGGTGACTGGGACCTGAACTCATTCGTGAATGTCAACCGTATGAGTGTTACCTTGAAGCCCCACTGGGGTGTGCAAGGACCTGCCTTAGGACCAGCAGGGTCAAGGAAGCAGGATTGCACAAAACCTTTGTCCAACATCGCCACAGAGGTAACAGCAGGAATGGCCTATCCGTCCCGCCTTCTGGCCCTCTCTCTCTGTCTGATGTTTGCAAGGATGACCCAGCTGTGAACCGGGAAGGGCCTCAGGGGTCTTGGGCAACTGGAGGGAAATGTCAAGAGGTAGCCAGTGGGAGCACATGAGATTCGTGGGAAGAAAGAAGGAGATCTGACTGTATCTAGATGATCTTTGTTTTAGCCTGTCTTGCATCCTTCCTTTTTCTGGAACAGTGCCTCAGAGTTTTCCTAGGGGGACTTCCCCTGTCTTGCTTTCAGTTCACAAGGTTCAGGCATGGTTGGCTTCAGCCTGGACACCAGGTAGGGAAGATATGACCCAGTGGAGCAGCCACATCCCTATCATTTTGAGCTCACCTTGCAAGCTGGAAACCAGCAACCTGCTCTCGGCAGATATCTTCCTGGCGGCTGGAGCTCACTCAGCCCAGGGCAGGCCAGGCCTGAAGGCAAAAGAATTCATGCCACACTCAGCCTTTACAGATGGGGAGTCGGTGGGTAAATATGGCAGCTGCCTCATCTACCGTTGGGATCATTCCGAGGCATGTTCTCTGTGGTATCCTGGAGATCCCTCCCCTCCACACCACCTGTTCCGCATCACCCCCGTTTTGGCCATTTCCCTTCCAGGTCTCACTTTCATCTCCTCCTTGATGCTTCCTGGGATCAACCAATATACTATCCCCACCCCCCCTCCCGCCACCGCCCCCTGGCCCAACCTCCCAGATCCTTGTCTCAAAGAGTTCCTTTTTGGGGGAGCCCAATAAAGACACCCAGGGCTGGCCAACAGAGACTGCTGAACCTCTGGCTTCAGTGATTGGCTCAGGGCCACCCACCATGACCCAAGTTGGCCCAATCAGCGTCAGCTCCTGAACACTTGCTGGGTTTATGGGGGGAAGTTCTGTTATGTGGGAGAAGACACTTGTTTTCCTCAGAGTTGGCTGAGTTGAGGGAAGCCCGGTCTTTTTAGCACCTATCTGATCTGGGAAACACTTCCCTGAGAATAGAGCTAATAGAGAGGAAAACAGATGATCTGGCATGATTTGAGCACCTGGATCGAACCATGCCTGCAGCTGTTATTTTGTTATACTAGTGGTCTTCTTGATTAAGAAGAATCTGAACTGATTCATTTTTTGGCTTGTTTGTGTGTTTGCAGACCAAATGTCCTCAGTGCTGAGGCTCTGGAGCTGGTGGAGCTCCTCTCCCAGGCGCCATATGAGTTTGCTGGGGACTGCCATCACAAAGTACTAGAGACTGGGGAATTTCCACACCAGACGTTTATTTTCTCACAATTCTGGAGGCTAGAAGTTTGAGCCAAGGCCTTGGCAGGATTTTTTTTCCCCCCTGAGGCCTCTCTCTCTGGCTTGTCTATGGCTGTCCTCTCTGTGTCCTCACGTGATCCTCCCCCTGCATGCATCTCTGTCCTAATCTCCTCTTCTCATAAGGACACCAGTCCTATTGGATCAGGGCCCACCCTCATGACCTCATTTAACTCAATTAGCTCTTTAAAGACCCTGTTTCCAAATACAGTCACATTCTGAGGTCCTGGGGGTCTGGGCTTGCACATATGAATTTGGGCGCAGGGACACAATTCAGCCCATCACGTGCACCAAGCGAGTGATCCCTTTCTGGGGAATCAAGAAAACCCCTCTCACTGCACAGCTGTCTCGGCTGGTCATGGGGGCTGGAAGGTTCAGGGACTGCTGGAGTGTTAGGGGTGGGGTTCAGCTTCTAACACCTGGGAGATGTTAGGGACGAGAGCGGCCGAGTGAGCAGCTTCAGGGCTGGAGCTGGCACCACCAGTAGGAGGCCTCCTGCCTTGGTGCCAGACTGCCTGGGTTCAAATCCCAGCCCTGGAACTTGCCTGTTCTGTGGCCCCAGAAAGTCAGTAAACCTCACTGTGCTTCTGAGCACCGATATGCTTCTCTTAATCCTTGATCCCAGGTGACTCACTGGGTCACTGCGCAGTCCCAGGCACCCTAGACTTTTTCACGGCTCCTCATTACCGACAGCAGACCCCCCCCAACTCTTGCCACCTGGCGTTGGAAGTCTTTGGGTGCCTTATTCCCCCTCTCATCTTGGTGCTCTAACAACCTGGTGCAACTTCCAGCCTCCATGCCTTTTGCTGAAGCCATTCCCCTCCCCTCAGTTTCTCCAAATTCTCCTGCTATTTTAAGGCTCAGATCAAATGTTGCCTCTTCCAGGAAGCCTTCCGAGGCTACCCTGAAACCTCTTATGGCCAAATACAGGATTTATCTCCTGTAGATATCCGAAGTGCTTGCCGTAGTTCACCTAACCGTCCCATCAATCCTACAATGCAGATTCTTTCTCCTCAAACCCATTTTGCAGAGGAGGAAACAGAGGCAGAGCAAGATTAATTCTTGGCCTGGTATACCAAGAGGAGCTGAGCTGAGGACTCGGCCCGTGAACCCCCACGATTTGTGCTCCTACCCCCTACTCTCTGGCTGGCGAACCCTGCTGCAGAGGGTTTCTGTGATGGATGGGATGGGTTGACCTTCCTTGCCTGGGCGGCTCTGGCATGATGCCTCCTCCAGGATGCGGGAAGCTGGGCAGAGACTGGGAAAGGGAGGGATGAAGGGTGCCGGGGCGGAGGTGGGAGGGCGGGCAGGCAGTGAGAGGGACGGGGCAAGATTGATCATCTGCAGAGCCCTGAGGCCACGTGGCCACATGGCCAGTGGCTTTGGTGAAGATAGGTCTCGTTGCAGACTCAGCACTTGGCCGGCCTCCTGTGACTGCCGCTGCCTCAGCCTCCGTCAGGAAAAGGGTCTAGGGGGGCCCTGGGGCTGCCAGGGTAACCCAAGCAGGGTCCTCTGCAGCCTCTCTGGCTGTGGCTTTCTTCTCGGTGGCAGGGAGGCAGTGGTCTGTCGCCAGATGCACCTGGGTTCGAGTTCTGTCTCTGCCTCCCGCTGAGTGACCTTGGAGTCCCCTTCGACCCCCCCCTGCTCCATGCTCTCCTTCGTAACACGCTTCTGCAGACGGTCAGCTCAAGCGGGGATCCTGGAGGCTGGGGCTGACGTAGTAAGTGGTCGTCGAGTGATGACAGTAATATTATTAGAGCCACAATAACAGGATGCGAATCACAGGCGTCTCATACACCTGGGAATAAAGAGGCACAGGTTTTGTGATCACGTAGGCATGGGTTCGAACCCCAGCTTTTGTAATTTCTGAGACCACCGGCAAGTTGCTCCGTGTCTGGGGGCCTCAGTGTTCTGATCTGGGCAATGGGTACAGTGGAATCTCTCCCTTTGTGGTGTGGCCCAAGAAGGTGAAGGCCGTAATGCCCAGAGTGCATTCGATTACATGGACAGCAGCAATCGAGCAGGTAGTACGGAGGTTACTAGCCAGCTGACTTCCAGAGAGAGAGAGAGAGAGAGCGAGCATGCTGGAGCGTCCCGGTGGGCTCAGTGTAATCCCCAGGGTCCTGAGATGTGGAGGAGGGGGGCCCAGAGAGGGAGAAGCAGAGAGACAGCAGGGTGAGGACTCCACCAGCCTCTGCTGGCCGTGAAAATGGAGGGAGGGGCCGGGAGGCAAGGAATGTGGGTGCCTCTCGAAGCTGGAGAAGGCAGGAAACGGTGCTCCCCTGGAGCATCCAGAAGGAACCAGCCGGGTGGATGCCTCCGTGTTAGCCCCCTGAGAGCTGTGTCTCACCTCTGACCTCCAGAAGTGGAGGGTAATCCATTTTCCTGCTGTTATTTTACTAAGAGCTTTGTAAGTTGTGATTTGTTGCAACAGTCATAGAAAACGAAAACAGGCATTGTTAGATGGGAAGGTCCGGAAATGTTTGTTGTGCTCGGCCTCCTTACACCATCATCGCCTTCTTCCTCCCCTGTGAGCCTCTGCAGAACTGAGCAGGGGGAAGGATGGCCGTCTGCCAACGACTACATTTCCCAGAGTCCTTTGCAGCTACCTAGCTAGGTGTGGCCATATGATTGAGTTCTGGTCAATGAGATTTGGGGAGGGGCTCTTGGGAGGGTTCCTTAAGAGAGACAGTCCTCTGGAGAAACACTGTGCCCTTCCACACTTCTTCCTTCCTGAGGCTGGAACGAGGGTGTGATGGTCAGATTTGGCAATCATTTTAGACTATGAGGAGCAACATAGCAGACATACTGAGGAAGACAGAGGGCTATGTTCTTGAATAGTTGAATATATCATCCCTGAATGAATAAATAAGCCATCCGCTTATCTTTATTTATTTAGTTCATTTATTTTTAGAGAGAAGGGGGAGGGGCAGAGGGAGAGGAAGAGAGAGAATCTTAAGCAGGTTCCAGGCTCAGCACCAAGCCTAACGTGGGTCTCGGTCTCACGACCCTGAGATCATGACCTGAGCTCAAACCTAGAGTCGGATGCTTAACTGACCTAGCCATTCAGGCACCCCATGCTGTCCATCTATTTAACAAGCATTGAATGAGTACCTGTTGTATGCCACCGAGAGCACGTGAACACAACAGACAAAAATCCGCCCCGGGGGAACCGACACTTGGAGTGGACATGAGCAAACGTGGAGTCAGGGTGCATTAGGAGCTAGGGAGAAAAAAAGAGAAGGGGTGAAAGAGAGCGAGCAAGCGGAAGCATCGATCAGCTCGGTTCTTGGAAGAGGCGTTTTTTGAGCAAAGACCTTAGTGATTTGTTGTATAAAATGAAAAATGTTTTTTCACTTTGAAGCATAGTAACTTGGATTTTCCTGTTACTTGCAGCCAAAAGCACGGCTTTGAGTGCTCCTTTCTTTGAGTTCTCTGGCCATGCCTGCGGGTGGGGAAGGGCTATACCCATCCCGATTTACAGATCAGCTGACTGAAGCTGGGAGGAAGAGCTGATGCGTCCTAGATCGTACAGCTCATGAGAGGGAGAGCCAGGACAGGAAGCCTGGGGTAGGTGGCCTGGGGGTCACAGAGGGTTTGAGGCTGGGAATAATGCAGTGAGCTCTGGGTTCACCCCGTAAGAAGAGGTGAGAGCAGAAGGATGCTTGGAGACACAATTCCTACCTCCGCACCTTTGCCTCCACAGTGCCCCCCGACGTGATGCCTTCCAATCCCAGCTGCAGCCACACCTCTTCTGGGAGGCCCCCCCTGGTCCCCACGGTCACCGTGGCCTCATCATGCCCCACAGCTGAAAGCTCAGAGTGTTTGGGGACAATCACGGTCCCTCCTCCCTTCCCAGCCTCCATGCCATCATGTTTATGCATCGTTCTGGAAAAAACTGATTACATTCCAGCCTGACCTTCTCCCTGTCGGCGGGGCCCATTACCTCGTCAATCACACGGCTCAGAGCGGGAAAAATTATTTTATCTTTAACGATACTTAAAACGGCTCAGCAGGCCATCACGGGGACTACTGGGTGCAGGCGGCTGCTGGGCGCTGGGCTCTGGATGTCTGTGTCCCACGGGCTTCTCATTTGCTCTCTGCCTTACAGAGACAGCTGGAACGTTCTGACTTTACACTTAATTCCCACCGTCCGGGGCCACCCCATCTCCAAATGGGGTACAATCCTCTCTATTGCTCTCCCTGCCGTGACTCTGTCTTTCTGTCTCTGACTCCCTCTCTTGCCATCTCTCTTTTTGTCCCTAACTCTCCATCTCTTTCTGTCTTTGCCTTTCTCTATCTTTTGTTAGTGCTCCAGGAGACCTAAGGGACCCCCTCCCAAGGACGGAGGGCTCCTCCCGTGTGGGCACCCACACACCATTTTACCCTCCCCAACCCTTTGTGATGGAGATACCACAATCATGCCCATTTTATAGCTCTAGAGGCTAAGCACAGAGAGGTGAGGCTCTTTTCTCAAAGGCACACAGCAATCATAAGGCTGTGCCTGGGCAATGTGGACCCATGTCCATTTGTCACCAGACCTGGTCCCTGCAAGCAGCCTAGCCTGTCCCTTCCCTCTGAAAGCAGGGTAGGATCTTGAAGGCTTGGCAAGCCTCAGACCCCAGGGTTGGGTGTGAATCTGAAGTCACCTACCATGTGACCTTGGGCAGACATAGAACATTCTCTTGCTTCTCCTTCTTCAGCAGGAGAATGGGCCCTCGTGGGAGCTGTTGACGTCCTGAATATCATGGTAGGATTGCCAGATAAAAGGCAAAATGCCCAGGTAAGGCACGAATACTTCTTACGTCTAAGTGTGTCCCAATATGGATGGGCTCTGCTTATGCTAAAAATCACTTGTTCGTCTGAAACTCAGACGAGCTCAGAGAGCTGACCCTCTCCTATGTTTATTGGTCAAATTTGGCAACCCTTGCCATGGGGGCGCTGAGGCAAGAGAGGCTGCTGGGCATGGTGGGGCGGACTGATTTCCATCCCAGGTGCCGGGCTCGCTCAGGTGCTGTGGGCGCAAGTAGGAGGTGTGCAAACACGGAGCACTGCCGAGAGATTTCGGGCCATATGGCACCCGGGCCGCCGCGGGAGCCGGGCCTGCCTCCGTCGTTTGGAAATGGTGGTCTCGGGCGAAGACCCTTCGTCTCAGGCGAAGCTGACCCCAAGCCCAGTGTCTCATGAGGTGACAACAGATGTGGCCAGACTCAGGCCACCGTCTCCCAGGCCCGTCCTCCTGCCCACCCCCCCCCCGGGCGGCCGGACCCCACTAGCCACCCCATTGCAGCCCGTCCCCAAGGCTGGTGGCCCCTTTCTCAAGGCGTCATCTCCTCCCGTTCTAAATTTTGCCCAGAAATCAATTAGGGCCCTGGGCGAGTTGATTATAAATCAGCTATTTTCATAATTGTTATGTCTTTAATAAATCAGAGCTGCGCACATTGCCGGCAGAATGGAGCTGTTCTCTCCCGGGTCATCAATTACCTGGGGGAAGACAGCGCCGCGGCCACACTCCCTGGCCTCCGCCCGGCCCGAGCCGCGGCCCGCCAGCCCGGGAGCTCCTGGACCCGGGCCGCACTATTCCATTACAGAATTGCTTAAGCAGCGTTTTAAATAACAAAAAGGGATATCATTTAATTTTTTCGCAACGTGGAAATCAATACGCTGTCCTTCAGATGGCATGACGGATCATCTTGGCCAGCTCCTCCAAGTTAATCCAATTTCCTTGGGTCTGGCTGCTACGGGGCGGCCTGGCCCGGGCCTCCCGCCTGCCAGTGGAGCCCAGCCCGGATGCACGGTCTCCCCCTGTCTTCCCATCCCGGGACCCACAGCGACGGCGGGTATAGACAGCAGCGGCAGTGTGGGAGGCAGGGAGGTGGGCGGGGTTCTCTAGCTTAGGGAGGGCCTGTTCTGGGACTTCAGTGGTTGTCACACAGGGGAACTGGGGCATCGTTGGGTGCGGCCACGGTACTGCCCAGCCCCCACAGTGCCCACAGGACCCCCGTCAAAGAGTGCAGCGCCCAGGGTGAGGAACCCTGCTTTAGGGCAATTCATGGAGGGGAATTTGGGGTACCCCTCCCTGTTGCCCATCTGCACTTCTGAGCCCTGTGTCCTGGTTATTCCAAAGCTGGGAGGGACCAGGGCTGCGGTGAGATAGGAGAGATCTGGATTCGAGTTCTGCGTCTTCCACGGATGGTTATAATCCAGAGAAAATGGGCTGTTAATTCCTTCCACCATCCTGTGGGCCTCTGAGTCCTCAGATCCCAGAGTCAGTGATTCAACCCAGCTACTCTAAATTGAGCACCTACTGTATACCAAGCACCCTTCTGGATATTGGGGATCCGGCCAGCCACTGAAATGGAGGAAATGCCTGTCCTTGTGTGGTTTCAATTCTGGGCAGGGGAGAGGGAGTCAGAGTGTAACTAAGGGAAAGAAGAAGGTGATTTCAGAACTCAGTGAAGGAGATAGAATGGAGAATGTCTGGAGGTGAGGGGACTGGACAGCGAAGCCCTGGGTGGCTCCTCGGTCTGGGTTCTCCAGGGAAATGAATCCTAGATAGATATCTAGAAAGAGATTTGTTGTAAGGAATTGGCTCACAAGAGTATGGAAGCTGAGAAGTCCTACAGTCTGTGGCCTGCAGGCTTGAAGCCAGGAAAGCCAATGATCCCCGAAGTTGCAGTCAGAGAGCGGGAGAAGACAGATGTCCCAGCTCCACCAGTTAGGGAGGGGCGGGGACAGAGGGAGGAGGAAAGGGGTGAGAGAGGGAGAGTGGGGGAAGGAGGGAGAGAGGGAGACAAGGAGGGAGAGAGTGAAATGACTCTACCGATTCCAATGCTAATCTCTTCTGGAAACAACGTCATAGATACACCCGCAATAACGCTTAACCAAACATCTGGGCACCCCGAGGCCCCACCAGGTTGACACATAAAATGAACCATCCCTGGAGGCTGCCCTGAGGAGGGGGCATTGGAGCAGGCGCCCTCTGGTGGCGACTCTGGGAAGCGCAGGCTGGGGAGCGGCGGGGCAGAGGGCGGTGTGCTGTCCCGGGGTGGGGTGGGGGGGCGCTGATGGGGTTTCAGACTAGGGTGGAGGCAGAGGAGAGAGGAGCTGCCAGATTCTCGGTGGGTCTGAAGCAGAGGGGACAAGATTTCCCAGGACTGGATGTCAGATGGGCAAATGAAAGAGGACTGAGGGCTTAGGGGTACTGAACACACACACACACACACACACACACACACACACACACACACTTAGGGGTACTGAACACACACACACGGTTTCAAGGTCAGGCTGCAGGTTTACGGCAGGGACAGAAGCTGGTCATGTGAGCGACCTCTCCTGGCTCGAGGTGGCACTGCGACCTCGCTCTAGTAGCCCCCCCCCCCCCCCCCCCCCCCGTGGGTGGAGACCGAGGCCAGAGGGCAAGAAAGGGGCGAGATCTGATCTGAAACCTCCCTAGATAAGAAGTAAATGAATTTTATTTTCTGGGCTTTGGGGAGCTTTAGGGAGGGACAGGGTTAGGGAAATCCTATGTAACAGGCACAAATCCTGGCGTCTGATGGAACCCTGCTGTTCTAGTTTATTCCTGTGAGGTTTGCAACAAAGTATCCTATAGACTGGGAGGTTGAACAACAGAATCGCTTTCTCTCACACCCCGGAAGGTAGGAGTCTGAAATCAGGGTGTTGGCAGAGCCTTGCTCCCTCCAAAGTCTCCAGAGGCTCCTTCCCTCCTCTTCCAGCTTCTGGTGGCCCTGGGCATCCTTGGCATATGGTGACAGACCTCCCCTCCTGGCCCCATCCTTCCACAGCCATCTCCCTGTGTGTGTGTGTGTGTGTGTGTGCGCGCGCAGTGCGCGCGCACACGCGTCTGCACGTGGCACTGTCCTCTCTGGGTATGGGGCTGGGTCTGAGCTTCCCTGTTCTTGTAAGGACACCAGTCACATTGGACTTGGGCCGGCCCTAATGACCTCATCTTAACTCAATTTTATTTGCAAAGACTCTATTTCCAAATAAGGTCATGTTCATAGGCATTGGGTGTTAGGGTTTCAGCAGATCTTTTTGGAGGGGACACGATTCAACCATTAACACCTGGCTTTGGGAATTCCTACCTCTATGGGCAAGCTACTCTGACCTCTCTGAGCTTCCATTTCCTCATCTGTAAGATGGGGGGTTGTAAGAGCACCTTGATGCTTGAAATGACAGCACATGGGGGAAAGCATAGAGCTCGGAGCCTGGCTGAGTAAATTCCCAGCAAGTAGAGCAGAACTGCCAGTGTAGACATCCCCCTCCATTTCTGCTTGCATTCCCTAGGCTCTTTTGTAATTTGGGGAAGGAAGGTGGAGTCTGGTGAGAGCCTGGAGGCAGCAAGGAAGGAGATGGAGAGCTTGATGGTCCCAGTAGGACATAGCTGGCCCACTTGAATTTGAGTACTTTGTGGTGAGTTGAATAAAGGTGCTATTTCTAGAAGGGTGGTTGAGATGAAGAGAAATGCCTACGGGGTGGTTCAGCACCCTGGCTAGCGACACTCTTAGATTGGAGCATTCAAGGGGACACAGTTACCGGACCCCAGGGAGAGCTGTGTGGAAGGGCCACCAGGCGAGTCCCGAGCCTCTGGGAAGGGGACAGAGAAGCCCTGCAGGGGGTGAGAGCCAGGGACTCTCCTTGCTCCTGCATGCCATCTAACATACCTGCAAGTTTGCTTGGTCATGTGCTGTAGGGGAAGCTGACTCATCCCTTAGTTCCAGGAGAGAAGTATGACTTATCTGAGGATGATCCTGCCTTATTTATTTGTTCATCGATGTGACCAAGCACCTGCTATGTGCCAGGCACTGTTCTGGGCATTTGGGATATAGCCAAGCAATCAAATATCCCTCTTTGCAAACTGACCACCCAGTGGGAGGACCATAGATTCAAGTGCACCCAGTTCATGAATCTTCTCTCTCTCTCTCTTCTTGGCTATCAGTAGCCTCCCTCCAGCCAGAGGGGACCAGATTTAGGATGAATGTGGCAGAGGGAATAAAGAGAGGAAATCTGGATTTTTGCTGACCTGTTGGAATACTGGATCAAACCCTCCCTGAAGTCCACCCTACTTCAGAGTTAAATGCAAACCTGGCCCTGCTTTGCCTCCAACTGAGGCTGGAGGAAATCTAGGGAACCCACAGACTCTGTGGGAAGAAGATGGCAGGCTGGTGGAATAGATTTTTCTCTGGCACTGCCTCTGAATTGCTGTGTAATGTTAGGCAACGGTTTGCGAGCTCTGAGCCCCCAGTTTCCTCAACCAGGAAAATGGAATGAGAATCCTTATTTGGCAGGGTTGTCTTAGGAGCTGGATGAGCAAGCATGTGTGCTCTCGTAAAGAGTTCAGCACATAATAGGCACTCAATAAATGGGTGTGTTGTGGTTATGAAGGCTGTTTGCTGGATTCCAGTTCTCCTCCTGCCAGGAATGGGGGATGATCACAGTTCCCTGCTATTCTGGGTTGTGTCTTCTCAAATTCATATGTTGAAGTCCTAAGCCCCAATGCCACAGAAGGCACCTTTATTTGGGAACAAGGTCATTGCAGATGTAATTAATTAAGATGAGGTCATACCGGAGTACAGTGGGCCCATAATGCACTGAACTGATGTCCTTATAAAAAAAGGGAAATTTGGACACAGAGACATGCACACAAGGAAAACGCTATGTGATGTTTGGAGCTCTGCTCTCACCAGCCAAGAAACTACCAGCAGCAGGGAGGGAGGAACAGCTCCTTCCCTATGTCTTCAGAGAGAATGCGGCCCTTATTTGTTTATTTTGGGAGGAGGAAAGAGTGCATGCATGAATGGGGGGAGAGGCAGAGGGAGAGCATCTTCAAGCAGACTTCCCCTGAGTGCGGAGCCTGACAGGGGGCTCGATCTTACAACCCATGAGATCATTACCTGAGCCGAAACCAAGAGCTGGATGCTCACCCAACTGAGTCACTCAGGCACCCCACACCCAGGTGCCTCTGGGCTGTTTTAAAGCCACTGAGATTTGGGGATTTGCCAGAGTGACTACGGTTGTGTAGATTACCTGAAAATTTAGTGGCTTAAAATCATCATTTATTGCTGCTCAGGATTTTGTGGGTTGGGAATTCAGGGGTCGTGGAATTCAGGGGAATTCTGGGTAGTCATGACTTGGGATCTCTTACAAGGTCTCAGTCAAGCTGTCGGCTGGGGAAGACTCATCTGAAGGCTCGAGCGGGGCTGGAGGCACTGCTTGGAAGTGGGCTTCCTTGCACAGCTGCGGGAGGGAGGCCTCAGTTGCTTGCCACGTGCATCCCTATAACTCTCCTTGACCTTCTCCTTGACATGCTGGCCAGTTTTCCCCAGAAGGGTTGATGCAAGAGAGCCATGAAGAAGCTGAAGTGTCCTTTATGACTCGATGATGCTTCCACTCCATTCCACAGACCACACGAGTCAACCTTGGTTCAGCACAGGGGAGACTCCAAAGGTCACAGGTACCGGGGGGCTGGCTCTATAGGGTCCCTTGTCATTGTGCCACCAGCTGGTCCTGACTGACCGAAGACACCGCAGCTCTGGCTGGCTGGTGAGCTTAGAAAGATCCCTTCTGCCTTGTGAACCCGAGTCTTCACATCTGTGAGAGAAGGAGGGGCACACGGGAGAGCCTGCAGGGGAAGGGGAACTCCCCAGGAGGTGAGCCAAGTCCACGGACACCCTGACAAAAACTGGAGGTGCATTCATGAGAGAAAATCTCCCACCCCTTCTAGCCCTATCCTGGCTGCCTGGATTGAAGATTTGAATGCAGAAATCTTGGTCAGGAGACCCAGAGGTGTGGAAGAACGGGGGCTAAGTCTGTAGGGTCTGGAATGAGATTGGAAGTCAAAGTCAAGTCCCAGCTCTATGGCCTTCCTCTAATTTTCCAGGCTGGGACACTGAGGCCTGGAGAACGGACAGACAAGACTGGGCATGGGCAGCAGTCAACTTCCTGACCTCTCATTCCAGGGACTCCATGGCAATGCCGCCGTCTTTGGACTTGACATTTGAGCCAAGGAATTAGGCAGAGGAGTGATTAGGACCCCCTCAACCCCCGTGCTTCCAGGTGTGGGCAAAAGCCCAGGGGGGTAGAAAAACTTGGCGAGTTTGGGGAAGAGGTTGGGATTCGATCTCAGAAGAGAGTGAACTTCGGCTCTTGATGACCTTCTGGACTGCTGGATCAAGCCGCTCTTGAAGCGCACTCTACCTCTGAAATACATGCAAACCTGGTCCCGCTTTGCCTCGTGGGTTGCTGAAGCTGGGGGAACCCCCAAACTCTGTGGGAAGAGAGCTGGAAAGTGGGCAAAACAAGCTTCTCCCCTTAGCTGTTGTTTTGTCAGGTTGACCTGTTTGGACTAAAGTCTTCAGCAGCTGGAAGCTACCGAAGGTGCTGGAGCAGAGCACCAACCCCCTTAAACCCCTCAGTGATTTCACTGTTCTTTCTCGGACTGGCTTGGAGAAGGCCTCGGGCCGGGAGCCGGCCGGCTGGGACCCCCCAATCCCCCACGTTCCCCCCAGACTGGCTGCTGGGCTGTCATCCCTGCGGGAGAGCCTGGGAACCGGAGACGAGAATGACCCTTGATTGTCACAGAGGCCTCTGCTCTAATTTCCCAGAATGGGTTTTGAGCGGCTAATGCGGCCCCCGCTGGGCAGGAGATGGAGCTCCCAGCAGGGCCTCGGAGACTAGAGCTAGAGGCTCATCCCGGGCTGGGGCCTTCGCCCTAACCTGCTCGCTGGCTCACTTGCTGCCCTGGGCCCCTGGAAACCTCCAGTCCTGGGAGCTCTGCAGGGCAAAAGGGGGGCGGGGCCCTTGCTCTTTTGGACCTGGCCCTGCAGTGGGACTCAGGTTCGGGTTTACGATTTAGATGCGCTGGGCCTGGGAGGGGTCCAGTCTCTCGCAGGGATGGATGTGGAAACTGTTGCCCCTGGGGGGGGGAGCATCAGAACCTGGATCAGGGCTCAGCTGGAGTGGGGGCTCGGCCCGATTCAAAGGGGGTACCAGGCCAGAGTTTGTTGAATGAATAAAGGAGTTTCCTGATGGCCTCGAGCGGAGTCCAGACATTGTGACAGTCACCATGGTTCTCGGCACACTCAGCCCCTGGCAGGACTGATGTGGTCATGCCCTCCTCCTTCTGGGTGTCCAGAAACTAGGTGGGGACACTGAGGATACGTGGCTTCTCTCCCAGCCCCCCACCCCAGCCCTGGAAGGTGGGAGACAGGAGGCCGCTGTAGGGGTAGAGGAGGAGGGAAGGCATCAGTAGCTTCTGGCAAGGACACTCCAGGTGTGGGGCAGGAGGCATGTGAGACAGTGTGCGGGCTCAGCCAGGCTGTCCTGTGCAGGACGGGGTAGCCAGCCTGCAGTCTAGGGTAGGGCAGGGGCTTAGTCAAGAAGGGGACACCGGGGTCTGGCCAGACCCATGTGGGAGGTGAGGATCACCTTGTCTTCCCAGAAACCTCAAAGGTCCACTTTCAAGGTTCTTTCCATATGAGGTTGTAGACGTGACAGTCACACAGATCCAGGAGGGACAGATGTTTACGGAGAGCCACCAGGACATCCATCTCCCTTGGGGGGAAAAGCCCATGTCCTCCCCGTCGCTCACAAGGCCTGTATGACCTGCTCCCCTTACCTCCCTGTCTGTCCCTCCTCCTCCTTTCCTCCTCGCTGACTCTGCTTCAGCCACATGGGCCTCCTCTGTCTTCTTCCAACATACATGCTGATGCCCCAGGGCCTTTGCATGTGCTCTGCCGCCCACTGCCCAGACATTCACGTACCTGGCTCCATCTCTGCGTTCAACTCTCTTAGCTCAAATATCACCTCCTTCAGGAGGCCCTCCCTGATTCCCCCGACTTAACGAGCATTCCCGTATTTCTCGACGTCATCATTCCGTTTATTTTGGCTCTGAACTTAATGACGGTCTGACATTGCTTGTCTGCTTATTTGCGTATGCGTCTTTTCTCTGTCTCTCCCACTGGACCGGACGAGGGCCAGCAGCGAGACTCCCTCCGCCGCCACCCGGCCCCCAGTGCCGAGAATAGTCCCGTGTGGACGGTCGGTGCTCAATTCATACTGTCAGTGCGAGATCCGCGGGGGATTGGATGCCTGGCAGGCGGTGGCCCAAAGGGCTCCATGGAGGGCCGGGAGCGCTGCTTGGTGCTGGGCGTGCCATGGTGAGAAAGCCAGACGCACTGTTCCTGCAGCAGACGGGCCCGGGGTTCTGACTGGGTGCCGGGACTCAGCAGGACGGAGATAAGTGGGGTCCCACCCTTACGGGCTCCCCCGGAGAAGGCGGTGACGGCTGATCGTGCTCCTCGCTGTAATGGTGGGGCACAGGCATGGTGGGCACCCAGGGGGGCTTCCTGGCAGAGGTGTCTTCCAGGCAGAGACCTGGAGGGAGAATAGTGTGTAAGCGGGGTAGAGACTTTGGGGGAACTGTGTTCTAGGCAGAGCAGCGCTCCACTGAGGCCAGGTTCAGACTAGCCCAGTCCCTACCTGCAAGCCCAGCTGCCCCCCCTGGGCTTCTCCCCTGCACATCCCCAGCCCCCCAACCCCTGTGCCTCCATCCTCAGGAACAAATCTGGCTTCCATGTCTCCCCCACGACCTGCCCCTCTGCTTGGGTTCCCATCTCCAAGGTGGCCCCACGTGCCCCGTCCCTGAGTCAGAGACCTGGATGCTGGCCACGCCTGTCTGTCCCTAGGTTCTGCCTGCCCTCCTTCCAAAGCCTCTCTTCCTTCGGTCTCCCCCATGGCTCTGCCTCGACTGGGGTCCCACTTTTGCTGCCTCCCTGGTTCCCCCAGCATCCCTCAAACACCCTCCGATTGCCCAAGGGAGTGATAGCCTCCCCTCCAGCCCTTTGCTGCACCCCCTAAAATCCCCTCTCTTGGCGCTTCCCAACACATGCTTTAGGTCTTCGCTCAGAGCCACCTCCTCCAGGAAGCCTTCTGTGATGCCTTCCCTCACTGGGTCCGGCCCCCTTGCCCTGGGCACCTACCTCCCCCATAACCACCATCTCCCTGTTTTTCAGCCTGTGCATGTCCTTACACAAGGGCAAGCGTTGGGAAAAAAAAATCTGTTTCAGTCTCTTCCATGTCCTCTGTGCTTTGCGGGGGCTCAGGCACACAGCAGGCGCTCAATAAATACACATTGAAGGAAGAAATAACCACGGGAGCGATCGCACGGGGTCAAATCCCTGCCTCCCTCCTCTCCCTGGCCCCTTGCAGGGCTCAGTTCCGTGGGACCAGGGTGTGTGTGTCCCGACAGGACACTGGGCAGACCTGGAGGGAGGATTTCGAGAGACCAGAGCCTGTGGACGGAACAGAAGAGCAGGGAAGCTCAGAGAGAGCAAAGCTCAGGGACTTGGGAACATTTTTCTCCGGCTTGAACCCAGAACCAGGGCCCCACTCCAGCAAGCTCTTATTCCGCACTCTTTCCGACACAGAAGAAACGACATCCTAACGCAAACCGCCTCCTTCCTTTGCCTCAGGGGATTGAAGATTCTGTGCATGTTATTAAATGGTTCGCGGCGACCGGGGGCGCCTCCCCCGAACAGAGTCGGGATTAATTCTGCCGCCCTCGTGGAGGCTTCTGCGCCCCTCCCCGGCACCCCTCCCGCGCCCTCCTCTTGCGAGCGGTCCTGGGGCGTGGTGACTGTGGCGCTCGGGCTGTGGCGACACATTCCCTGACAGCACGAGATTCCCGGCCCAGGAACAGGGGACCGTGTATGTCACTGAGAGTAAAAGCCGGGGGGGGGGGGCGGGGGAGGAGGGGGTGCGGAATCTTTAGGGGTGAGTTTTGTCTAGAAGTGAATGAGCCTTCGGCATCTGCCTTCTTAGGGTTCAAAGCCAGAGCTTGTCATGAATTCATTCGTTTCATCCTCACACAGCTCGTGATGTTGGCACTGCCGTTATCCCCATTTTACAGAAGGGGAAACGAGGCCCAGAGAGGAGAGGTGACGTGCCCAAGGTCCCATAGCACGAGGGTGGCAGAACTGGGGTTCGAAGGGGGGCAAGCTGATCGTGAAACACCAGGACCGCTGAAAGGTCCTGCCTGCTGGGAACCCTCCTGAGGCTCCCCGTGACCAATCTCTCCTGTCTCCTATTTGGGCCTCAAAGACACTAGGCAATGACCTGCCTCAGGGCCTTTGCACTTACTATCCCCACTTCCTGGGACACCTTTCCCCCATTTCTCTATATGGCTGTTTGATCATAGGTTCCCCCTTCAGAGAGGCCCTCCATGACCCCATTTTGCTCCATCCCACCAGCCTTGCCGATATCCCCCCTTGTTTAATGTCCATCGTCCTGCCCATGGGCAGGGTGTTCATGTGTGTGTCTTGGTCACTGCTGAACATTTGGTGTTAAATGGTCGAGCAAAGACCCCTCCTCCTTGAAATATCCTTGGCTTCAAGCACCCCAGAGTGAAAGGGGTTTACGAGGAAGGATGGTGGGTGCCGGGAACCCCCCCGCCCACAGTCCTGGAGTCACACTGTCTGCTCCCATCCCCACACTGCCCCCACTTGTCCTGTGACCTTGGCCCGGCCATGCTCCCCACCGAGCAGCCTCTGTTTTCCCATCTGAGAAATGGGAATGGACACGGTCTCTCCTCCCCCTGGGCGTGGACACCACCCCAGCAACACCGCAACCTCCCGTCCCGCAATGCAGTTAATGTGGGTTTTGGGTCTGGGATCTTACCATCTTCACCTCCCCGGTATGCTGTGGTCTCCATTCTGTGCCCTAAACACCTGTTCCCTCCGCCAGGCCCGTCCGTGCTGGAGGGAACTTCGTCCTGCCACTTCACTTGGCTTTTTCCCGTTCACCCCCTGAAGACCTAGAAGACCAGACACACATCTCCTCTGTGGTCCCTGATGACCCGGGTTACCATGGATGTGTCTGAGAGCGTCTCTGTGTCCCCAGTAGAGCCGTGGTCACCCTGGGGCTGGAGCTGGCTGGTCTTATGACCATCTGTGAGCCCTGGGAAGGCGGGGCCCTTCCGCTTGGTCACTGTCCCCATTGTCCAGCCCACAGCCTGGCACACAGTAGGAGCTCAGTCAATCTTCTGGCCTGAGTAACTGAATTAATCAACACACACTAGACGCATTATTATTACAGAAAATGTCCAGAGGGGGAGGGGAGGCTCCAGAAGCCATCTGGGAATGAGCCTTGGGGTGATGTCGGAATGGTGGCTTTTGTCCTCTGTGTGGACGCCCCGACCAGGCTCCGTGGTCTCTGGTAAGGAGCCCTGAACTTAGAGCTTCCCTCTGGATGGCTGCGTGACTTTGGGCCAGTACCTTCCACTCTCTGGTCACTCCCTCCAAGGTGGGAGCGGAAAGGGTTGATTGTTGGCAAGGCACAGAGACAGCCGCTAGATTCCTCAAGGTCACACAGCAAGTCAGAGAGAAAAAGAGGACACGGGCCTCCGAGTGGTCTCTGCTTCTTGAACCTGGGCTCCAACTTCGGGCTGACACGACCCCCCACCCCCTCACCCCCCCGCCAAGCCTTTCTTCCTTCTCCAGACCTGGGGGACACTGATGGCCGGGTCCCTGGCATGGGTTAATGAACGCCCGGCAGCCAGATCTTCGGGAAGACAGACCCGATGAATTTGTTTTTGTGAATATCTCAATGGAGCTTCAGGGCCAAGAGCGCCCGCCCCGATGCGGCGCCTGGAGCCCCCCCCCCGCCCCCCTGCCTGCGCGGCACCCCTCGCCCGCCTTTGTCTGTATCTCAAAGTGCCAGGCGAAAATCCCCTTCCATGAACCCTCTGTCCAAAGCTCGGAGAATCTCTTTTATTTTACCCTCCATATTTATTTATTCTCGCCACCCCCTCCCCTCCTCCCACAGCTCCGAGAGGAAGCGATTAACGCAGACAAGGCCAAGAAAAGACAAACAAAGGCGCCCGCGCTCTGGGCTGGCGGAGAGCGGAAGGGGGGATTTTCAGGCAAGAATGTGGCTGCAGAGGTGGACGGTGGAATCCGTGGGTTGAAAGGAGGCCCCGTGTGAGCTTAGGATTCTACTAGCTTCGTGCACAAAAGCAGAGACTGGGGCCTCCTGGCAAAGCCGCCAACACCTGCTTCCTTTTCAGAGGCCACAATAGGGAAGTTAAGCTTCAGCCCCAGCCTCCTGGAAGCCAGAGCCTTCTAGCCCGTGGGGCTCAGCTGTCCTGGGAGTTGCAGGGACACGCGGGGGACAACAGAAGCGTCGCTGGGCTGAGGCTGGAAGTCAGAGCAAGCTGGAAGCCAAAGGGTCACCCGGCTTGGGTCGCAATCCCAGCTCGGCTGTCATTCCGCATTTCCTTCGCACCTGCTCTGTGTGGGGCGTGGGGGGACCCGGGGCCCCAGCCCGGAATAAGGCAGAGACCCCATTCCCTGTCCTTGCATTGGCTGACCTTCTAACGGACGGCGTGACTTTGAGGACATGACTTGGCAGTTTGGGGCTTTGGTTTTCTGCATCTGGAAAACGGGCTGGTGTGGGTGCCCACCTCACAGGAATTTAAAACAGAAAAGCCCCCAGAAAAGCCTGGCGCAGAGTGAGTGTCCCCAGACATCAGGGTCCCATCGCTGCATCCCAACCCTGCTGACATCTCTCGGCGGGGGTGGGGTGTCGTCCTGGGGTTACAGAACGGCATCTCTGGCCTCCCACCCCCTTGATGCCAGGAGCACCCTCCACCCAGCCGTGACAGCTACAAAAGTCTCCAGATATGGGGCTCCCCACCCCGGGGCGGGGGGCAGAATCAATCCCCCCCACCGCCCCCGTGAGAAGAAGAGACTTGGCCAGGCTACCCCGTGCTTGTGGTTCAAACACTTGTCGATGCTGTCAGCGGGACCTTTCCGGCTTGTACCCCAAATGGCAAAATTGTCAAGTTGTAACCATGACCCCAGCTACAATGGGTTCCCTGTCCAGCAGCCCACCCTGCGGTTCCTACCCCACCTCTGCAGGAATCCAGCCCCCTCCTCCCCGCTCCCAGCCCCCGGCCTCGGAGAAGGGAGCCCACACCCTTCATCCTCACGGGGGACCCAGGGGCTGGCCCCAGTGCAGAGGGGCTCCCTGTCGCAGTCTGGGGAAGGGAGGGGCCAAAGTGGTAGGAGTGGGAGCTCTAGGCTCCAGGGTCCCTGGCTCCTCCCACTCCCACACACTCATTCATTCATTCATTCATTCATTTTTTTACCTCTTCATTGCCACGATCTGTTCTAGGCCCTGGGGACACCAGCAGTGACCAGGACAGACCCAGCCCTGTCCTCCCAGAGCTCCTGATCCGGGCGGGGCACAGGGACACGTGCCTGGGCAGTGGAGACATGAGTACTGAGAGCAAAAACGCGGGACACACGGGCAGCCCAGAGGAGGCCCCGGAGGCTGGAGGTCAGAAGGGTGCTTCTGAGCTGCGTCTGGAAGAGGAAAGGGGGTGAATTGGGTGACGATGGCTGGCGGGCAGCTGATCAGATTTGAGGAGCCCTTTGGAGAACTTGGATGGGAGGCTCGGGACTGGAGGCAGGAGGCCAGGGTTAGGCGGAGGCTGGGACCCAGGGGACGCCGGTGGGGTTGTGGGGATCAGTGGGAGCCAGGCAAGCCTTGGGGTGTCCCTGAGATGGGAGCATGCTGGGGGCGCCCTTGAGGTCTGATGGCCCGATAGGGGTCCGTCCGGGTCTGGGGGCCGTGTCGGTGACAGCAGTAAACAGCAGTCGGGGTCCATGCAAATGGGTCCCGAGCAGGCCGACAGCCCGAGTGATGGGCCTTTATTAGCTCGAGAGCCTCGTGGGTTTAAAATAGCATCGTGAAGGCAACAAAAGCAATTTGCCTTCTGAATTTTCATTCTGAACGGGTGATCTGCTTTTAATCAAGCAAGGCGTCCCAAAATGCTCTTAATTACCCAGAGTCAAGGGCTCGGCAGTAATTTCGATGTCGACTTTCAGGCAGGCGTGATTTGGTTTTCACAAGACAGGTTCTGGGGAAGCGTGGCTGGCGAAGGGTGTTGGGGCGAACTTGGCACCAGCAGGCGGGAGGCCTGAGGCTGGAGGCCAGCCTCAGGCATGATGGTGTGGCCTTGGACAAGTCACTATCCCTTTAGAAGCCTCAGTTTCCCCTCAGAAAATGCAGAGAACCGATGGGGTCTGCGTGGGGATGATAACACGAGACTGTGCTTGAAACTTCTTGACATCAGGCCAAACCCTTCATTCATTCAGTCAACCAGTGTTTATTGAGCACCTACTGTATGCCAGGCCCTGTTTTTGGCCCTGCAAACTCCGCAGGGACCATGCCAAGCAACGCCACCCCCAACCCCCAGGTCTAGCCGAAGAGACAGTCACGAAACAATGAACACAGCGTGTGTCACTGAATGGAAGACAAGCAATTTTCCTGTTCTAGCGTCTCTGTAATCAGAATGAGCTGTCTTTGCCTGGGCCCTGGTTTAACGGGGTGGGGCTGTTTTCCTCCCTAGCAGGATATAAAATAAAGGCGGGTTTTCTGTTTGCTTGCATCCCAGAGTCCACGGACTATTGTGATAAGCGAGCATGTGGGTGTGTTCTGGAGGTGCGCAAAGCTATGGACAGGACGATGGTTTCAAGACTGAGTCGCAAGTCCAGAAACCCTGCAGATGCCAGGCAACTGCGGAGTAGCGCGTGGGGACACCCGAGGCCCCGGGCAACTCATCAGTGTCAAGTGACGACGAGGCACCGAGCAGAGACCCGAACAGGGAGAGTTCAGAGGTGTGCACAGCTTCAGGGCCTGTGGACGCATGGCCTTCTGCTGTGGTCCCAAGGTGGCTTGGTGGAGAGGAGAAGCCACCTGGCTGCCGATGCCTGGGGCTTCAAAGCCTGCAGGACCCCGGATTCTGGGAAGAGGCGGACTCTTGAGTCAGACACGTCCAGAGACCAATTGCGGCCCCACTGCTTCCTGACCAGGTGACCTTGAGCAAGTGACCAACCACCCCTCCCGAGGCTAGGGTTCCGGTCCGTAAAATGGAGACAACATCAACTCTTACCCCCTCGTGTGGGTATGGGGGTGAGATGAATTCACTCAGGAGCACCTGGCTGTCTCCGTTGGAGCATGTGTGTGACTAGTGATCTCAGGGTCGTGAGTTCAAGTTCATGTGGAGATTTCTTTTTCTTTTTCTTTTTTTTAAGATTTTATTTATTTATTTGACAGAGAGACAGACACAACTAGAGAGGGAACAGAAGTGGGGGAGTGGGAGAAGGAGAAGCAGGCTTCCCACGGACCAGGGAGTCTGATGGGGGGCTCGATGCCAGGACCCTGGAATCATGACCTGACCTGAAGGCAGACGCCACCCAGGTGCCCCATATGGAGATTTCTTTCTTTTTTTTTTTTTTTAAGATTTTGTTTATTTATTTGACAGAGAAAGAGATCACAAATAGGCAGAGAGGCAGGCAGAGAGAGAGGAAGGGAAGCAGGCTCCCCGCTGAGCAGAGAGCCCGATGCAGGGCTCGATCCCAGGACCCTGAGATCATGACCTGAGCCGAAGGCAGAGGCTTTAATCCACTGAGCCACCCAGGCGCCCCCCATATGGAGATTTCTTTTTTTTTTTTTTAAAGATTTTATTTATTTATTTGACAGACAGAGAGATCACAAGTAGGCAGAGAGGCAGGCAGAGAGAGAGGAGGAAGCAGGCTCCCTGCAGAGCAGAGAGCCCGATGCGGGACTCGATCCCAGAACCCTGAGATCATGACCTGAGCCGAAGGCAGCGGCTTAATCCACTGAGCCACCCAGGCGCCCCCATATGGAGATTTCTTAAATCAATAAATAAACCTGGGAGAAAAAAAAGGAACATGTTAAGCCATAGGAAAGGCTTGAAAAAGATCACCTTTTAGGGTGGGCAGTCTGCTTTTTGACGTGAAATCTGTACCACCTCTTTCTGCCTGAGCTATCACAAATGTCTATCCTCACTATACCAGGAAAGGCTTGGTTTCGCTGCAGTAACAGCCAGTTCCCGCATCTTGGAGGCTTGTAACATCCAAGGCTTATTTCTCACTCATGTCGTATAGTTGCTGTGTTTTTTTTATCAGGCTGGGGACCTGTTCCGTGTCACCCGACTCCAGGATCCTGGCTGACAGAGCAGCCACTGGAAAATTGTTAGTCTTTGTAGCACAGGAAGAGAGCTCTGGAGGGTCTCCCACTAGTAAAAAAGGTTCTGAAGTGGGGCACCTGGGTGGCTCAGTGGGTTAAGCCGCTGCCTTCGGCTTGGGTCATGATCTCAGGGTCCTGGGATCGAGTCCCACATCGGGCTTTCTGCTCGGTGGCGAGCCTTCTTCCCTCTCTCTCTCTCTATGCCTGCCTCTCTATCTACTTCTGGTCTCTCTGTCAAATAAATAAATAAAATCTTTAAAAAAAAAAAAAAAAGGTTCTGAAGTGACACTGGTCACTTTTCATCCGGGATGCCAGAACGAGGTATACAGCCCCGCCCAATTCACCCGGTCACAGAAGCCAGGAATGCAATCCCATCCGGGGCTCATGCAACAGCCAGCTAGTGCTGAGTGACAAAGACCCACGATCATGCAACAGTCAGCTAGTGCTGCATGACAAACACCAACCAAGTCTCTTTGGCATTCCACAACAAACATCAGTTTCTCAGTCTCACATCCTCAGGGCAGCTGGCCTCAGGTCTAATCCGTGGACTGTGTCCAGATCTGGTCCATGTGTTTCTGATCTTCCTTGGATTGGAGACTCCTCAAGACATATTTGTCTCATGGCTAAAGGAACACAAAGAGCCTGCAGAAACAAGTAGTCCTTCCTAGGGCTCAGGTTCTGAACTGTCACACTGTCACTTTGGCTCCTCTTGCCTTGGCCAAAGCATGTCACATGGCTGGGCCTGACCTCTGTGGGGCAGGGAAGTAGATTCTTCCCGGTGGATCTTGGAAAGAGCTTGAATGAAATTTGTTGGATAATAAGGTAGTATTCCATACCCCAGAAGGTGACCAGCAGGAACTATTTGGTGAGACGCAGAAGTCACAGGAATAGAAACCCAGGTTGTAAGTGAAAATTCCTGGTGTATGTGAGTTTCAGGTGTGGCTGGATCCAGGCGCTTGTTTCTCTCTGTCCCTCTGCTCTGCTTTCTCTGCATTGTTCTGTTCTCAGGCTCCATGTAGACGCCTCATGAGATGTCTGCAGCAATGCTCCCTTCGCCGTAGCTCCCGTTTGTGCAGAGCAAGAAGAGCCGGCTTTGCAACATTCCCTTTTCAGGTGTCAGATCTCTCGAATGGCATGCGACAAAGAAACAGCAAACTTCATTACTTGACTGACAGGTAGAATGAGCAAATTATAGCCTTCTTTTCCCACTGCTCCCCTGGCACTGCCAGCCCTAGCAAGCAGTTCATCTTGTGCACATGAACGGGTCCCCCTCTCCCAGTGTCTATTCGTGCAGCGCCCCCTTCCCTATGGGGGGGTCAGATTATACAGTCCAACATCAAGCCTCCCACGGGCCCATGTCTGAGTTTTTTGGATGGATTCCTGATCCCACAACCCCTTTTCGGATCTGTCCACAGATGCATTTGCTTGAACCCAAGTCAGCCAGGCCCAGCATGTGAGCCCCTTGGCTGAGGTCAGAAAAACAGGGCAGCAGGCGGCAAGGAGTTTGTTTAATTGATTTGCTCTTAATTGGCTGCCTTCCCAGATGGCCCAGAGGAAGCTTATCTTGGGCACTCGCTGACCACCCACTTCCTCCCCAGGTTGCGGGGAGTAAGAGCTGGAACCAGACGCTCCCATCCCTAAGTGCTGAGGGGAGGCCAGGGAGTGTGACCAGGTGTGGTGGGGAGACTCGGGTTCAAATCCATGCTTCGCCACTTATCCACTGAGACTTAGCCGAGCCACCCAACCCTGCATGCCTCAGTTTCCCTGTCTGTATACACCAAAGATAGCAATAGCGTCTAACTTACAGAGCTGTGATGAAGACTTAATTCATGGACAGCAGGGGCCATCAAACTTCTGTAAAGGGCCATGAAGTCAAGATTCTAGGCTTCGCAGGCCAGAGTCCACTCTGCTCTTGTGCAAAAGCAGTCGTAAATGATGTGGCCAACCAATGGGCATGGCTGTGTGTCAATAAAACTTTATTCATGGGCCCAGAAATGTGAATTTCATATCATTTTTGTGCATCCCAAAATATTATTCTTTGATTTTTTTCCCCCTCCAGCCATTTAAAAATGTAAAACACAGGTGCAGGGCTGTATTTGACCTTGAACCGACCCTGGTGTAGATATAGCATTGACAGTCATGCTTAGCACACAGAAGTGCTCAGCAGGTATCACTACCGGTATTATTGTTGTTGCTGTGGTTAATCCTGAGGTCATGAAGGCGGTGTCAGAGTCAGGGTATGAGAGCAGAGAAGAACTTCAGGGATCCATTTCAGAAGCCAGGCTGCTCCTCTTCTCAGCCATGTGACCCAGAGAAAGTGACTTCACTTCCCTGAGCCTCAGTCTCCCCATCTGTATAATGGGTATGGCATTACCTCGCTCAGATGCAAAGTGATGACTCAGGCCTTCGCCCGTTTGCACGACAACACAACTCTGCTAGGCATGTACATCTTTCTCCTTAATGCTTCCGGGACTTCAGTCCCTGCTGGTTCCTCCACCCAGACCCGCTACCCCGTCTCACTGTTGCCTCATCCCATTCTTAGGGGTCAGTGGAGGTCCTCTAGGGAACCAACCCTTCCTGACCCTCCCTGGGGTGAATCAGACCTTCTCCCCCAGGAGATCCTGTGCACCCACCACAGCAGGTGTCACACCAGGTCTGGGTCTTCTCTGGCCAGAGAAGGTGGGAAAAAAGGGAATAACAAAAATGTGTTGGGATTTAATGTCTTTCTCCCCGTTCCCAATCACTCTTACCTTCAGCTCCTCCCGCCTTCTCTTTTTCTTCCTTCCTTCCATCCCTGAAACCCCTCAGGACCCAGAGCCTTTGCAGACATTCTGTCCCTTTGCTTCCTGTGGCAGACAGACCCTAAGATGGCTTTTATGATTCTTGCTTTCTGGTGTCCACACCTTTGTGTGTCCTTTTCCCCTTGCATGTGGCTGGGACGTGTGGCCTGCTTCTAACCAGTAGACTACAGCAGGGGTGATCGATGTCGCATATAAGACTCTTGTCTGGCTAGAAGACGGGCCATCCTTCTCTCTTACTGGCAAGTGGTCATGTTGGGAACAGCCCATGAAGAGGGCATGTGGCAAGGAACTGGGTGTCTTCCAGAAGCCAAGAACCACATCCAGCTGACAGTCAGCAAGAATCCAGGGACTTCAGCTTTTAGCCGTAAGGAGACAGATCCTCCCAACGGCCTGAGGGAGCTTCAAAGGGATCCCTCCCTAGTCGAGTCCATTGTCTTGCAACCAAAATTGCATCCTAGTGAGAGACCCTGCAGCAGGGGAACCAGCTAAGTCATGCCTGGGTTCACCACCCACAGAAACTGAGATGATAAATGTGTCATTCGAAGTTACCATGTTTCAGGTAGTTCGTTACGCAGCAATAGCTGACGGATACATCTCCCCCTAACCACTTCCTTCAGGGCTCTTCTACAGTTCAGGTGACATACAAGGACTGCCAGATTCCCCCACTCAACCTCCCTGGGCACCCTGATGAGGCCCATGGGCCTGGGGTAGGGTGTGGCTGTGCTGGGGCTTAGGGAAGGTTGGGGAACAACAGCCAGAGAGGAAAGTCATCATCAAAGCCATGGGCTAAGGCGGTTTCATCTGGACATGGGCTCCTCCACTGTCCCCAGAGCCATAGGGCTGTGTCCACTCTGGTGACAGGTTATCGTGTGGGATGCTAATAAACGTGGGATGCTTATAAGATGTCATTTGTTGGCCCGGACGGGGTATCACATTACACGAAAGAAAGAAGACACTTATTTTCTCAATTCTCTTTCAATCCTTCTAGAGACACACTGTCCAATGTGGTAGCCAGTAGCTACATGTGGCTATTTAAATTGAAATTCATTAAAATTAAATAAAATTTGAATGAAAGCAGGGACTCAGACAGATGTTTGCACACATGTGTTGATAGCAGCATCGTTCACAACGGCCAAAGAGTGGACACTGCCCAGGAGTCCATCAATAGGTGAGTGGTCAAACGTGGTGCGGTCCATCCAACATCGGAGTACGATCCAGCCTTAGGAAGGGACTCTGACACCTGTCACGACGTGGAGGGACCCCAAGGACACGGGGCTCAGCGAGAGGAGCCAGACCCAGAAGGATACATCCTGCAGGACCCCACTCCCAGGAGGTCCCCAGAGGAGTCCCATCCACAGAGACAGAGAGGAGAGGGTGGGAGCTGGGGCTGGGAGGGGGTGGGGAGTCCATGCTTCATGGGGACAGAGTCTCTGTGTGGAGAGATGGAAAGTTCTGGAGATGGGCGGTGGAGTGGCTGAATGACAGTGAGAGTGTGTTTCATGTCTCTGAGCTGGGCACTTAGAGATGGTTAAAATGGTGATGATTTATCACAATTAAAAAATTAATTAAAAAAATAAAATAAATTTGAAATGCAGTTCACAGGTGCACAAGACCCACGTTAGTAGCTCTGAAGCCCGATGGTCCAGAGCAGAAGGAGCAGAGAGACCCCATTTCCGATATTGCAGAAAGTCCACCAAGAGTGCTTTCACACCTCCACACATGTGCAAATTTTCCTTTTCCAGAGAGAGGAGGCCTGGGGCTCATAGCTTGGGGCCCCCAGCTTGGAGAATTTAATAACAGGGTTTTTTGTTTTCATTGTGGATCTCCCCAGTGTTCTCACAGCAGCCAGAGGGCGCCTGTGAGCTCCCGAGTCAGGTCTCCATCTACTGGGCTCACAGCGCTCCCACCTCCGCGTTGGTGGGGAAAAACCCAAATCCTCCAGGGGGTCCAGAAGATCATGCATGACCTGCCCCTCTCTCCGCTCAGTCGTCCCCTCCTCCCTCTCTCCCCCTCACTCACTCTGCTCCAGCCACACAGGCTTTCTTGCTGTCCCTTCCACATCCCAGCAAGGTCCTGCCCCAGGACCTTTGCACTGGCTGTTCCCGCTGCTGGCAAGCTGTTCCTCCGTCTTTCACTTCCTTTATGTTTTTGCTCAAATGTCCCTGCAGTGAAACTCTCGCTTTTATCCTAATTGAAAATCGCACACCCTGACGTATACTCAGAATTTAGAGCCATCTCCTGTTCTACACTCCAGACAAGAGCCTGGGGCTTGGAATCTGGGACTCCCTGAGCAGTGCTCTTAGGATGGGGGTCTAGAATGCTCCTGCTTGCCCACGACCTTGTCCTCAGCCTGGCCTGTCCCCAGCTCACTCTGCCCCCTCCCTCCAGGAGCTCAGAAATTCACCCGGCGCACAGATGCCAGACGGGAAAATTAATTGGGCCTTGCTAGGGCTGCTCTCCCCGCTCCCCGTCAATAACAGCCGTAAAGCGGGATTTATGCGGCGGTGCTGGCTCCGGATGGAAACTAGGAGGAGGGGCAACGTTCTAGAAAAGTCAATCCCTTGCCATGAGAACAGGGAGCAGCTGGGACTCCAGGACCAGAGCCATCTTCCCATTGCCTTCCTGGAGGTCACACCTTTCCCTGGGTTGGGTGGGTGGCAAGAGAGGAAGATGGCGCCCGCGTGGCCCAGTCCTTGATCAGGGATCACTGACCTAACTAGAGTCCCCACTTCAAGCACCTACTGTGAGACAGGCCATGTCCCAAGTGTTTTGGGAACATTAACTGTTTTCATGGGGAGGTAGAGGTGGATTTTCTTTCTATCTTAACCATAGGGAAACTGTGGCACAGAGAGGTTAAGCAACTTGCTTCAGGTTGCACAGCTGCTGCTCGCATGCTTAACCCCTGATTTAGGGGTTTGTGGGGACTGGGCTATGACAGGGATGATGCAGACAGTCGAAGAAAGCATGACAGGCCAGCTAGGGGACTCCAAGAACACCCTGTCCTCATTACCATTGACCCTGGGGGCGCTCTCAGTGATGCACTTTGTTATAGGCTCCACTTAGGCACAGATTGATTTAACTGAGGGCTGCTGGCCACAGCCATTGACTGGAAGCTGCTTGAAACCCCACATATGCTGATCCCTCAGCCTCTCTTGCCTTTCCTCCCTTTTCTCATCTGGGAAGGAGCTCTCTTCGGGCACACTTGGGGACGTCGAGTAGGGTCTGAGTTCAAATATTGGTTCTGCTGTGTGTCCTTGGGGATGAGTCTTCCCCTCTCTGGGCTCTGTGTCCTCATCTGAAAAATGGGGATCATCACCACTGTGCAGTTGTTCAGGCACACGGAGAAGGCAGAAAGGGGAACATCTGGCCCTGACCGAGTGCTCAGGGAGCCCCGCCACTCTTTTACTATTATCCTTACAGCTTTTATGTCGCCCCCCAACTGCAGAGAGAGACAAGGCAGCTGCCTCTCCCTCTCCCCAGAGCCCTTCTTGCAATCCCCGGACCAAATCCAGCGGCCTCTGTTTCCTGCAGGCACTGCGGGGACGGTTTTGATGGACATGTTTTTTGCACAGAAAAAAGCTGGAGCAATTGTATTTTGCCAAAAGTGTCAGCTGGAGAGAAAATATTTCCCGCATCTCTGGCGAGTGTTGATGTGTGAGATCTAGCATGTTGGGAGGGGATGGGGGGCTCCGCAGGACAGGGGCCAGCTGTCCCCACCCAGCTGCAGCAGCCTTTTCATCCTCCCGCTCCCTCTGTCCCTACAGCCAGGCCCTGGCCCAGCTCTCCAACCCCTCCTCTCCCGTCTCTGCCTGGCTTCTCCCCTTGGACAGTCTCACATTCCCTCTCAGACACCCTCACCTGTCTCTCTCCTCTCCATATGTTTGGAATGAGAAAATGGCGCTGGAGCTGTGATTTGCAAGAGGAAAAGCATTTGCTTGGAGAAGTGGGCGGGCAGGAAGAGAAATCCAGGCAGAGTCCAGCTTGTGCAAAGGCCCTGGGACAGCACCATGCCCAGCATGAAGGAAAAACAGTGAGGAGGCCCGCGTGGCTGGAGCAGAGTGAGCCAGGGGGAGAGAGGGAGGAGGAGAAATGGGGCAGATTGCGTGGGGCCTTTTGGGCTGTAGGGAGGATTTTGAGTTTTGCTCCAGGGGTACTAGGGAGCCCTGGGAGGATTTTGAACAGGGGAGGAGAGGAGGGGGGCGCGGATCTAGTGCCCTCACATACATGGGGGACAGTGGGAGATGTCAGCAGCACCCCTTGAGACTCAAAATAAACCAAACTTGGCCTCTACGTCCCCTTCCACAACGACAGAAAGACATGTCCATCAGCTCTGATTCAGCGTTGAGGTACAAATAACTTGGAACGACCAGAAGCCCACCACCGGGAGGGGGGCGGCCCCTGCGACTGGTGTGAGGGAACCCTAGGCAGGCGTGATGCGTGATAAAGGACGGGGCTGGCTACACGAGCCGATGTGGGCTGATGTCTGGGGTACGTGGCTGGGGCAAGAGGAAGCTGCGGAACAATGACATGGGAGGAGAAAGTTCTGGGAGCCTTTGTACCAGACTGTCAGTGGGGGTCACCAAGGCAAACGGGTTGTTACAGCAGGATTTTAGTTTGTTTTATTTTATGATTACTTTTTTAAAAATCCAGGTGAGATTAACCGTAACACGAAATTAGCCGGTGCAGTCCAGTACCTTCCCAAGGTCGCCCTACTTCCCTCTAGTTCTGAAACATTTTCATCACCCCCAAAGAACACTGAGTGTCCCCAGATATTAAATTTTCTTACATTTTAAAATTACTTTTTATTGTGCTGAAAGACACAAACATAAATGTGTCATTAGTGGCAATTCGTACCTTGACAATGTTGGACAACTACTACCTCTACCTAGTTCTAGAACATTCCATCACCTCACGGCAAACCCTTCACCCGTTAACCATCACCTCCCATCCCCTCCCCATCCCTGGCCCCGATGAGCCCCCTTCCCATCCGTGGAGGAGCCTGTTCTGGGCGTGTCACCCGCGTGGACTCACACCCGGCATGGGCTTCTGTGTCTGGTTCCCTCCCTGAGCGTCGTGGGCTCGGGGTCCGTCCCCAGGGCAGCGTTTGTTGATGCCTTGCTCCTGTTGGCGGCTGAATAATATTCCAGTGTGTCATGGACCGTGTCTCCTGTACACGCTCATCAGCAGATGACCATTCCGGTCATTTCCATCTTTCGGCTACTGGAAATAAGGCTGCCGCGAACATCCGTGTGCAAGGTTTTGCTTGAAGACCTAGTTTCAGTTCCTCTGGGTAGACACCCAGGCGTGGAGCTGCGGGGTCATAGGGTAGAGTAAGTTCATGTTTAACTTACTGAAGAGCCACCAAACTGGTATTAATATTTTTTAGATTTTATTTATTTGTCCGAGAGGGAGAGAGCACAAGCAGGGGGAGCGGCAGGCAGAGGGAGAGGGAGAAGCAGGCTCCCCGTTGAGCAAGGAGCCCCAGGTGGGACTCGATCCCAGGACCCTGGAATCATGACCTGAGCTGAAGGCAGCTGCTTAACGGGCTGAGCCACCCAGGCGCCCCCTAATACTAATAGTTTTAAAGCAAAGGAAGGCTCCTGGGGTCAGTGTGTGGTGGTGATGACTTTCAGCCGGCTGAGTGGGCTCCCCTTGGGGGATGGAGGTCGCTGCTTCCATTAAAGGGGCCGGCACCCCTCGGCGCCAGCCAACTGTTGCCACAAGAAAACGTGGGCCCCGCATGGCCAGATTCTCCCGTTCTTCAAAGCAAACCCCAATTTTCATTGGCAGGAAGCTTCCAGATCCAATGTTGCCAATGAGTTTTGTTTTTTTTTTAAGATTTTATTTATTTATTAGGCAGAGAGGGAGGCAGAGAGAGAGGGGGAAGCAAGCTCTCCGCTGAGCAGGGAGCCCGATGTGGGGCTCGATCCCAGGACCCTGAGATCGTGACCTGAGCGGAAGGCAGAGGCTTAACCCACTGAGCCACCCAGGCGCCCCACAAGTTTTAAAACCCAAACAGAAACGCTGATAGGAGGAAACCCTGCTGGGGGCTGGATGTGGCCCCCGGGGTTGACAGCGTGCGGCCTCTGCTTCCCGAGGGTCTGTATGGTTTGAAGGTGACGGAGGAGGACCTGGGTGGTGCTTGTGATCTGAAGGACAGTGATACATGCAAGGAGCCCAGGGGGGCTCTTCCTGTGGCGGCCCCAGGGCAGGCAGATCTGCTAGGGAGAAGGGAGAGAGGAAAGGCAGCGGCCTGGGGGTCCATCAGCAGGTCCCCAGCGGACTGAGAGCTTGGCTGGGTGTGAGCAGCTGCGCTGTGCCCAGATCGGCACAGATTCCGCTCCTTTTAAGTAGAAACCATGAAAGCATCTGTATGAGCTCCGCACGGCTGCTGTAACAACAGGCCTCAAACTTAGGTATTGTCTTACAGTCCTGGAGGCTGGAAGTCAGCCATGGATTCAGGAGGCTAAACACCCAGGTGTGGCCAGAGCCGGCTCCCTCCCCCCCATCCCCCACCCTGCCACCAGGGAGACCCGGATCTGACCTTTTCCTGGCCTGAGACTCCCTCCCCCACTCCATCCTCACCGCCAGCAGCTGGGGGGGGGGGGGGGCGCCAATCTCCAGGACTCCCGCCCTCTGCCTCCCTCTTGTGAGGACTTAGGAGATCATATTGGGCTCAATGGGCTCCACGAAAAGCATTTCTTCATCTCGAAATCCTTAATCCTTAATGCAAATTTCCTTTTCCCTGGCGCTGCCAAGACGAAGTAGCAACAGACTGGGGAGGCTTAAAACAACAGAAATTTATTTTCTCTGTCCTGGAGGCCGAGATCCAGGTGGGAGCAGGGCAGTGCTCCCTCCGAAGGCTCTAGGGGAGGGTCCTTCCTGCCTCCTCCAGCTCCTGGGGGCCCAGCTGGTCTCTCCATCTCTGCCTCCCCTGCCCCCCACCCCGGCCTCACTCTGTCTCCATGCTCCTTGGACTTACATGGTCCAAGCTTGTTCCTGCCTCAGGGCCTTTGCCCTGGCGGTGCCCTCTGCCTGGGGTGCCCTTTCTTACCCTTTCCCCACGGCGGCTTCTCCCCCACCTAGAACTCAAAGCTCACGTCTTTAGATTTCTTCCCAGACCACCTGTGCTAAATCCACCCCTTCCTCCACTTTCAGTGACTAATGTGACTGTCACTCATGGGGGCGCCTGCCCTGACACCCCATGGCCTGTCCTCCCTGAATGGCCACCAGAGGGCACCTGTGAGCACCAGAGTCAGGCTGTGTCCTCTGCCCACAGCCCTCCCAAGGCTCCCATCTCCCTTGGGGAAAAACCCAAATCCTCCCTGTGGTCCCCAAGACCCCGCATGACCTGCCCCGTCCCCTCTCTGCCCTCCCCTCCCCCTTCTCCCCTCCTTGCTCACTCTGCTCCAGTCACACCAGCCTCCAGGCTATTTTTGGAACACACCATGCCCAGTCCTACCCCAGGACCTTTGCATAGGTGGGCCCTCTGCCGACAGTGCCCTTCCTCCAGATATCCACACGACTCCTTTCTTGACCTCCCTCAGGTGTCTGCTCCGATGTCAGTGAGGCCTCCTGCCCCATTTATAACGCTCGCTTTCCTCCATCTCTGGCATCCTGTACCCCTCTCCTGCCTCCCTCTTCCCCGTAGTATTTATCACCAACATGCCACACGTTTCCGTATAATGTTTATTGCTCACTGCCCATTCTCCCCACTGGACATGAACCCCAAGAGGGCAGGCCCAGGCCCCAGTCCAGGGCCAGCATTCGGGGGGACGCAGATGAGTTCCCGTGTGACCCAGGATGACTAACTTTCTGTTCCGGAGCCTCAGTTTCCCAATCTGTCTAGTGGGGTCCTGATCTGTCCATCCTTGGGGTCAGTGAGAGTCCCTAGCTGTCCCCTAAGTCTGCTTTAGAAGCTCCCGGCCAGCTGGGCTCTGGCACACAGTAAATGCCCAACTCTGACTCCCGCGGTCCATCGCTCAGCCCCGGAGCGGGAGGGGACAGGCCTGCAGATGCCACTGGCTCAGGCTGCGCGGCTGGGGCCAAGACACTGTCACATTTAGTAAATTGCAGGCGGGCAGCTCCTGCGGCTGCGGTGCTGACGACAGGCGGGGCCATGACCGGGAGAATGTGGAGCCCTCTTGAGGCTGGAGGGCTGAGCTGGGAGATGGAGGCCGGGGAGATCTCCCTGCCCCTCACGAGGCCTCACTTTCCCTATTGGCAACAAGAAGGGCCGTTGGGAACGTTGAGGCCTCTTGAGTTCCTCTGTCCACCTTCTGCAGGGAGCCCCGTGAACCTCCGTATGTAAAGTGCAGATGAGAAGAAGAAACAGAGTCTGAGCTTGGGGCTGGTAGAAGCAGAGACCGTCTCCTTTGCTGTTCCTTCCCCCGCGCCCGGGATAGGGCCCAGAGCTCAACCAACAGTAACAGAGACACTGACTGAGTTTCAGCTGTGGGTCTTCGGACGCGCACTGACAACTGCAGAAGCGTTCCAGATCTCATTCAGGCCTCACGGCAGCCCTGTGACACCGGGAACCGCCCTTATCCCCATTTTGCAGAGAGCGAGGCCAAGACCCAGAGAGGGGA
Source organism: Meles meles (assembly GCF_922984935.1). Classification (NCBI taxonomy): domain Eukaryota; kingdom Metazoa; phylum Chordata; class Mammalia; order Carnivora; family Mustelidae; genus Meles; species Meles meles. The sequence goes on along the minus strand of NC_060085.1, from coordinate 3,802,413 downwards.
AGACGCTCACCCGAGGTCACACAGCCAGGGAGCTGAGGAGCTGCGTTTGCGCTGGGTCTCTGATCCTGTCTGCACCCTGACTTGCCACCCTCTGAGCCCCAGTGACCTTGACCTTCGGTCAACCAAGAAATGCATGTTGCCTGGTCCTTTGGGAAGGGGGATTGGGCTCTTGGCCACTTTCCCTAATGACACATGACCTCTAGAGCAAGGTCATGACCAAGACCCCCCTGCCCCCTCTTCCATCCTCCCAGCACGGCTGCTGTCTCGCGAGGAGACAGCCAGGGGAAAGGATCCCTTCCCTGAACCCTGAGCTGAAGGCTCCCCATCCCCTCAAAACCCCTGTGGCAGGGACAGGACTGAAAGACACACAGGAGAGAACAGGGCAGGGGTGCGGGAGCCCCCGATTTGTCCCCTGCAGCCTCCCTTAAAGAATAGCAGGATAAAAAAACAAAACAAAACACCAAGCGTCAGCCCACCGGCTGCGTGTGCGTGCGTGTGTGAGCACACACACAGATCTATGAAATATTTAGGTGGTGCCCAGTGTGTTTGTGGCTGTAATTAATCTTGTGTCTTTTTGGCAGAGAGCAGTGCGTTAAGAAATTACTTTCCGCGGCCCGGGGTAAAGTGCAGGCTGGCGAGGCCCAGGCTCCTTCCCCCGGCGGTGGGGGCCGGTGGGGGGGCTGTGTGTGCAGAGGAGGACTGGGGACAAGCTGGTGGCCCTGGGCCAGCTCCTTCCAAGATGCCCCTTCCCCCCCCCACCATGTGTCCATTCCCCATGATGGCTGCGATGTCCCCAACCCAGCCGGAACCCCCCTGCGCCCTAGGCGCCGGGCTAAGTGAACGCTCTGTAGTTATTTCGTTTTGTTTTTATGGCTTTATGGAGGTACAGTTTGTATGCGGTAAACTGCAAATATCAGAGGTGTGCGATTGGACCCGTTCTCTCTCCCTCTCTCTCTCTCTCTCCCCGCCCCCACCCACACCTGTCAGTCCATCAGGGCAGTGGATGCCTCTATCACGCCCAAAGTTCCCTGGTTGCCCCCGGAAGCTTCCCCCTGCTCTCCGCCCCCTCCCCAGCCCCGCCTCCCCCCCTTCCCAGGCAACCGCCCATCTGCTTGCGTTTTCCAGCTGTCCTAAAATGTGCATCTTTTGCACCTGGCTTCTTGGGTCCAGCATAGTGATTTTGAGGTTTGCCCTTGCTGTCGTGTGTCTTTCTATGGCTAAGGAATGGTCCGTGGCCTGCTGGAACCCCTGCTTATTCATTCAGCCACCTGCTGATGGACATTTGGGTGGCCTCCAGTTTGGGCTGGTAGGGATCCCGCTGTTCTGAACATGAGGCTACAGGTTTTGTGCACGGGGGGCTCTGGTTTCTCCTGCGTAAATCCCAAGGGGTGGAATGGCTGGGTCATTCGGTCGCTGAGAGGTTGACTTTTTTTTTTTTTTAAAGATTTTATTTATTTGACAGAGAGAGAGATCACAAGCAGGCAGAGAGGCAGGCAGAGAGAGAGGGGGAAGCAGGCTCCCCACTGAACAGAGAGTCCAAGTGGGGCTCGATCCCAGGACCCTGAGATCATGACCAGAGCCGAAGGCAGCGGCTTTAACCCACTGAGCCCCCCAGGTGCCCCTGTGGTTCGCTTTTTGAGAGATCAGGGGTAAGATTTTGAAACACGATGCCAGTGCATGGGAAGGTCTAGGCGTGGATCTTGTTCTGTCCACGAGACGACTCAGTGACAAGAAGGGGAAACTGAAGACAGATCATACGGTGGGGAGGGGCAGAGCTGGGGCTCAGCCCCAGGGCCGTCTGTGCGCAGAGCGTCTCCCGTGAGCGGCACTATGTTGAGCTGGAATGGACGCGTGTGGGCATATCCAGCGTCTCCCTTTCTCTCAACGTGGCACTGAGCAAGTCTAATTCTGCGTGGTATTGTCCCGAGGCCCCGGTGTCTTGTAGAGGCTCAGTAAATGTGCACAGAAGCCCAGATGAGAGCCCTAAGTGTGACTGCCAAGCAGATCTCACTCCCCGCCCACCCAAAACCTGCAGTGGCTTCTTCGTGCTTTGGGATAAAGCTTAAAGCCCTTTAAAGCAACTGAAGACTGATCTGAATTCTGGCCCTCCTTCTTCTGCTCCGGCCACACTGGCCTCTTCGCTCTCTGTGGACAGTCCTGCCTCAGGACCTTTGCACCTGCCATTCCCCCGCCTGGAAGGTTCACCTCGCCGACTTCCCCACCCACGGCAGCCCCACCCAGTCCCCTCTGTGGCATCCACCACCCTGTTATCTCCTCTCACTAGCCCTCTTTGCTCTTTGAAATTCTCTTATATATATATTTACTTTTTAAAAAACCCCAATCACGCATTTACATAGTGCTTACTGTCTACCAGGCACTGCTTCAGGCATTCATTGAATGAGCAAAACGCATCTAAACTTTTCTCCAATTCCCTGCACGAGATACTACCCTTATCTCCCTTTGCAGACGAGGACACTGAGGCACAGAGTGATTCAGGCCAAACAGCCAGGAAGCGTGCGAATCCCAGTGGGGGAGGTCTGTGCTCATGGTCTGTCGTCCCCGTGGGACCCGCCTGACAGCTGCGGTCCCAGCACGGGGTGCTGCTCCGTGCAATGGGCAAACAGGCCCCTTTGTGCGGAGAGAGAAGCAGAAATCCCGGGGGTGGGGGGTGCTGGTGTGCGGGTGACCTGCCCGGTGGCCAGGTTGGATCCGAACCCACATCCAGGGCCATGCTCCCCACTGTCCCCCAGAGCCGCCACCAGGGCCCCCGAGCCATGAGCTCGGAGCCTCGGAGTGGCCTCGGCGGGTGCTGGCTCAGACGGCGAACAGATGCTCGCTATTTTAAACCCACTGTTTAACTCATTAAGACAGCTGTTTCCCATCCCCAAAGTCGGCGGAATTAGAATTAAATTCATTCCAGAATTAAATACACACATCCACACACACACACCCCGCCACCATTTGGAGGCAAAACTTGTTAGCATTTAGGCAAGCCGCGCCTGGGCGCCTGGGGACGCAGCTCTGTGTCTGTCTGACAAGTTACATCACGGCCCAGTGGTTGCCGGCTGGGCCCGCGGCCAGAGAGCCCTGCGGGCCCCCATTCCTGGGCCGGCCAAGGCTGCTGCCGTGATTGTTCACTTGGCAATGGGGTGTTCCCCTGGATGTCTCCCTGACCCCTCAGGCCCTGCAGGGTCCGGACAGAACTCAGTGTTTGTGCCTGAACTGGTGGCTTCCTCTCCAGGGACCCAGCCCGTCTTCCCTCCACCTGGGGCTCTCAGCGGAGTCCAGATTCACCTCCTCTTCCCCGTCTTATGTTACAAAATGGTCAGGACTCCCTGGTGATGCTCCTTGCAAAGGGCTTTGCTCCACTCCTGCCAGCTACTGCACTGGTCCGTGCCTCTGCGACGTCCAGCCCGGATGCTTGCCCCTGCTTCCTCCCTAGGCACCCAGGTTCCACGGTTAACCCCAAATGGTTGTTTTTCCTGCCTCCTTCTCCCTCTACTTCTTCTTTTCCTTAAGGCTGCTTGGGTATTTTAAATGTTTTGTTTGGAAATAATTTCGGATTTCAAGAAAAGCTATACCCATCCCCATGGCCCAAAAGTCCAGAGTTCCTGCACACAACTCTCCTTGATGGTGACACTTTATATAACCCGGCATGACGATGCAAACCCGGAAATCAGTGTGGGTTCAACAGTGCCTGCAAACCTACAGACCTTGCTCGGGTTTGACCAGTTTTCCCACGGACTGTCCTCTTCCTGGCCCAGGATCCCACCCAGAGCCGCTCATGGGTCTTGCTGCCACACCTTCCCGGTGCCCTGTCCTCTGGGACGGCGGTTCCTCAGTCTCTCCTCATTGTCCATGACCTTGACGTTTCGGAAGAGAACCGGCTGGGGCTTTCGTGGGACGTTCCTGAGTTTGGGTCTGTCTGGTTATCGGCTCACTGTGAGCCCGGATTGTTCATCTCCGCCCAGGTCCCGCGGGGGTCACGTGGGGGGTGACACAGGGGTGTCACAGGGGGTGACATGGGAGTGACACGGGGGGGTGACGGTACATCCCCAGGGCAGGAGACTAGGAGTCATGTAAAGCTGATCGTCTCATCCCTGGCCATGTTACCCTTGATCCCACAGGGACCACCGTGTTCCCCCCTGAAAAGTTACAGTTTTACTTTTTGAATTACTATCTCAGGAGCCCTGCTCGGCACCGTGCCAATACCCTGGCTGTCCTCACACTGTCGCCCGCAGAGTCTGCCTTGCCTTCTTGGATTCGTCTTGCCTCTCAGATACTCAGTCTTGTCTCCTCGTGGTCCTGTGTCATGCAAACTATCACTGTTTGAAATGCTTGCTCCTTTGGGGGCCTTCCTCCTCCACCGGACGGACGGAGCCCTCGGAGGGTAGCGACTGGGTCTGTCTTGGTCACTTCTGTGTCCCCTGTGTCCAGCCCGGGGCCTCGCACACAGTGCGTACCCAGCACGTAGTTGCTGGACAAATAAACAAAATGAAATGACGCCAGCCAGCAAACCCCAGGTCGATTTGGGGGAGTGTGATTTGGGGGCAACCCAAGAATGTTCTAGAAGCAAAGTCCTTCCCTCCCTCCGGGCCTCGGTTCCAATGTGCGTCCCACCCAAAGCTGTCCCTGCTCAAGTTCCTTTCCTGCACTTCACACCCTGAAATTGTTTTGTCTGATGCCGTTTATTCATTTAGCTAATTCGCTGTCTGGCTGTCTTCCCTTTTCTCAGCTAGACCAGAACGTCTGTAAGGTCAGGGGTTTTGTCTGGGTTCACGGCGGTCCGTCCAGCGCCTGGCGCACTGTCCCGTGCGGACAGCTCCCTCTCCCCGGAGCCGTCTTCTGTCTCGTCTGCACGAGCTCAGCTACGCCGCCCGAGAGCCGGGACCTCCGGGACCTCCGGGACCTTGGAGCAGGAAAGGTAGGAAGACAAATGAAGGAGTCCGGCCTCGGACAGTAAACCTGTTCCTTTGCAGCTGCCGCCGGGCCATTGGGGCGGGAGATCTGGGGAATCCGGGGTGGAGAAAGGAGCTCAGCCCCTTCTTGGCTGTGGCACTACGGAGGGATTGTCCCCTCTCTGGATGCTGCTGGCTTCCTCCTGGGAGAAACGGGAAAAGGCATGTCCCAAGGTCAAAGGGCGGCGGGAGGTCCCCGGGGATCGCGTTCAGAAAGCCTCTGCTGACCCTCATGTTACCGATGGGGAAGGACAGGCTCCCTCAGCGAGGGCCGTGTCGGACTTAAGCCCAGCTTGTCCCTCACCATGTCAGGCTTGTCCGGGTGCCCAGAGGGGCATCTTGGGTCTTGAAGATGACAAAATCTGCTATGTGTTTACTGTGGGCCAGGTGTAGGGCTGAGGGGGGCGGGTAGAGAGAGAGAGAGAGAGAGAAGGAAACAGAGGCCAACACAGGTAGACACAGGCCCAAGGGACAGACACGGAGGCCACGAAAAGAAACATGACAGGCAAGAGAGGGTAAGTCCAAGAGAAACACAAAAGGAGACAGGAACGCAGTGACATGGACGCAGAGAGACATACACAGAGACAGGGACAGACAGAGACAGGGTCAGGGAACAGGGATAAGGGCAAAGACAGAAAGAGATGCTCACCCAGAAGCAGAACGATAGAGAAGGAAGGAGAGAGACAGAGATGCCGAAAGAAACAGGCATAGAGATGCACACAGAGGAGAGACACAGAGACAGAGGGGCCCCGGTGGGGCTGCTGGGGGGCCATTCAGGCAACTTCTCACTGACGCCTTAGGTACCTCCGTCTCCTCCCCACCCTGGCCCCTGCCCCAGTCCCGCCCCTGGGGGGCTGCAGGGTCTCCTGCATTGCAGCCAATCCAGGCTATGAGTGGCTGCGTATCCACCATATCCGCCCAAGTATGGGCTTAACACTGATTTCAGCCTGAGATGCAGGAGGGGAGGGAGGCATGGAGACGTGTCTCTGAGCTCCGGGAAGTTATGGCCACAGGACACCCCATCTGACATGTGTCTTATGTGCAACAGCCTGAGGAGCCAGGCATCTTCAGCGTATCCCAGCCCCCGGCACCACTGAAGGTGGCTCCCCCCACCACACATACACTGGCTGGGCTGGGGGAACGTGAGTGAAGCAGAAAAAGGAAAAAGGCTCACAATCATGCCCAGTGTTCCTTTCTTCTATGAGGTTCTAGAAGCCTCACCCCTCCCCTATGAGGTTAGTTGTATGGACCCAGAAACCCCCTCTTAAGCAAAACATGAATGTATTACTTCATCTAACAGTTTACAGATGTGTGGCCTTCAGGCTCAGCTAGATCCAGGTGCTCAGATGATGTTTTTAGGACCTGGGTCTCTCTTAGTCGCTTTGTTCTACTTTCTTATACATTGCCTCTATCCTCAGGCAGCAACTTAGTTTTGGCTCCTCCAGAAGCTGACCCTGAGACAAGAATTTGCATCGAGATTAGTTATTTTGGCAGTGATTTCAGAAAACGCTGGGAGGGGAGTGGGGGGGGTGGTCAGAGTCAGGAAAGGGAGGGCAACTTAAAAGCAGCACTGTCAAGCACATTGTCATGGGGGCAGCAGGCGCTCAGTCCTACTGGGGTCCTCTGGGAGGTGGTGAGGACATGCTCCCGAATCATTTCATTGGAGGAGCGAGATAGACTGTCCCACCGGTCATGGGTCCTGGGCCGCTCCCAGGGTGTCCAACGGCTGGCTCACCCAGGTTACCTGCACGTGGGCCCCCAAGCTTCCGGTAGCCCGAGGAGCCCCCAGAAGGAGGGCCAGACCGCCAACACTTGGATCTTGGACTTCTGGTCTCCAGAACTTCGAAAAAAGAAATTTCTGACCTTCTCAGCCACTCAGTTTGTGGTACTTGGTTACAGTAGCCCGAGGAGACCAAGACACCCCGTCTTGGACCAAGACACTGCCATCTTTGAAGAACTTCTTTCTCCACTTTTCCCCACCACCATCCGTCACTCCTTCAGTTACCAAACAGTCCCTGAATATCGACTCTCCTGTCGTCCTTCGTTAAAAATTCTGTGAGAGTCAGAAAAGAAAAACCCCAAATCACTTGCCACCCAGAGACGAGACTTGCAAAATACGACGCCCATGTTTTAAAATTCCAGCGGGACCACGGAGGGTCCCTTGGGAAAATTTGCAGTTGCTTGGAAAGGCGCCAACACCAGCGACTTGTGGGAGTGAACCTCAGGGGACAGCATCGGCAGGGGCCACCGCTCTGCCCCAAGCACCCCCTCTCTCCTTCACTCACTCATTCAGGGCTGCTGTCCCCTCCGGTCCCCTCTCAGTCCCTTCCCTGAGTCTCTGTCACCTCCATGGCTTCCAGGCCTCCCTCTTCCTCTCCAGCCCCTGCCCGGCAGCCACAGGAACCAGAGGCCTCTTTCAGAAACACGAATTGCTTTTTAGTTCAGGAGTAATGAGTGCATTCGTTCCCACCGCGAGGCGACAGTGCAGACGTGTAGAGTGGAGACAGGAAAGACAACGTGCTTCTCAACTTTCCTGGGGCTCCCGCAGTCCTCGGTGGCCTGGCCCAGCCCCTCCTGTCCTTGAGTCAGACCCTCTTTCCAGACAGGCAGCTCACCTGTCCTCCCCCACCTTCCCTCCTCCCCCTCCCCCTCCCCCACCCCTCTCTCCCTCTCCCTCCCTCTCTTCCTCCCCCCCTCCCTCCTTCCTTTCCCTTCTTCCCCTCTCTCTCCCTCCCTCTCTCTCCCTCCCCCCTTCCTCCTCCCCCTTCCTTCCTCCTCTCCCTCTTTTTCCTCCCCCTCCCCCCCCACCTGCTCGCTCTCTGTTCACTTTCCCAGCATGCTGCTCTCTGCCATCCTGCACCAAGTTCATCTTACTCCCCTCACCCGGGTGGCTCACCTGCTCGCACACCCGGGACAAGGATTCCAGGGACTGATCCTTGTTTATGAGCCGCGGGCGGTCCGGATTGGAGGGGGGTCACGAAGCAACAGAAATGTATCCTCTCCCACCTCTGGAGGCGAGGAATCCAAAATCAAGGTGTTGGCAGGGCTGGTTCCTCCTGGAGGCTCAGAGGGAGAATCTGCCCCATGTCCCGCCCCCCACCCCGGGCGCTCCCGCTCCTGGAGGCATCCCTCCGATGCCTGCCTCGGTACCACCTGCCTTCTCCCGGTGGGTCTCTGTCTCTTCTCCACTGCGGGCTGAGGGCTGCCCTGGAAGGCATCGGGCCTCCCAGAAAACCCGAGAAGCAGGTGGTCAGCCGGGCAAGTGCCACTGAGGAGACAGAATGCTGTTCCTGGACTGGAGGCCGCAGACTGGAGGTCTGGAGGTCAAGGACTCGGGATGCATTCGCAGCCTTGAAAAGCCTCGTCCTTCAGAGACTAGCAGGGTCTTGGCCATCACGGGGGCATGGGGGGGCTTGCAGGCCACACAGGGGAGTGTGGACTGCATCTGGAGGGCAGTGGGGAGCAGTGGGAGAGACGGGAGGACGGGGATTTTAGAAAAATCCCTGACCAGAAAGATTTCAAAGCGGAGGCGGGTCTGGTCGGGGAGAGGGAAAAGGTCAGACTCCCCGCTGAGCACCAATCCTGCGCTGTCTCAGTCGCTTCTCACCCCACCCATCTTAGAAGACCGGTTCCTCCTCATTGCGCCCATTTTCCAGATCTGGAGTCTGGAGCCCAGAGAGGTCCAGTGATTTACCTGGTGTCACCCAGCTTGTGAGTGGCAGTCCCTCCCGGCAGTCAAGAGGTGAGCAGGCTGCCTAGCCCAGTGGGGGCAGACTCAGGGTGGGAGGTTTGGGGGATGAGAAGTGGGGAGGACGGACGTGAGGCTGATACCCAAGGTGGGAGGACGGCCGGGGACAGGCTGGAGCGGAGGCACTGAGGTGGGAGAAGAAAGCTGGTGCAGGACTGGAGGCCTAAGGCAGTGAGGACAGAGGACAGGGACCACCCGATCCTGCCGGCTCCACCCTGACGGGGCGCTTCTCTCCCCCCCAGCTCAAACCTAGTTACACTCCGAGGACGTATGAGCTCAGACCGAGGTCCTGAGAAAAAGCTGGCCCCGGGAGAAAGAGCATTTCAGGCAGAGACCACCACAGCCTGTGCAAAAGCCCTAGGACAGACAGGACCACGTCTGGTGTGGCCTGATGGGATGTAAGAAGGGCAAGGAGGTCCGTGCGGCTGGAGCAGAGTGACTAGAGGGGGAGAGAGGGAGGAGGTTTGGAATTTGGGTTTTAAGAACTGACCTCCTGGGGGAAGGGTGCCCTGAACAAGTCTGGGTCCTCCTGGGTATCTCAAAAGGAAGGGGGTGACATTGACATCTCCCTTGGTGGGTCTCTGAGAGTCTTGGGGAGATAAGGCTTTCCAGTAGCAACACAGGTCTAGATCGGTGCCACCAGGGGCCATCAGCCTACTTTGGGGCACCCTGAGCCTTATGAGGTCCAGGAACGGGCTGCTCTGAGCGTTTCACAAGTTTTCTCTCGAAGGCTGCTCAGGCCCCCCTGGGAGACAGCGATCCAGGAATTCTGCCTTGGCCACAGCCCTAGGCGACCGTGGGCCCCTGGGGACAAGATGGAACTGGACGATGTCACAGAGGCCAGAGGCATCTAGAACCCCAGGGGGTTCCTGCTCTCAGTGTCATCTGCTGGCAAGACTGCCTGGGCAGGTTGGCAGCTCCTGAGACGCCCCCTTCAGAGACACGATGCAGGTGGGGCTGGCCCGGGAGCAGTTTCTGCCTAGGGACGCCCTGGTCCCAGCTGTCCCACTTCCCTGCCCCTGAGCCCCCCGATTCGAGCTCACCTCACTTCCCATCTCGGCCACGGGCCCTCCCGGGAGGCCCTGGAGATGCCCGAAGGCCTCCGGTCTGCTGTCCCCAGCGGGACCTAGTCCACGCAGCATCTGGCGAGGAGGAGGAGGAGGAGGGGGGCGTGGCCATGGGGCGGCCAGAGCCAGCCGGGGCCCCGCGGGCAGTCCCGGCCTGGCTGATCCTGCTGGCGCTGCTGGCGCCCTCGGAGGCGGTGGTGCGGGCCGTGCTGGACCGCAACGCCAGCACCGTGGACTTCGCCGACCTGCCGGCCCTGTTCGGGGCGCCCCTGGCCCCTGAGGGCGTGCGGGGCTACCTGATGGAGGCCGAGCCGGCCAACGCCTGCCACCCCATCGAGCGCCCGCGGCCCGGCAACGGCTCGCTGGGCGCCATCGTGCTGATCCGCCGCTACGACTGCACCTTCGACCTCAAGGTGCTGCACGCCCAGCGGGCGGGCTTCGAGGCGGCCATCGTGCACAACGTGCGCTCGGACGAGCTGGTGCGCATGGCCCACGTCTACGAGGACCTGCGGCGTCAGATCACCATCCCCTCGGTGTTCGTGGGCGAGGCCGCCTCGCAGGACCTGCGGGTCATCGTGCGCTGCGACAAGGGGGCGCACGTCCTCCTGCTGCCCGACTACCCGCCGTGCCCCGACCTGGACTGCCACCCGGTGCTGGCCGTCTCCTGGGTGCTGGGCCGCGCCCTGGCCCTGCTCGCCTCGGTCTTCCTGGTCCTCCGCCCGCTGTGGGGCTGGCTGTGGGCCCGGTGGAGCCGCGGGCCGGAGGTCAAGCCGCGGGCCGGCCAGAAGGCCCAGGTGCGCACCTTCACGCGGCGGAACGACCTGTGCGCCATCTGCCTGGACGAGTACGAGGAGGGCGACCAGCTCAAGATCCTGCCCTGCTCCCACACTTACCACCGCAAGTGCATTGACCCCTGGTTCTCCCAGGCCGCCCGGCGCTCCTGCCCCGTGTGCAAGCAGTCGGTGGCCGGCACGGAAGACGGCTCCGACTCCACCGTGGACAGCCTGGGCGACGAGGACCCCTCGCTGCCCGGCCACCGACCCCCCATCTGGGCCATCCAGGCCCGGCTGCGCTCGCGGAGGCTGGAGCTGCTGGCCCAAGCCGGCTCCCAGGGCCACTCCAATGCTACGTCCGTGTGCGTGGCCGAGGCCCCCGCGCCCTCCCAGAGGCCCCCAGAACCGCTGTGAGGCACTATGGCTCCCCGTCCTGGGGGGAGGGGGGGGGTCTGGCGACGATCGGGGCAGGGAGGGTGGAAATGCGGTGGAAATGTTTCTAGTCTAGAGAGAATAAAGTGGGTTTGAAAGCGGAGTCTCGCCCTGACTGCTGTGGGGCCGCGGGCTTCTGGCCGCCCAGGGCCACCCATGTGGCAACTCCCAGCATCTGCGGGTGAGCAAGGAGACCCCCCCCCCGGGGGGGTGGGCAGGAAGGTGTCTCCAGGGCCCCTATGTCGTCTGTCGCACCACTGGTGGCCCTGGGATGGCCCGCACCTCCTCTCCAATCCTGGCATGGGGGATCCCGTCTTGGCTTGCTCCTTTCGCATTTCATTTTTTTTTTTTTAATAAGATTTTTGGACTTTGGACTGATCTTAGATGTACAGAAAAGTGGCAAAGGTACTAACTCCAGAGAGTTCCCGCGTGCCCGTCGCCCAGCTCTTCCCATAATGCTCACCCTCTGCACAGGCGCAGCATGCTCCCCTGCCCCCACCGAGAAACTCATCTCTAGCTTTGATCTGAATTTCCCCATCACTGCCGCTTTTTACAGGGATAAAAGTCACACACGCCCAAGTAGAGAGAATAGGACAATGACCCCCCCCACCTGCACCCATTACTCAGATTCGACAGACAGCTCTCTCCAGGGCCACTCTCATAACATCCTTCACTCTCCTCTGTCCCTTGTCATTCTGATGCAAATGGCAGATGGTTGTCATCTGTAAACATCTGGTGTTTCTAAAGCAGCAGTCCTCACCTGGGTTGGGGGTTCTGTCCCCAGGGGACTCTGGATGATAGCTGGGGACATGTGTGGTGGTCATGCCTGGCGGGGGAGGGGAGGTTCCTGGTGTCAAGGGGGTGGGGACGTGGGTGTTGCTCGAACCTCCCCCGCCCAGCAGGCAAGACAGACTACCATGACCTGGTCTTGGGGTTAGCTGTGGCAAGGGACACAGCCCCTGCTCCAAGATAAAGCTTTTTTTTTTTTTTTTTTTTTTTTTAACATGGGGCTTATACTCAAGACACGACCCAAGATCCAAGACTTGAGATGAGGGGCACCTGGGTAGCTCAGTGGGTTAAAGCCTCTGCTTTCAGAAAACAGAATAAATGTTTAGTAAAATGTATATATTAGGGTGCCTGAGGGACTCAGTGGGTTAAGCCTCTGCCTTCGGTTCAGGTCATGATCCCAGGGTCCTGGGATCAAGTCCCACATCGGGCTCTCTGCTTCCCTTCCTCCCTCTCTGCCTGCCTCTCTGCCTACTTGTGATCTCCGTCTGTCAAATAAAGAAAATCTTTAAAAAAAAACTATTAAGAAATAAAAGACCTGAGATGAGATAAGAGTCAAATGCTTAACTGATTGAGCCACCCAGGTACCCCTAAGATAAGACTCTCTTAAAAAACCCATGAACATCAGTATTGTGTTAAAAATGACGATTCCCTGATAGCGTCAGATATCCATCCAGCAGACACACGGAAATGCGAACCCTTGTGAGGCGCGGTTTTTTAGGTTGTCTGGGTCAGGACCTAGGTCAAGTCTAGGCTCGGTGGTGGTCTCCTAAGTCGTCATCCACAGCCTCCCGTCTCTCGCTCTCTGACTTTTGCCTCGCGATCGTTGCAATCGTTGAAGCCACTGGGTCGCTTACTCTGTGGCCACATCTCCCGCCTGGGTGTTGCCGAGCTTGTCCCCCTGGTGCCGTTTAACACGTTCCTCAGTCCCCTGTGCCTCCTGTGAGTTTGCAGTGGGATTCAGAGACCAGCTCAGATGTGGCTTAATTTTACGGTGAGTAAATAAGGTGCTTCTTCAGAAGAGTTGGGCCATTTCAAGAGTCGTCTGGGCATTGAATGAGGGTCACTTGCTTGGGCAGGTGGCAGGCACGATCGAAGGTTGAAGGTTGAAGGCCTGGGAGGGAGCACTGGATCTGACGCTGCTGACACCGGAATGGCAAAAAGGTGCAGGAAGTGTAGTCCAGGCTGAGGGAATGGCACCTGCAAAGGTCCTGGGGCAGAACCAGGTCTGGTGTGTTTGAGAAGCAGTACTAAGGAGGCCTTTGTGGCTGGAGCAGAGGGAGGGAGGGAGGCGGGACAGGGAGGAGGTGAGGGCAGGAAGGGGATGGGGGCAGTTGGTACAGGACCTTGTAAATTTGGGGAAGGAATTTGATTTTTCTTCTGAGGTGCTGAGTAAAACCACTGGATGGGTTTTAAGTAGCTCAGACAAAATCCTTCTCAGCAGCACATCTAGGTCTCTGTTTTCCAGATGAGGCAACTGTGGCCCAGAGAGGCCAAATCACTCTCTCGGGGTCACAGAGCAGGTGCATGATGGTGGAGTTTGGACCCAGCAGCCTGGTCTTGGGAGGTCTGCTGGTGAGTATGTGTGTGTAGTCAGAGATTTCCTGTGCTACGCATATGGAAGTATTTCTCACTCATGCTTTGCTGTCTTCATGACCAAGACAAAGCTGGGAAACTTCAAGGTGATTTAAGGAAAAGGGTTTCCCGTCTTGGATTGAGGATGGCAAAGGATAGGCCCTTGGTCGTGGCTCTGGTGTGTGTGTGTGTGTGTGTGTGTGTGTGTGTGTGTGCATGTGTGTGTGTAGGGGTGGGCTGAGGTCCTTGCGCACGATCCCTGAGGGACTGCAGCTCCGTGATGAGGACCTCACACTCAGCTTCTGAGGGCCCTTGCTCCCAGCTCTGTGTAATGCCACAAACAGAGGCTACACCCTCCGGGGCACCCTGTTTTAGTCACTGGGAATGGCCCATGGCACTGGCAAGGCAAGGATAGGCCTCTCTGTCCAGCAGGCATGAAAGGGGGTGAGAATGGAGAGATGGACAGGGAGGGATAAATGTAGCAGTCAAGATCGGGGTTGGTGATGGGATCCAAGACCCAACCAGAGCAGATTAAGCCCATGGGGCTCATGAATATGAATAGTCAGTGCAGGGATGGCATGGAGGCTCTACACTATCCAGGGCCTGGAATCCTTCTATATCATTGCTCCATATCCTTAGCAAGTAGGTCACCTCCTCATGGGACATTACAGCTGCTTGAGCTCCAGCTATCACATCTGCATCCCAGTCAATGAGGATGAGTGAAGAAGGGCTCCCCACTTCCCAGAAATCCCATAAACCAGTTCTGCTCACACCCCATTGACCAGAACCAAGTCATGTGGCCACTCGCCTAAAGGGACACTGGGAAATGTAGTCTTTACTCTGAGTGGTCAACAGTCCAGCTGAAAACCAGAGGTTTCTATTCCTAGGGAAGAGGGGAGGAGAGATATTAAGGCTGGCCAGCACTGCCTCCCACTTGGACACACTGTGGAACATGGCTCACATGTTTGTTAAAGGAGAGAAAGGAAAGGAAAGGAAAGGAAAGGAAAGGAAAGGAAAGGAAAGGAATTCTCTCACCTCCAGCTTGAGCCTCCTTCAAGATCACAGCCAGAACAGAGAAGTGAGGCACATCCCACGTCATGGGACAGATGACGTTTCTCACAAGCAGGGTGCTAGGGGAGGGAGTGAGCTCACATCCCTGGGGATAGAAACCAGCTCTCACCAAGGCCCTGTCATGCTCCAGGACTCCTGGCTTCCACCAGTAACCCTTCCTGAGCCTCAGTTTTCTCATCTGTACAATGCGCACAGCAGTCGCAAGGGGCTCTGCAGGGCTTCCTAAACATGGATGATGGTAAGAACAGTGCCTGACACTTAGTACTCCGTCTGTATCTGTCAATTGACTATGTGACCTGCCCGTAGCCCAGCTAGAATCCTGGGTGATCAGAGCTGTGAGGGGGAAGCCCTGGCAGTGTGTTAGCCCAAAGGGGGGTGCCTTGACCCAACCCAGAGAATGTGGGAGGCTTCCTGGAGGTGGTGTCTTCTTGACAAGAGCAGAAAGAATGGGAATCAGCCCTGTGAAAAGGAAGAGCGACCCTGGCACCTAAAACAGCACAGGCAAGGTCTGGTCTGGCATCCTGTAGGTGCTTAATAAGTGTACATAAACTCCTTGCCCCCCAATCAGAACCTGCCCCCTCCAAGAAGGGGCCTCAGTTTCATCCCAGCCTCCTCAGTCCCCCAACGCCTGGGCCCGGGCGCTTCTCCAGCCGCCTTCAGGGAGCCTGGGCGCTGCCAAGGACTGCCAGCTTAGCGAGGCCGGCCGGTGCCAGCCTCCTCGGCCCTGCTTGGCTGCTGCCCCACGTAAGCACCAGCAGAGGCCTCCTCCCACCCATCCAGACAGCATCCATCTGAGGCTCGGGGTGGGGGATGGGGTGGAGTCTGGCACGGCAGCAGCTCCCAGCACGACTCCTGAGCACACACGCTGTGCCCGGCTCCAGGCCACTTTCCTTCCGCTCGAACCCCTTGCCTCTCGAGCCAGGCTCCTGTCCGATATCCCCATTTTCCGGAAGAAGAAACTGAGTCTGTGAAAGAAGGTGTGGTTTGCCCGGGGCCGCACACCCGGCCCCTCGCTCCTGCACCGTTTTCAACTGGCTCTCCCTTTGAGTTCTGCCTTCTGCTGGCCTCTACCTCCCCAGCATGGGTCACAGCTCCAGCTGTCCCTTCAACAATATGAGCAGGCCCCCTTCTCACTTAGGTCTTTACTAGGGAGCCTAGAAATGGCCATGGTTGAGATGGACCCAGACCCCACCTGCATAGGGCGCCCAGTCTGGTGTGGGGGAGGGACCGTGATGAGTTGGGGGGAGGCGCAGGTGCTGTGAGGGCCCCAGCCTGCAGGGTCCGGGAAGGCTTCTCGAATGGGGGCATCTACCTCAAGACATGAAGGACAGAACAGAAGCCATTTGGCAAGAGGTGGAAGGGTGTTCAAGGGGGAGGGAACAGCATGTTCAAGGACCCAGAGTCCTAAAAGGCACAAAGGCTCTTAACCTAATTGGACATAACTCCTGCCTCAACACACATGGGCATTTTTGGTTATAACAAGTAATGACGCCTCAAGTTTGTAACAAAGCTCTCTTCAGCATTCCAAGAGTGCGTGGCCTCGACTATTCTAGAAGACAAATGGAAGTAGGTCCTATTATTTTTCAGATAAGGAAATTGAGGCTCAGAGAGGTTTAAGTGGCTTGCCCCAGGGCAAACAGCTTAGAAGGGACAGAGCTGGGTGCTGAACTCTAGAAGCCCACCTCTGGAGGCTGTTGGCATCACTTCTGTGTCATCATCCTGGAGAGCGGTTGAACTGAAGGAGTGAGTGGTGGAATGAGGGGCAGAGTGATCCCCTCCTCCCAGGCCAGGCTTCTCAGGGCACCCAGCACCCCTGGCTCTGTCCCAGCCCCTCCTCCCAACCTCATTTGGTGGGTGCCAGTCCACTCCAACGTGAGCTGAGGACGCTGTGCTCTTCACCTCCTCTACTCCGCATGCTCTGCTCCTCATGATACAACCAATAAGGAGCAGGTTCCAAGGAACTTATTGTCACTCTCAGCGGCTCCTGGAGGCCACTGCAAAAATGGTGGAGGCTGCAAGGAGTCTGAGTGCCAAGTTCTCACCCCGATGGCATCTGGAAGAGGGGTGAGAGGCTCTGATTCATCCCTGGGTCCTCCTTCCTTCCTCTTCATCTGGCCCCACCTCTTCTCCATGTCCTGCCCTCTTCTTTGCCCACCACTCCCAGCCTCCCAGCCAGGCCCAGGAGGGGAGGACGTTTTTAGGAACAGATGGCTGCCTTCCTCGCCCAGCATTCTGTCAGTTAATTAACGCCGCCTGTAATTAAACTTCCCACAAATTAGCTGTCAGCTACGCTAAAGGGAACCGTCCCTCTCAAATGCCACCTTGACTTGCTGAATTGTGAGCCTTGTCGACAAAATAATTAAAGGCAGAGGGAGGCAACCAAAATTTGGAGCCTTTTCCCCCTAATATCTCTATCTGTGTCCATGGCTACACACTCCCATCCAGGACTTGGGGATACAACCAGACTGTCTCCTGAGTTGCCATGAATTAATGCCCTCCATTGTGGAAGGAAGTATTACTGAGCTCCTGCTGTGTGCCAGGCATTGTGCTAGGATCTGGGGACCCAATGGTGACCGAGATAAACACTGTCACTGCTTTCTGAACGCTTCCATCCTTGGCATACATTTTTTTAAAGGGAAGGAAATAAGCGAAGTTATTAGAGCTGGGGGAAGAACACTCAAGGAGAGGGCACAGTCAGTGCAAAGGTCCTGAGGCGGGACCAGGTGGAGATGGATGAGGGGGGATAAATGGGTAGATTTGGGATTGATTCTGCAGGCAGAGGCAACAGGGTTGGTGATCTATCTAGGGGGAGGGTAAAAGAAAGGGAAAGAAAGGAGATACAGGTCTTTGGCCCAGGAAGCAGAAGAAAGAGAAAGTTGATCCACAAAGCTGCTGGATTTCCAGAGTGAAGTCTTTTTCAAAAAAAAAAAAAAAAGAGAAGTCTTCAGCCTCAGACAGGCCCATTGTCAAAGGCAGGGGAGCATGCTTGGATAGAGTGAGGCCCCCCAGTTGCCGCCCCCAGCCTCCCCTTAGCAAGGTGTCTCCCTGGCATCAAGCATGGGGGCAAACACCGTCCACACCTGTTAGAACATAATGAGGTCCTGAGAGCGGTCAAGCTGAGCCCCAAGGAGACCGCATGGGAGAACAGCGATGTGCCTGCCGGATATCCACGGGCTGGAGAGGCTCAAGCCCCCGCTCCCTGGGGTCCGAAGAAGGTTCGGGGAGCTTTGCCTGGAAGGAAAGCAATCATGGAACTCAGCATTCTTGCCTTTCCCAGGACACTCTGCATCCCCAAAGGACAGATTTCAAGCCCTTGAAGCACCTCAGGGCCTTGGCAGAAGCTCTTCCTTCCCTCCCCCCTTTCTTAACCTTCGGATCTTTGCTCAGGTAACACCTCCTCCAGGAAGCCTCCCTGATGCCCCAGCCTGAGTCCTCTGGGTGGGGGCTGCTTTGGTCACTGTGGTGTCAGAGAGTGGGTGACATGCAGGGGGCTCAAATATATATGATTTAAGACTAAATACTATTAGAGCTTCTCTGAAGCCCTCGGGACCGGCTATGTTTTGGAATTCCGAATATCCTAGATTTTAAGACACTGACAAGAGTCACTCAACAGATATACTGTGTCGTACTCCCAACAGGGCCTGGGCTGCCCAATCCCCCCGTCCTGGTCAAATCCAGCACCAATACGACGGGAAGAGTCACAGTAAATGGGACAAAGGAAAACCGTATGGGTTACACCTCAGTCAAGGCTCAGAAATAGGAACGCCCCGAAGCCCAGCTTGCAGGCGCTCGCCTCCGCTGCCAGGGGCGGGAAAGGCAAAATGGTACAGCCGCTCGCAAAGACGGTTTGGCAGTTTCTGAAAAAGTTAAACACACACACCTACCATGTGACCCAGCCGTCCTCCTCCTGAGTGTTTGCCCAAGAGAAACGAAAGCATATGTCCAGACGAAGACGAGTGCGACAATGTTCCTAGCGGCTTGAAGTGGAAGAGCCAAACACAAGGAACAACCCAAACGCCCCCCCCCCCCCCCCCCCCCCCCCCCCCCCCCCCCGCCGTCCGCGCACAGCAGGACAGCAACGACGGGGAACGGGCAACTCCGACATGTCACAAACCGGGAGCAAAAGAATCTGGCTTCCCAAGGCCGTGTCTGTGTGATTCTATTTACATCCATTTTTAAAATGGGCAAGATTATCTGTGATGACGGAGTCTGACAGTTACCTGGGGGGGGTTAACCTGGGTGTGGGGTGGGGGGGCAGTTTTCCCTGGGAACCCCCATCCCCACCCCAAGCCTTCTGGGTGGTGGAATGTTCTATAGAGTCCCAACTAAGGTAAGCTGGAGGGAGGCATGGTTCTCAGTGACAAACTTCAAGGAAACACCAAAAAACCTCAACAATCCAGGTAAGTAAGGTTTAACGGCAATATTTTTTAAAAATCGAAATTGACGCCAAAAAAAAAAAAAAAATTCCGGGGTGAACAAAATATCAGAATTGCACATCAAGACAGGGTCCCACGTTGCATGTGTACCGCTCAGTTCCACTCCCCATTCCCCGCTCCGGGACACTGGCCCCCGGGATCTTGGGTGGTCAGGTAAAGCCATACACTTGAGTTGTGTGCACCTGCGGACGCTAAGCCTCAAGAAGGCAAGGGAAAAAGGCAGTTGAGACCTTATCTAATCTCGAGAGTGCAAAAAAGAAAAAAAAAAAGCCCAATATAATGGCTCGGGAGGAAGGGGGATAAAGGAGGAAGAAATAAGTGTATAAAAGAACGAGTGGTGTGTGTGTGTGTGTGTCTGTGTGTGTGTGTTGGGGGCAGAGGTGTCAAACGTTTGTTGAATGAATACAGCAGTGAATAAAAAGTCCCCAGCGCATCCGGAGCTCGCAGTAAATAAACAAGTGAAGGTGATAATTAAGGGAAAACCCCCTCTGCCTCCCCCTCCTCCGTCTCCACCGTCCCTGCCAACCCCTTGGCAGCCTCAGACCCGCAGACGGGGCGGCCCAGCTGCCAGCATACTGTGGCCGCCGCCGACCCTCTCCACCCTCGGTGAGCCCCGGAGGACCGGGGTCTGGGTGCGATTTCGTCCCCGCGGGCCCCGGGCTCGTAGGCAGTGGACACTCAATGAATGTGCAATTATCCAGAAAGGTCGATCAAAACTCTGGGGTGTTTTGATTGCTGGGGGGTGCGGTGGGCTGGGAATTTTCCATCCTCCCAACCTTCCGGCCCAGACCGGATTGCTGGGGCGCCCCTGTGGGCCCGAGCGGGAGCGCAGGGGTTTCTAGGTCTAGCACGAGCCTTGAGAAGGGCAAGGGCAGGTAGGGGTCAGACGATCAGGTGAGGGTGCAGGTGCCTAGGTGCCACCTCGGCGCGGTGCCAGAGGCTGTAGGGGACCCCCTTCCCGCGCCGCACACGGGCACCGCCTTCCAGGGGGCGAGGAGAGACCCGCCTCCAGGCCAGCCAATGGGAACGCGGTTGGGGCGCATTACCTCATCAGGCGGTACGGCCATTGGCTGCGGGCTCCCGGGGGGCGGGCACCGGATTCTGCTCTGGGGGACCTGCTGGAGGTTGCTGGGGCTTTCTGGGAGGGACCTGGGGGCCGAGGAGAGGAGAGGAGAGGGGAGGAGAGACGGGCGGGGAGCGCGTGGGTGAGGAATTTGCAGTATCTGCCGGGCTGTGAGTGTGTCTTTATGAAAAGAGCGTTGCCTTTTCCTTGGGGTCGCCCCTCCCCGGTCTCCCTGAGGCCGATTTTAGGGAGAAAGCAGGAAGGGAAAGGGGAGGATCCTTTCCACTAAATTAGAACCCCCCCCCCCCCAGGTTAGGAGCCCCCTCCCCCGTACACAACACACACATTGTCTGCATGGCAACGTGGACGGCACCCCTGCCCCCCTGCCCCTGGGTCAAACAGAACCTCAGTTTGCACGTCTGTCCTGGACACCGCCATTCATTCGTCCCACAGAGTTCCGGAGGCAACCTCCAGCCAGAGACAGCCTCGGAGCACCGGCAGGCGGCAGGTCCCCGGCCTCGCTCTCAGAGCCTCAGGTCCCCACTGTGTGAAATGGGGTTGATAAAAGTCCCCCCATTACAGGGAGGGGCTGTAAATGTTCGTTCAGTCAACAAGGCACATATTGACTACTTACTGTGTACGGGGCCCTGTGCGGAGTCCTGTGGACCCGGGGAGACCAAGGCAGGCCTCAGCTCAGCTCTCTAGACCTTCAGTGAGGAAAACAAAGGTAAACAGGTAAGGATCCACTTCGGAGGACTGTAGCGCTCTGAGGAAAATGAGAGCAAGGAAGAAGATAGAAGGAGAGAGTGAGATGCTACTCGAGCCCAGTGATCAAGAAGGGCTCACCGAAGAGGTGATGCTCAGGCTGAATAAAAAGAAGGTATGAGAAGATCTGGAGGATTAGCATTCCAGGCAGAGGGACCAGCATGTGCAAAGGCCCTGAGGCAGGACAGAGCCTGGCTTGTTGCCAAAACAGCGGAGCGGCCGTATGGCTGGAGCAGAGTGAGCCAAGGGTAGAGAGAGAGAAGGGGAGGGCAAGGAGGAGACTGACGCAGGTCACCCAGGGCCTTGGTTGGGATGGAGGTGGGGTTGGGGGGGAGGACTTGGGCTTTTACTTACCAGAAGTGAGAGCTCTGGGGGTCTGTGGGCAGAAGAGGGCGGGACCTGACCCAGGTGTTCACTCGCGCCCTCTGGTGGCTGATGCGGGGAGGACAGACTGGTAGGGGTGCTGGTGCTAAGGCGGGAACCAGGGTACCAGGGTGGAGGGGACTGTCCTGGTCCCCGTGAGTGATGATGGAGCCGACCAGGGCTGGAGCGACAGGGGCGATGACAAGTGGATGAGATGAAGGTATATTCTGGAGTCAAGAGATTTCATTCCACCAATGCTGGGTTGCAGGGAGGCCGAATTTTGGTTCCTGTGCATGACTGGGCCCACAGTAGCTGCTCAATGAGAAGGAGCCCTGAGTAGCAGCTGGATAACTGCGTGGCTGTCTCCTCCCCACTTCCCCTAGGGCTCCACACTCGGGACCAAATGAATGAGTGAGTCACCCCCGGCTGAGAGTGGCGGCGGGGGGGGGGGGGCGAGGGGGCGGAGAGGTGTACACTGGGCACTGACTCAAGTCTCCCGCCTAGGCATCTTTGACTCATTCACCCCCCCCTTTCTCTGTGGGTCCAGGTGTGCCCCCCAAGCGAGATGAGTAACACACTGCTCCCCGATCTCCAGGGTCCTCCCACCTTCCTGGCTGAGAACCCTAACTGCAATTCCCCGTCTCCACCTGACCCCAAAGTCCTCACCAGGTCCCTCAGGGTGGTTCTCGGCCCCACCTTACATTACCATTGGGACTGGGAAGCTCCCTCTTCCCTCTTTGTGAGCAAGTCAAAGAGCTTACGACTGAGCCCCACATTGGTCTCCATCAGCAGGGATATCTTTTTTTTTTTTTTAGGGATATATTTTTTTAAAGATTTTATTTACTTATTTGATAGACAGAGATCACAAGTAGGCAGAGAGAAAGGGGAAGACAGGCTCCCTGCTGAGCAGAGAGCCTGATGTTTGGCTTGATCCCAGGACCCTGGGATCATGACCTGAGCCAAAGGCAGAGGCTTAACCACTGAGCCACCCAGGCGCCCCTAGGGATATCTTTTAAGATAAACTCTGAGCCGGACCCCATCACCCTCTTCTCAGCGTGCCTTAAAAGGTCCCGCATGGTCTGGCTTGCAGAGCACTCAGCGCTGTCTGCCTGTTTCCTTCCCAACCTTTGCACAAGCTGTTCCCTCCGCTTGGAAAGCCCTTCTCCCTTCCTTCTTCCCCAGCCTGCCTCCTCTCAGCAGTTGGCATCTGCTCCAGGAAGCCTGCCCCCACCCCCTGGGGAGAGTTAAAGAACCGTCTCTCCCCTGGCTACATTGTATCAGCACCCTTCCCAGCCCGGGCAGATAGGACTTCCCACTCGCCAGGGCCCGCCTCTGGGCTGCTGGCTGTCTGCAAGGCTCCAGAGCTCACCAGCCAAGACCCAACGTGGCAACTGCTCTCCCCAGAGCTGCCCCTCGGGCTGTCCCGGAGGGCATCTTAGTTTAAAACCCTCCCCTCCCTCCGGCTCCCGCAGGCTCCAGCCCCCCACCCCCACACAGCCTCAGCGGAGCCCCCTTTGAAGAATGATTGACTAACAGCCATTAGATTAATGGGCAAGGCGCGTTTTCATTTCTGCTGCCTCTACAAACTAAGTGTTCCCGTGTAATTACAATTAAGGACATGTTGGCGTGTGACGGCTCCTGGCTTCCCGGCCGCCCTCCCCCTCGCACAGGCTCTCTGCCGGCTCCCTGCCCCTTTTCTCTCTCGGGTCTGCCCCTTTCTCTACTTCACAGTTTCCTCGGGCTTTCTGTCTCTCCCCGGTTTTGTTTCCACCCCTCTCCTTCTTCGCCTGTCTTGCTGCGTCTGTCTCTTGATCTCTCATCCCTCGGCTTGCCTGCTTTATCCGTCTTTGCCAGTAAGTGGAGAGTCCTTTTCCCTCCTTTTTAGCCAGGTGTAGCCCGAGTCAGTGAGTGCACCTAGACCCAGATGCGTTAGGACCCAGGCCTCCTGGGGACAGGTTTCTGTTTGGAGGCCTGAGGGCGGCCCCTTGTCCCCCCCCACCCCCCCACCCCAGTTTCTCTTTCCCCCTCTGTGAAACGGGAAGCTGAAGGGGGAACCAGGGGTGCTGGTCTCCAGACTGGGGATCCAAGGCCCTGGCCGGTGCCCCACGCAGGTGGGCAATCCTGGGGGAGTGGCAGGAGGAGTTTTCTTCCTACCTGTGAGGCTCAAGGCCAGAGGTGAGCTTCCCAGGACAGAGGGCAGGTGTACTACTGTCTCGCATCGTGACCTGCTGTCGTGGATTTCTCAGCGCTTTCCCTGGTGCACTAGGACGCAGGCTGGATAACTTTTGATAGAGGCAAAGCGGGGTTTCTATGAGGAATTCATGCCCTCTGATCCTGTCTGTATCCAAGATTCTCCCTGACCTGTCTAGCCTCAATACCTGGTCAGTGTCCTGTCTTCAGTACATTCCAGATGGGGTCCCATTTCCACTCCTTTGCTTAGGTCAGTCCACCCCGCCACTCCCCGCAGGCCAGGCCATCCTTCCCTTTCCTCCCCCACCCTACCCAGGGCTCAAGCCTGACGCTTCTTTTTTGCCTCCCCCGCAGTAACACAGTTTGCACCTCTAGTCGGAGGGCAATGTCTACTAATGATGATCTTCGTCATCTTCGTCATCATCATCATCCAGGCATTTCCTGAACATGCAGAATGTGCCAGGCATCCTGCTAAGGGCCTGACCTGAATCCTCTCAGATAATCCATTATTCACCAGTCCTAAGACCAACACACCATTTCACAGATGCATACACTGAGGTATAAAGAGCCTGGACTACTTGGCTCAAGGTCATATAACCAGTGAGTGGCAAAGCTGGGATTGGAACCCAGGTCTGGGTGACCCCAGACTCACCCCCTCCCCACTGTCCCACCGGACGTGAATGTCAAAACCTCAATTCAGCTTCTCCTTGCCCCCCCCCCCCCACCCCGTGGCTGAAACTGGGTTCCCAGACAACCAACGCAGGCTGTCAGCGGCTCCTCTGGCCTCTGATAAATCGAGAGAATTAAAATTCATTTAGAGGGAAATCTCTAAATAGGTTTGTGTTGTGTTTTGTGTGTGTGTGTGTGTGTTTTTTTTCCTGTCTTTTTTTCCCCCCCGCTGTCTCCAGCTGGGTAATGTATTCTAGGAGCAGAACTGAATCTGACTTAATTGAATTTAAAAGCCGGTATTACATCTGCACCTTGTAAGGGAAAGTGTGTGGAGGGATGGCTTGCTGCTGAGATCGGGTTCTACCGGCATCTCTGATCTGTGCGCAGAGGAAGGGGCGTTGTCCCCGTTTGGGGTTCCTTGCATGGGGGCTCCCTGGGCTGGACCATACAGGGTGGGCTTTGGAGAGAAGAAGCCTCCAGACTTGCAGATAAGGTGGGTGCCGGGGGCCTCCGGAGAATGGGTACAGTGAACCCCACAGCAACGGGGCCAAAAGGAAGCTGTTACTGGCACCGCCCACGCCCCCCCCCCCCCCGCCTCCTGTCAGCCCCGCTTCCAGAACACACCCCCAGACGCCCACTTCTCACCCTCTCCCCTGTCTCCACTCTGGTCTGGCTTGTACTCACTGCTCCATCCCGGATCTTCCGCAGCAGCCAAAATGGTTTTTTCCCCCCTTCTTCGTCTTCTTTTTTAATTGTAGCTCTTTTTAAAAAATGTGGTAAAATATACATAACATAAAACTTACCATCTTCACCATTTTTAAGGGTACAATTCCGTGGCATTAAGTACATTTACAATGTTGTATAACCATCCCCACTATTTCCAAAAAATTTTTGTCACCCCAAACAGACACTCTGTACCCATTAAGCGGTAACTCTACTGTGTGAAATCACACAATTTTTGTCCTTTTGTGGGGGGAAAAAAAAGGCTTATTTCACTCAAGCATAATGTTTTCAAGGTTCCTCCAAGTCATACCATGTACCGGTACTCTGCTCTTTTTTTAGGCTGAATAATACCGCACCGTCTGGAGGGACCCTATTTTGCTTATCCATTCAGCCATCAGTGGACACCTGGGTTCTTTCCCCCTCTGGCTCTTGGGAATTGTGCTGCTGTGAACACGGGTTTCAAATATTTATTTGAGTTGTTTTCAGTTCTTCTGGGGATATACCTAAGAGCAGAACTGCTACGTCCATACGATAATTCCATGCTCAAATGATTTTTAACAAATGTCACTCCCTCCCCCCCTTTCCAAATTTGTCCGTGGCTTCCTATTGTTTACAGAAAAGTCGAAACACCCTCCCATGGCCCTCAAGGTGCTGCCAACGTTCCAAGCCTCATCTCTCGTTACTCTCCAGTCACACCAAATCACCCTCACTTGCCCCTGGACCTTTGCACATGCTGTTTCCCCTCCCCAGAGCCCTCTTCCCAAATTTGTATTTTGATTTGACATCTAATTTTTTCTCTGTCTTCAGCTCCCAGTTTTTTCTGACTCTAGGAAGTCCTCCCTGATCTCCCCGGCCGGATCAGAAAGCCCCCTCTTCATTCTCAGAGCGGCCTGAGCAACCTCGTCTTGGCCCTGGTCATGGGTCACAGGTGACCTGTCTGTCTGTCTTGGTCACTGCTGGGGATGCACCCAGTAGGTGCCCAATACTTGCAGGCTGTCATTGCCATGATTCTTTCTCCTCTCCCGCAGACCCCACGCCCTTGAGAAATGAGACACTGCCACTTCCAACTTCTTCCAACTAATGGCAGATTTCAAATGGTGTCTTAGGCTGTCGATGAGAAATAGATCCAATCAATATGCTTGTTTTTCATCCTGCGGTGCGTCTGTGATGGATGGGCAGGCGGGTGGGAGCAGTATTAAGCTGGGAGAATTTTCTATATGTTCCAGGCTCTGGGCAGACTTTCTTCAAAAAGCTATCTGGCCCCAACTCAAAATGAGAGAGTCAATTAGCACACACACACACACACACACACACACACACACATGCACGCACATTGCAAGAGAGCGTCTCGTTCTCAGCTGGTGGGGGGAGGGACCCACAATTAATACACACTGCAAATGTCGCCGTCTGTGTGTGCAGACAGCAAGGTCCATGGCTGACAGGGAGCAAGAAGCCGTGGTTTTTGTTGTTTGGTTTGTTCCCCCCCCAAGCGTGTCAAAGTTCTCCCCGGAGAGTCGGGGCTAAGAGATTTTCCCTGAAGCTCTGAGTTTGGGTCGCCTGTAAGAGGGCCCTGAGGGGAGGATTTGGGGGCAAAGAGAACACGTAGGAGGGGACCCCAGGAGGGGCAGCGGGAAGTGGGCGAAGGAAGGGAAGAAGCCAATGTTCATGATCATGAGCAAGTGATCGCGGAGAGCAACCCGGGCTCCGTCCCCCTGGGAACCCCGGGGAGACAGTGAAGTGTGCACGTGAGCTGCGGCTCCTGAGGGGGTATTTAACCCCCAGCACCTGTCCCTCACTGGCCCAGGGCTGCCTCCTGAGGCTGAAGCTCCCTGACCCTTCCTGCCTCCCCTGCACCCAGCCCCAGAAAGCCTCAGCTAGTGAGTGACAAGTGACGGCAGAAGGATGCTGTCAGCAGGGACCACGATGTGGGTGCTGAGGCTTGTGGATGGGGCACTCACGGCATCTGCTAGGCACGGGGGTGTTCTCTATTTCCAATCGCCTTCATTCATTCCAGAAGATTTATGAAGCTTCTGCTGGGTGCCAGGTGCTGTGTTGGCAACTGGGGACAGTGGTGAACAGGACAGACCCCGTCCTTGTCTCCTGGAGTTCAAGGACACATACCCAGGCAGCTGAGGCAACTCAGAGGCTCCTCCTCTCCCAGCATTGGGTAGGGGGTCAGGGGACGCTTTCTGGAGGGATGGCATTTAAAGACGTGGTCGATGAATAAAAAGGAGGGGCGAGGCAAGGGAGATGGGGTCCCTAGGCTAGGAGGCATTTTGACAGACAATTTGGACTTTTTCTTGACGGCACTGGGGAGCCATGGGGAGCTATAGAAGCGTGGAGGGGAAGGATCAGGAAGAGGAGCTGGTGTGGGTGATTGGAGTGATGCGCTGGGGATTGGGTAGGTTGTACCTGGTGGACATCTGAGAGGAGGTGTCCCGGGGGCACTGGCTCTGTGGCCAAATCTGGTTGGAGATGGAGGTCAGAGCATCATCAGAAGCCGCAGAAACACGTTTCTGAATTTGGGCTGTCCAGGAAAAAGGCCAGAGCATTAAATAATAAACCACCAGTTAATGATAATGATAATAATAATCAATCAAGTTCTTTTTTTCTTTCCCAGGAGTATATATTAGAAGCCCCATCCTCTGTCTTTGCGCACTGAGCCCGCAGCCTCACTGTTCCCTAACGAGAACCCGGTGAGCCCCGGAAACCCTTCAAACCTCTCCAGCGGGGTCCTACGGCCACGTGGCCACGGCTGGCCCAATCAGGAGGCCATAGGACGAGGCTTCCATGATTGGTTGAAATCGTCTAAGCCTGCCCTGGAGTTGGGGGAGGGGCTCATTAAACCAGAGCACTGGAAGGTGGGAAAGGCGCAGATTGGTTAAGGTAACACCCTCCGCTCGGCAAACCTCAGGGACCCAACGCGGCAGACGGCTGTTGCGCATGAAAGGTGCAAACAAGTGTCCCGGCTTAGCAAGCAGCTTTTCTCCACCCGGTGACTCAGGAACAAGCCACCTCTGTCTTGGGGCTCCTCCATCTTTGACGTGGAAAGAGCTTGGCCAGGACTGGAAGTGACGGAGTCATCACTTCCACCCACGTTCCACTGGCGAAATTCCACTGCCCCGACGGAAGGGGTGCTGGGAATGTGGTCTGTTGGGTGCGTAGAAGGAGGAGGATACGGGTAGCCAAGGCTCTGAAGGTCTGTAACATGCGGTACAGCCCCCAGGCGGGGGCAACACCTGGGTGCTGCTGTCTCCTGAAGGTGGGGAGAAGCAGGGCTGGTTGGCGAAGGCCACACGCGTCTGCCAGGATGACCCTTGCCACTAAACAGTGTAGTGAAATTCTCTGCTCTGTCTCATGGTGTTGCTCAAGGGGGCGGAAAATATCCTCACTAACTGAGAAGCTCCTGTTGGGTAAGAATGAGATTTGTCTTGATCACGATTGTGTCTCCATATCCTAGAACAGTTCCTCGTATACAGTAATTGTGAGATGTGTATTTACTGAGTGGATGAATGGGTGGCTGAGTGGGAAGGCAGGTAGGTAGGTGGATGGGTGGGTAGATGGTGAATAGATGGATGGGTGGTCGGATGGATGGATGGATGGATGGATGGGTGGGTGGATGGATGGATGGATGGATGGACGGACGGATGGGTGGATAGGTGGTTGGACGGATGGATGGATGGGTGGACGGATGGATGGATGAATAATGGATGGATAGATGGATGGACGGATGGACGGATGGGTGGATGGATGGACGGATGGACGGATGGGTGGATGGATGGATGGGTGGTTGGATGGATGGATAGATGGGTGGGTGGATGGATGGATGGATAGATGGGTGGACAGATGGACGGATGGGTGGTTGGATGGATGGGTGGGTGGATGGACGGATGGATGGGTGGGTGGATGGATCGATGGATGGATGGGTGGGTGGATGGATCGATGGATGGATGGGTGGATGGACGGATGGGTGGATAGGTGGTTGGACGGATGGATGGATGGGTGGATGGATGGACGGATGGACGGATGGGTGGATGGATGGGTGGTTGGATGGATGGATAGATGGGTGGGTGGATGGATGGATGGACAGATGGGTGGACAGATGGACGGATGGGTGGTTGGATGGATGGGTGGGTGGATGGACGGATGGATGGGTGGGTGGATGGATCGATGGATGGATGGGTGGGTGGATGGATCGATGGATGGATGGGTGGGTGGATGGATCGATGGATGGATGGGTGGATGGACGGATGGGTGGATAGGTGGTTGGACGGATGGATGGATGGGTGGATGGATGGATGAATAATGAATGGATGGATAGATGGATGGACGGGTGGGTGGATGTATGGACGGATGGACGGATGGGTGGATGGATGGATGGATGGGTGGTTGGATGGATGGATAGATGGGTGGGTGGATGGATGGATGGATAGATGGGTGGACAGATGGACGGATGGGTGGTTGGATGGATGGGTGGGTGGATGGACGGATGGATGGGTGGGTGGATGGATCGATGGATGGATGGGTGGGTGGATGGATCGATGGATGGATGGGTGGATGGATGGATGGATGGGTGGATGGATGGATGGATGGATCGATGGATGGATGGGTGGGTGGATGGATCGATGAATGGATGGGTGGATGGACGGATGGATGGATGGATGGGTGGATCGATGGATGGATGGGTGGATGGACGGATGGATGGATGGATGGATGGATGGATGGATGGATCGATCGATCGATGGATGGATGGGTGGATGGACGGATGGATGGATGGACGGATGGACGGATGGGTGGATGGATGGATGGATGGATGGATGGATGGATGGATGGTTGGATGGATGGATAGATGGGTGGGTGGATGGATGGATGGATGGATGAGTAGATGGGTGGATCTTTTTATGAGTGAAACCATCTCTTCTCTGTGTTTGGGCTGCACTGATAACAGCAGTAGACACGAATAGTATGAACCCCCAAGTAGATCCCTGCCCATAATTCTAGAATTCTAGGGTATCAGGACCCTTGTCTGTCTTGGAGATGGACACCAGGCTGGTTGGTTACCACCACATGGTTTTAAGTTTACATGTAAAACTTGAACTCCCCTAACTCTCATGGTGAGAGAGTTCTTCCTTTCACTTCTTTTTGTTTTATTTTATTTTTTAAAAGATTTTTATTTATTTATTTGTCAGAGAGAGAGAGGGCACGAGAGAGCACAGGCAGACAGAGTGTCAGGCAGAGACAGAGAGAGAAGCAGGCTCCCTGCCGAGCAAGGAGCCCAATGTGGGACTCGATCCCAGGACACTGGGATCATGACCTGAGCTGAAGGCAGCCACTTAACCAACTGAGCCACCCAGGCGTCCCCCTTTCACTTCTTTTTGAAGGAGAAAGTCTTAATTGGGTGCTAATTGGTCTTTAACACCTCTTTGATGCCTGGGACTCTCCCTTCTTGGACAGAGGAGGAGAGCAAACCCCAGTGCACAGCCCCAGAGACAACCGTCTCTAGTCAGAAATTAATAATATGATTTTGTTTTTATTGAGTTAGTTTCTACTTATGGTCATTGATGCTGGCTTTTCATTTACAGTCACGATAAACAATTTCTTTTTAAATAGATTTAGGATTTTAAGAAGTGGGTCAATTTGAAGGAAAATATTCAGGAAATAATAACTTCGGTGATGGAAAGGTGGTAAGATGGACTATGCTTTGAGAAACCCGAGGTGTGGGTAGTCCCACAATTGCTGTGTGGCCTGGAGGAGTTCGCTGCACCTCTCTGATGCCCAGTTTTCTCATCCAAAAAAACACTTTCAATCCTCCTGATGTCCTAGGATCGTTTTATTGATTAGGCGAGCTAGCACAGACGTGTGACCCTGGAAATAGGTCCTTCCCCTCTCTGGGTCTTGTTTCCTCTCCCAGCCTTAGAAAAAAAGCAGGGGATGAAAATTTTCTCCTGGAGTGAAGGAGAGCAAAAAAACCTCTTACCTGTCCAGACCCTCAGGAGATTTGGGAGTATCTTTCATTGGGGGGATATGCTGCGTTTAACTTATTCTCAGGAAACTTCTGCAGCCCATCACATGTGTTGGTTTTCTTCTCTGGAGAGTACGAGCCTGTGGGACAGAGGCAATGCCTCCCTGGACACACTTTCCACCTGCTCCGCAGTGTCCCTGGGGAGAGACTTGGATAGAGGGCCGCCCTGGGGGGGTCTGCCCTGAATAAGCCTTGGGTTCACCAGGGACTAACCCGAGTATGTGGAGCCTGATGACAGGGCGGGAACACCTGACCTTTCTCCTGAGTCGGGCTCTGTCCTCCTCCAGTCCCCCCGAACTCCCACCCTCCCACCCCGAACCTGACCTGTGTGTTTTCCCTCGATGACATTTGGAATCTTTTAATAGTTGTCACATTAGCATACATTTGCATACCTTATGCTAATCAGGCTATTTATTTTTGAAAAAGCACTTTGACTTGTGGGGCCCTTTCTCACCAGGGATCTCACTGTGTCTTTCCTGGAGACTGGCTGCTTCCCCTGGGGTGGGGGACTGCATCGGAGGGACCCCAGGCGGGGCGCCCACCTCATGGGCGCACCCCGGGGAGAGGGGCGTGTTGCCCGGCCGGCCCTTTCGAGACCGGTGTGAGGGGAGGCACTATTCTCCAGCCCATTTTGCAGACAAGACTGCAGAGGCGGGATAGACATGGCGTTGGTGGGGGGCGGGGGGTCCGGGAAACAGCTCCCTGTCCTACACCACCTCTGGCTCCCATTGGTCAGCCCCTCAGGCTCCAGCCCACAGCTCCGCCTTTTTCTCCTGCAGAACTCCTTGAAAGAGTCATGTACACTCGCTGTCTCCCCCTCCCCACCACACACACACACATTGTCCCCTTCTCACACCTTCTCCTTGCCACCCCTGAAATCCCTCTGGTCAAGGTCAGGGGTGCCCCTCCTAACACCCCTCCTCTGCAGAGTCTGACCCCTCTCCCCAGGACTGCGGCACTTGCTGGCTTCCCTCCCATCTCTCCAGCCCCTCCTCCATCTCCCCCTCCCACACCCCCCATGCTTGACTCCAGTGGGGTCCACTCTGGGGCTCGACCCACCTCTATGTCCCCACTACACCCACAGTCTTGTCTCCAGCCCTGAGTTCCAGGCTTGGGGTCCAGCTGTCCCTCCATATCTCCACGTGGGGGGCTCCCAGGGAGCCTGCACTCAACACAGGTGCCCAGGGGCCCACGCATGCCCCCAAACCTGCTCTTCCTACAACCCCCTTCTTGGCTGAGGGCAGCCCCTTCCATGGAGCTGCTCAGTCTGGATCCTGGAGACACCCTCCAGCCCCACATCTCAGCAAACCTTGACTTTCCACCTTTAAGAATGACCCGATGTTCTCTCATTTCCCAGATTCCACCCTGCTTACTCCCTGCAGACTGCCTTGCCCTCATCTCTCACCCCAACACCCCTGCCTACACTCTGGTCCAGCCGCCCTGTTCCTCCAATGAGCCCAGTGCAGGCCTGCTCAGGGCCTTTGCATCGGTTGTGCGCTTTGCCTGGAGTGATCTTCACATAAGTCTGTTCTGTTTCTTGTTGTATCCCCAGCCCCTGAAATAGTGAGTGAGAACTCAGTGAACATCTCACTCCCGAGTGAATGTGTCTGCAGAGACAAACAGCTCTGGACAGACATAAGCCCCAAAGTTGGAGATGGTAGGCGATGTCCATGTTTTCTGAAGGATTATTTGTCTTTTCTAATTTTCACCACCAGAAATATAACTCCGGTGGGCGCTGAAACAAAACATCTCAGTGCTGTTTGGAGGCAGAGCACCATGGCTGTGTGACGCTGAGCAGCTGTGATCCTCCCTGACCCTCGGTTTTCTCATCTGGAAATTGGGGATCATCTTAGCACCACCCCCAGAAAACCCCTTGAGAGCCGACCCTCTGTCTGGAAGAAAGAATTGAAATCCAGTTTGGGTGGTGACATTTGCAAGGCATGAAGTTTCAACATTTTCAATAAAGAAAAACAAATCCGGGCCAAAGCTTTTTTCTGATTTATAGTAATTGCAAACCAGCAGTAGTTAATATAATTGTCCAGTGGAGGGGGTGTGGGGGGCTCCACAGGGGGTCCAATCAGCCCCGGATGGGATGTGGCCCCAGCAGGTTAAGCAAACGCATTACTTTAATAACTTGGGGAGGCGGCTGGAGCCATTAGCGAGAGGGGAGAATAAATATTATCCCAAGAAACTCCAGAATCGGCGGTTTTATCACTGAGAATTGTCCCCATGCTATTTACTTTCACTTTAGGTTTTAGGGAAAGTGGCTCTTGGCAAATTTTTTTTTAAAGATTTTATTTATTTATTTGACAGAGAGAGAGAGATCACAAGTAGGCAGAGAGGCAGGCAGAGAGAGAGAGGAGGAAGCAGGCTCCCTGCCGAGCAGAGAGCCCGATGCGGGGCTCGATCCCAGGCAAATTTTTTTTTAAAGATTTTATTTATTTATTTGACAGAGAGAGAGAGATCACAAGTAGGCAGAGAGGCAGGCAGAGAGAGAGAGGAGGAAGCAGGCTCCCTGCCGAGCAGAGAGCCCGATGCGGGGCTCGATCCCAGGACCCTGGGACCATGACCTGAGCCGAAGGCAGAGGCTTTAACCCACTGAGCCACCCAGGCGCCCCGCTCTTGGCAAATTTTATGTATGAAGGAGAAGGACTGGATTTTGCGATCCGGGAGGAAAGGCTCCATGGTCCTGCTCTGGCCCCCCGAGTCACCTTCCCGCCTGATCCCTCTTCACGTCTGAGCACTGGGTCCCAGGCTCAGGAACATTCTGGAAGTGCTGGAGCTTTCCCTGATTGCTTCAGAGGCCAGGGGAGCATGACAGCAAATATCCAGGGACTTGGTCTCACTTAGTTACAAGTGACTTTATCTATCCTCTGATCTGCTCTGTTTGTTTACTGATGGGGGAAACAGGCCCAGAATTGGGCTGTCATGAGCTACGTGACTCTGCTTGCCTCGGTCCTCTTCCCTTCTATACCTCCTCTCACTCAAGAGCCCTCATTGGCTCCCTGTGGTCTCTAAGGATAAAACCCTCTGAGGTCATATGTCATATTCAGAATATAATCCAAAATGGATTGTAGATCTACATGTGAAATGTAAAACCCTGACATGTTTAGAAGAAAACTAATAAAATCCTCAGTGCCTGGAGTTAGAGAAAGACCAGACACGACACCAAAGGATGATCTATAAAGGAAAAAACTTGATCTTAGACTCCACCGAAATTAATAACTTCTGCTCTGACAAAGATACTGTTAAAAGGACAAAAACATAAGCTAGCCGCAGAATGGGATAAAACACTTGGAAGGATCCAGCAAAGGATGTGTACCTAAAAAAATACATAAAAGACTCCTAAAACTCAACAGTAAGGAAACCAACAATCTGGCTGAAAAAAATGGACAGCAACAGGAACAGACATTTCACTGAAGGAGATATGCAGATGGCAAATAAGTCCAGGAAAAGACGTTGAACATCATTTGCCAATGGGGAAATGCAAATTAATACCACACATGGCATGTTGCTGCATACCTGTCAAAATGGGTAAAATAAAAAATAGTGATAATGCCAGATGCTGGTGAAGATGCTGCGAAACTATATCACTCATTCTGGTAAGAATGTAAAATGGTGCTCTGGGAAGGAGTCTGGTGAAGTTTCATTTCGTTTCGTTTTGTTTCATTTTGTTTTACAAGGCTAAATGTGTGCTTGCCACATGACCCAATGATTGCATTTTGGGGTACTTATTCCAGAGTAATGAAAATTTATGTTTATACAAAACCCTGCCCAAGAATGCTCAGAGTAGCTTCATCTGAAATTGCCAAAATCTGGAAACAACCCTGATGACCTTCAAAAGGCTGGGGCGCCTGGGTGGCTCAGTGGGTTAAAGCCTCTGCCTTTGGCTCGGGTCATGATCCCAGGGTTTTGGGATTGAGCCCTGCATCAGGCTCTCTGCTCAGCTCTCTCTGTTTGCTTCCTCCTCTCTCTCTCTCCTCCTGCCTCTCTGCCTACTTGTGGTCTCTCTCTCTCTCTGTCAAATAAATAAATAAAATCTTAAAAAAAAAAAAAAGGTGAATGGCTAAACCAGCTGGGCTCCATCCATACCATGGAAGTACGACTCAGTAAAGAAAAAGAATGAGCTAGTCATAAATGCAATGATTTGGATGGATCTCAGGGGAATCATACTGAATGAAAGAAGCCAGTGTCCAGATGTTACAGACAATAAAGTTCATGTGTGCAGCATTCTTGAAATAACAAAATTTTAACACAGAGGACAGACGAGTCCAGAGGGGAGGGAGGAAGGTGTCTGTGGCTACATAGTGGAGCATCTGTTCTGTGTCTTGGTTACGATACTGGTCCCATGAATCTACACATGGGATAACATGGGCCAGAAACATGTACGCACGCATGCACACACACGCACACGAGTGTGTGTGAGATAGAGGAGACTGGAAAAAAACTTGATGGATTGTATTCATGTTAGTTTCCTGTTTGTGATGTTGTAAGATGTTGGCATTGGGGGAAACTGAGTAAAGTGAACATGGGATCTTTCTGTATTCATTTTCTCTTTCAAAAACACTTTTACTGAGCTAATTCATGCACCACGCAATTTCCCCATTCACAGTGTGCAATTCGGTGGTTTTTAGTATAGTCGCTGTTAGGCGAACATCCTCATAACATAATTTCCGAACACTTTCGTCCCTCCCACCCAAAAAGGAACCCATTAGCAGTCATTCGGCGCGTCTTCCTTGCTCCCGCCCCCGGCAACCATCACTGACGCTCCATCTCCGAGGAATTGCCCATCGGGGATATTTCGTGTGAATGAAACCAGACGCTGTGTGGTCTGGCTTTTTCCCTGAGCGTCGTGTTTTCAAGCTTGTCCACGCTGTGACAAGTATTAGCGCTCTGCTCCATTTTATGGCCAAATAAAATTCCATTGTGTGATGTACCACGTATTATCTATCCTTTTATTATCGATGGGCTCTGGGGTTGTTTCCATTTTCTCGCTATTAGGAGCATTTGTGTATAAGAATGTGCTCTGGAGTCAGCAGAACGTGTGACTCTTGATCTTGGGGTTGTGGGTTTGAGCCCCACGTTGGCTGTAGAGATGACTTAAAATAAATAAATAAAATTTAAAAAGACTCTGCATAGACCTACATTTTTATTTCTTTTGAATTTGTAGGCATGGAATTACTAGATCGTCTGGTAACTCTTTGTTTCCTATTTTGAGGAACTGCCAGACTGTGAGCCAAAGCCATTACCCCGATGGGAATGCCGTCAGCATTTGCAGTGGTTGATGGTCCCCATTTCTGCATATCCTTGTCGATATTCTTATTGTCTATCACTTTTAAAAAATCAATCCTAGGAGGTATAATGTGGCCCCATTGCACATTCGATTTGTGTTTCCCTAGAGACCAATCATTCTGATCATTGCGTGTGCTCGTGGGTCATTCGCGTATTTTCTTCGAAGAAATATTTATTCAAATCCTCTGTTCCCGTAAAGATTTGGATTATTGATTTTTCTTGGGATTTTGAGAGTTCCTTATGGACTCTGGATATAAGTCCCTTCTCTTCCCCCATTCTGTAAGTTCTTTTCCTTTCGTGGTGGCATCATTTGCAGCACAAAAATTTAAATTTTGGACGTGATCCAATTCACCTGTTTTTTTTTTTCTTCTTCGGTCCCTGCGCTTTGGGTACCAGATCATCGCCGCACCCAACATCGTGAGCGTTTGCTCCCATGTGTTTCTATATTATTTTTTTTAATAACTGCATGTTGTACAATTTTCCCTAAATAAAAAGTTTAAAAAAAGAGAGAAAGAGGATGGGTGGGTGGCAAGTGACTCAAACTCCTCATCAAAGAGGATAGTAGATTGCAAATAAAAACATGAAAAAAATGCTGAACGTCGTTAGCCTTTAGGGCAATTCAGACGTGAGCCGTCAGTGGATACCACTGCTCACCTATCAGAGCGGCTAAGGAACATAGACAATACCAAGTGTCGACAAAGATGTGAAGCGACCGGAACACTGGCGCGACGCTGCCAGGAAGGGGCAGTGGTTCAGCCGCTCCAGAAAACCATTTGCCCGTTTCTCATAAAGGTGAACCTACATTTGCCATGGGGCCCGGAAACTGCATTTCAACGTGAACTCCATTCCCCCAGTGAAACGAAAACTTAACGTTCATTCAAAGACCCCTGTGGGGATGTTTACAGCATCTTTCTTCACAACTGCCCCAAACTGGAAACGACCAAAATGCTCTTCAGAGGATGAAAGGGTAAACAAGCTGTGGTCCGTCTGCACAGCGGAAGTACTCGGTCGTAAAAAGGAATGATTACTGGTATGTGCAACGACTTGGTTGATTCTCCGTGGTGTTATGCTGAGCGCAAGAAGTCAGACACAGGGCACCTGGGAGGCTCAGTGGGTTAAGCCTCTGCCTTCGGCTCAGGTCATGATACCTGGGTCCTGGGATCGAGCCCCGCATCAGGCTCTCTGCTCAGCAGGGAGCCTGCTTCCCCCCCTCTCTCTCTGCCTGCCTCTCTGCCTACTTTGATCTCTGTCTGTCAAATAAATAAATAAAACCTTAAAAAAAGTTAGACACAGAAAACCATATATTGATTTTTCTGTATATATGACTGGGAGGCCAAATAATGATCTCCCTAAAGATATCTGGGTCCTGAATGCTGGAACCCATAAAAGTTGCCTCCTAGGAAGTCTTTGCAGATATGATTACATGAAGTATTTTGAGCAGAGGATGTTATCCTGGAATCCAGGTGCACTCTGAATGCACTCCCCTATGTGTTTTTTTTCCCCCAGTTTTATTGATATATAATTGATACCAAACATTGTGTTAGTTTAAGGTATACAACATTTTTTTAAACTTTTTAAAAAAAGATTCATCTATTTAACAGAGAGAGAGAGAGAGAACGAACACTAGCGGGGAGAAGGGCAGAGGGAGAGGGAGAAGCAGGCTCCCCACTGAGCAGGGAGCCCCATGTGGGGCTCGATCCCAGGACCCTGGGATCATGACCTGAGCCAAAGGCAGATGCTTAATTGACTGAGCCACCCAGGTGCCCTCACCTGTGTCTTTAAAGAGGGGAACAGAGAAAGATTTGCCTACATGTGTGACCAACAAGGCAGAGACTGAAGCCACATGGCCACAAGCCAATGGCAGAGAACCTAGATTAACTTGCTGGGATGTTACAACAGAACCCCGCAGACCAGGTGACTTAAACAGAGACGTACGCTCTCACAGTCCGGGAGGCTGGCAGCCTAGCATCCAGGCTTCGGCAGGTGTGGTTTCTTCCGAGGCCCCTCTCCTTGTCTTGCAGGTGACTTGTGTTCTCCCGTGTGCTTGCATGGTCTTCGCTCTGCTGGCCAGTGTCCTAACTTCCTCTTATAAGGACACCAGTCCTATTGGACTAGTGTCCAACTATATGACCTCATTTTGCCTTAATTGCCTCTTTAAAGCCCCAACCTTGAAATGCTCTGAAGGGTTGGGGTGAAGACCTCAACATACCAATTCTGGTGGGGACATAATTCGACCCATTAGAGAAGAGCGTGTTCCCTAGGTTCTCTGGAAGGTGAGCAGCCCTGCCAACGCCTCGATTTGGGCCTGGGTAGTCTCATTTTGGGCTTCTGACCTCCTGAATTGTAAGTGAATAAATGTAATTTATTGGGTTAAGCCACCAAGTTTGTGGTCGTTTGTTACAGTTGCTGTGTAAGAAACTAACACAATGACATTTTCAGAAACACAAAACTCGGGGCACCTGGGTGGCTCAGCCGGTTAAGCCACTGCCTTCGGCTCTGGTCATGATCCCAGGGTCCTGGGATGGAGCCCTGAGTCAGGCGCTCAGCCGGGAGTCTGCTTCTCCCCCTGCACCTCCCCCTGCCATGCTCTCTCTCACCCTCTCTCTCAAATAAATAAATAAAATCTTTAAATACACACACACACACATGCACACACACACATACAACTGTAGCGATAGAAAATAAGAATTAGGGTTGGGGGCAGCATGAGAGAGGTTGGGGAAGAAGGGATTTCTCTATCTTAAATGGTTTACTGAATATATGCACATGTTAAATTTCATAGAACTTAATATACCGTATCAATTGACTAAAAGACAAAAACCACATTACCATCTCAACAGATGCGGAAAAAGCGTTTGATAAAAGCCAACACCTTTTCATGAGCAAACACTCAATAAATAGAAGGGAATAGAAGGGAGCTTCCTAAACCTGAAAAGGAGCAACTATTTTTGAAAACCCACAGCTGACATCATATTTGATGAATGCTTTCCCACTAGGATCACGAACGAGACAAGGGTGCCCACTCTCACTATTTCTATTCAACCTTGTACTGAAGGTTCCAGTAGGGCAATTGGGGAAGGGAAAGAAATAAAAGCTATCCAGAATGAAAGGAAGAAGTAAAATTATCTCTCTATTTGCAGACGTCTCTGTCTTATATAGAGGAAATCCTAAGGAGTACGCACACGTACACCATGCATCGGCACGCACACACAAATATTAGAGATAATAAACGAATTTAGGGAATTTGCAGGATGTAGTCACTACAGAAATATCAGTTAGATCTATATATATCAGGAGAGAACAATCTGAAGATGAAATTAAGAAAGGAATTCTCTTTGCAATAGCATCAAAAAGAGTAAAATTATTAGGAGTAAATTTAAAAGAAGATGTGCAAAGCTTGTACTCTGAGAACTACACAATATTGTCGAAGGGAATGAGAGACTTGAATGAAGACATTCCACGTTCATGTACCCGATGACGTACTATTGTTTTCTTTTAAAGATGTACTACTATTGTTACTACTCCTAAATTGATCTATACAATCAACACAACCCTTGTCAACTCTCAGCTGACTTTAATATTTTCTTCTTCAGAAATTGATAAACTGGGGTGCCTGGGTGGCTCAGTGGTTTAAGCCTCTGCCTTTGGCTCAGGTCATGATCTCAGGGTCCTGGGATCGAGCCCCACAGCGGGCTCCCTGATGAGCGGGAAGCCTGTTTCCCCCTCTCTCTTTGCCTGCCTCTCTGCCTACTTGT
Organism: Meles meles; assembly: GCF_922984935.1. Lineage (NCBI taxonomy): Eukaryota > Metazoa > Chordata > Mammalia > Carnivora > Mustelidae > Meles > Meles meles. The sequence goes on along the minus strand of NC_060085.1, from coordinate 3,762,725 downwards.
GATCTCTGTCTGTCAAGTAAATAAATAAAATTTAAAAAAAAAAGAAATTGATAAACGAATCCCAAAATTCATGTGGAAATCACACTTCCTGGTTACAAAACTTACTGCAAATCTGGGGCCATAAAGATGGTCTGGTACCTGCGTAAGGATAGACATACAGATCAATGGTAACAAACTGGGAATATAGAAATAAACCCTCACGTTTATGGTCGATTGATTGTCAACAAGGACAGTGAAGAAAAGAATAATCTTTTCAGCAAATGGAGTTGAAACAATTGGACAGCCACATGTAGCAAAAGAATGCTGTTGGACCCCTACCTCACACCATACACAAAAATTAACTCAAAATAGATCATAGGCCTAAATGTGAAAGCTAAAGCTATAAAAACATAGGGATAAATCTTCATGATCTTGGGCCTGGTGGTGGTAATTTAGATACAACACAAAAACACAGACAATCAAACAAAAGTTAGGCAAATTGGACTTCATCAAAATTAAGTATTTTTCTGCTTTAAAGGATGCCTTTGCAGAATGGGATGAGGGACTTGTGTCTAGATTCTACAAGGACTTATAACTCAATAACAAGGTGACCCAACTTAAAAAATGGCCAAGGGGTCTGAATAGACCTTTCTCCAGAGAATGTTAGGTCCGTAATCAAAGGAGTGAGACTGATACAAAGCGAAGGTCAAGCAAAGCTTTATTTCTCGCGCCAAGCATCGAGAATCACCAAATTGATGGGTCGGGGCCGCCTCTCATAGAGAGGGTGATCCTTCCCTGCCTTACCAACTAACTTTTACAGGGCAAAGGCCATGTGGTTGAGCCTGGCCACACGCAGGGGGCCAATGATTTTGCAACACACAGAGAAAGCTGCACAGGCATGCTAGGTCACACACAAGTGACCAATTGAATCACAATTTACCCTATAGTAGATATTTGAACTAGCCAATCACCTTGGTCAGAATTGGCACCCAAAAGGCGGGGTCCACACCCCTTGGTAGCTAGGGAGACAGTATGTGCCCCCACTGATTGGATGTCTCCACCTGGTCTGACCCACCCATGTATTTGGGCTCTGTTACCTGGGACTGGTTGACCATATGTTACTAGTTTCCCAGACTTGCTTTTAAGTAAGTCCCTGGGGGGGTAGGGTGGGGGGGCCAGGGTCAGTTTAAGTTTTGCTGCATAAACAACAAAATCACTGTTTAACTGGATGGAATCGCTCTGGCTAAATAAGCCCTTACAAGAAGGCACACTAGTCATCAGAGAATTAAACATCAAAAGCACAATGAGGAAGCACTCCATACCCAGTAGCATGCATGGCTAGAACTGAAGAAGACAGTAACAAGTGTTGGTGAGGAGGTGGAGAAGTCGGAATTCTCATGTACCCCTGATGAGATGTATGAATTGCTGTCTCATGAGTCGACCTTCTCCCGAACTTCAGAGGTCGCCTGTTGTAGCCCATAGACGCGTCTTAAAAATCCTGTTGCAGGGTAAACAGTCCCTCAAGGGTCTCCCTATGCTAATCCCCGAGCCTGTGCGTGTGTTATGCTAGATGGCAAAGCGATTCTGCAGGTGTGATTAAATTAAGGCTCCTGAGATGCAGAGATGGTCTGGGTGTGTCTAACGTCATCACAAGGGTCTTCGTAAGAGAAAAGCTGGAAGGTCAGAGGCAGAGGTTGGACGGAGGCAGGACTCTGAGCCAGGAACCTGAAGCTGGAGAAGTCAAGGAAACAGATTCTCCTCTAGAGCCTGCAGAAAGAATGCAGCCCTTCAGATGCATTTTATATTTCTAACTGCCAGAATTCCGAGATAGTGATTTGTGTCCATTTTAAGCCACGAGGCTTGTGGTCCTCTGCTACAGTAGCGATAGGAAAACCGAGTCCCACCCGGGAATAGGGTTTACCACTTCCACTCGTGTCCCATTGGCCAGAACATGTCACGGGACCACACCACAGCTAAGGAGTCTGGGAAATGTAGTCCATAACTGGACAACCTCTTCCCTGGGGGAATCTCCATTCTATGGGATTTTGGTGGATGCCAGATCCTCTCCACCAAGCCGCGTATTACCTGAGAGTGTTACGGTCAAAAATCTCTCAAAGTCCCTCTGCACTGGGGTCCTATTATCCGAATCTCTGTGGTTTAATATCCAGGCTTCTAACACCCCTGGAAATTCCACTGTCTGGAACTTCGTGGGGGCTGATGTCCCAAGATTTCCATCATCCTGGGGGGCAGGGAGAGTGTTGTGTAATATGTCTAATAACTCTATGGCTTGTCATATAACGCTCTCACCTTACAGAAAAGGGCCAGGACCCTTACGGTTCTGTGCCTGAATCATTCACAGTCCCGGAGAGAATGGACCATCACTCAAACAGGGTCATTAGGGAACACTGAATAAAAGACTTTCTTAATAGAGGTGTGGGCAGGTAGTGGGACACCCGAGGGGCGCAGTGCAGCACCTGGGGGCTGCAACCACGGGGAGGTCTGTGTGGGTGCAGGGGACGGGGTTGTGAACTGCCCAGCACAGTGGGAACCAGACCTGAGCTCAGTGGCTCCGCCGTAGGGCCCCAGAGGAATCTGGAGAATAAATACATCCGTCTCTTTCTTCTCTCCCTATCGGATCCCCTACTGCTGCCTTGCATTGGTAGGACACAACAGGATTTGGCCAGTGGGAGACTGTGGGTTCTGTCTATGCAGAGAAGCCTCTCTCCCAGGCCACAGGCAGGGATGGAAACTGATTTCAGACTGGATCTGCAGAGCGGGATGGGCAAATGGAGAATTTCCAACGCAAGCCCGGGGCTCCAGCCTTCCTGAGGTCTGTTATTTGAGTTTCCCATAGAGTCTGCCCGGATCACGGCTGAGGCTAAGCGTGGGCTTCTGCATCTCTTGCTTTGAGATGGGCTGGGGCTCCCTGCAAGGTGTGGGACTGGCCAAATCAGAGCAGCCCGGTGAACTGTGGCTAGGATTGGGCTGCAGTGTTTTCTTCCGGGATGAAGCCCAAATTATTGATCTCGATCCCCAACACCCCCTCCAGCCCCCAGCGCCTAGCCTTTCTTTCCGGCATGTTTCCCCCACCCTGGTTCTCCCCAACCCACCCACCTCTCCACCTGCACATCCTTACTTTCAGCTGATTCAGTCTCAACTCTCTTGGCACCAAGGCTTTGCCCACACAGAGCTCCCTGCCAAGCGCAGCGCAGCCTCCCGCTGCACACCCCCCTCCAAATCCTACCACGGTGAGATCCAGGGGCAACATATGATCTCAGGCTTGAAGGAGGAGAAGGAAGAGCTGGGGCGGAGCATGCCAGGAGGAGGGCATTGCAAGTGCAAAGGCCCTGAGGTCGGAATGTGCTTGTGGGCTGGAGGAATGGCAGGGAGGCCAGGGCAGTCAGAGCAGAGTGGAGGGCAGTGGGGAAAGTGAGAGCAGGAAGGTCACAGAGGGGCTGGATTTTGGGGGGTGGCGCTTTTAGATCATCGTTTTAAGTGCATTGAAAGGGCCTTCGAGAGTCTCATAGTTTGCTCAGGCTGTCCTAACCAAACGCCAAACAGTGGGAGCCCTAAACAACACACAGTTCTTTCTCACAGTCTTAGAGGCTAGCAAGTCCAAGATCAACGAGCCAGCAGATTTGGTTCCCAGTGAGGACCTTCGTCCTGGCTTGCGAATGGTTTTCCTTCTTGCTGTGTCCTCACATGGAGGAGGGAGGGCGCGCTGTCCTTCTTACAAGAGCAGATGACCTCTGGTGGTCATCAGTGGGGCTCGGTTCTCAAGATCTCACCTAACCCTAATTACGCACCCCACCCCCAAGGCCCCACCACCAAGTACCAACACGCTGGGCCTCAGGGCTTCCACATAGGAATCTGGGGTGGGGGGAGTGGAGGAGGCATAAACATTGGGTCATAACAGACAGTTTAAACGAGCAAGTGAGTAAATGCTTGGGTGAACGAATGAGTGGGGATGAGCAGAGGGACGGCAAGCCATGGCCGCGGCCCCAGTCCACTCGGAGCCCACAGACCATGAGTGACACCTGACCCCCTCAATATCCCTTGAGACTGCCTGCTTCCCCCGGCCTCCTCCCCCACCCCTCCCGGGGTTGGGTCCCTCCCTGGGGACATGTCACCTTGGCCAATTCAGAGATGCTGCAGTGACAGGACCCATCCCGAGCTCTATCTTAATGACACCCAAACAGCTCCTTAAAACCAAACAGCTCATCACAATTATTATAAAATATTAAAATGACTCACAAAATAAATTATTCACACACCTCATGTACGGCTTCCAGGTGTTTGGGGACTAATGAGCTTTTTTTTCTTTTTTTTTTTTTTCCGGCAGGCACCTGGGAGGGGCCCTTAAGAATCATGGAGGGGCTGAAAAACCATCTACCAATCATGTCTCTGTATAGATGGGGACACTGAGGCACGGGGATATTGGGAGGCAGAGGCGGAAGGAGGGCAGGACGTGGTGACCATTTATGCACTTTCGTTTATACTCGCTGACAAGTGGGCAGGGGGAGAGTCAAGGATCTTCCCTCGGTCCCCTACGTTCCGGTGGCTAGAGAAAGCTGGGTCCCTTGCTTTGGAGAAAGCTGTGGGGGCTTTCTGGTGCATTTCCCATGTGCCCGACACTGTGATGAGTGTTGGAGCACAGCAGTGGCTGAAAGGAATGAATGTTTTTGCCTTTGTGGCGCGGACAACCAATAAAACTATTCTAAAGAGAAAATTCCTGAAATACATTTTTTCTGATCAAGACTGTAAAGAAAACAAAATCGGATGATACACTGGGGGGGTGTGACTTTAGTTAGGGAAAGGGGATCCAGAGGGTCTTTCTGGGGAGGTGACATTCCAGAAGGCAGGGGGACAAGCCTTGGGGAAGGTGATCCAGGAAGGGGACGCAGCAAGTGCAAAGGCCCTGAGGTTGGAGAAACCTGGGTGAATTCAAGAAACAGTGAGAAAGCCAATGGAATGTAAGGCCATTTTCAAACAAGGGGGTCCTAAACAAGCAAAATGAGAGAGAGGGAGCGAGAGAGAGGCAAACCAAGGAACACTCTTCACTGCAGAAGACAAACTGGCCATCACCAGAGGGGAGGTGGGGGGGTTGGGGATGGTAGGGGAGGGGGATGAAGGAGTGCATTTATGATGGGCACCGGGTGACGTACGGAGTTGCTGAATCGCTATTTTGTACACCTGTGACTAATATTACATTGTATGTTAACTAACTAGAATTTAAGTAAAACTTTAACAAGAAGGGCACTCTGCAACCATGCATTTTGGGGAGGCGGATGTGATCCAAAGTGCTCCCCGTGCAGCAAGTCAGGACATGGGTTCATCTGGCCATCGTTGAGAGCACAGGATTGGGCAAGTCTCTGTGGAGTCCTAGGTTCAAGTTGCAATAGTTATATCCAACCGTGTGACCTGGGTGTGTGATCGTCTTACAGGTTAGCTATCACTGTGAAAAAATTACCCCCAGATGCCGTGACTTAAAGTGACATTCAGTATCTTGGTTTCGGTGCATCAGACATCTGGGCATGGCTCAACGTGGTCTTGTGCTTGGGGCTGTAAAACGGTGTCTGCCAGAGATGAGGTCTCATCTGAAGTTGCGACGGGGGCAGGATGGCTCCCAAGCCCTCTGGTGGTCATCAGTGAGCACTGACCCCAGTGTGCCTGCTGCATTCTCCTCCTTAGAGGCAGGAGAGGGATGGGGGACCCAGGGCAGGAGGCCCGGGGGAAGAGATTCGTGGGACCTCTTTGTAGGGCTGTCTACCACAGTGGTCTCTCTGAGCCTTAGTATCCTCATTGGGAAAAAGGACAGTGAGTCCCTGCTTTGCAGGGGGAGGTGAACGGGGAGGATACTGTGCAGTGGGGCATAAGAGGGTTCTGGGCATCGAGGGTCATCCTCAGCTCTTTCCTCTGGAGATGCGGCCTCCAGGTTTGGATTATCTGAATTGGGGATTCCCAGTTGGCTAACTGGGAACCGCTTGCTCTGATCAGAGGTGAGGACAATGAGCTTTGCAAAAACCATTCTGACTTCTCAAATGCCATCATTTGTTAACTCATTGGCTTGTCCCCTGTATTAGTTTCCAGTGGCTGCCGTGACAAATTCCCACAAACTGGATGGCTTACACAGCAGAAAGTTATTGTCTCGCTGTTCTGGAAGCTGTGAGTCCAAGATTAAGGTGTTGGCAGGGTCAGTTGCTTGCAAGGACTGCAAGAGAAGGATTTATCCTCTCCTTGGGCTTGTAGATGACCATCTACATGGTCATGGGCATTGTCCCTATATGCGTGCCTGTGTCTAAATTCCCCCGTTTATGGGAATAATCCCCCAATCATATGTGATTAAGCACTCTTCCTTCTCCAGTATGACCTCACTTTAACTGATTACATCTGCAACGACCCTATTTCTAAATAAGGGCACATTCTAAAGTCTTGGGGTTAGGACTTCAACATATTAATTTGGGGGACACACAGTCCAACCCGTAGCACCCACCAATGAAAGATTGTTATCTCTCTCTCTCCGTTGATTTCTCTCTTTGTCTGTCTCTCTCTTTGCTCATGGTCTGTCTGAGGCTCTATGTTTGTGTGTGTCTCAGCCTCTCTCCCCAAGCTCATCTCCACCTCAGGACCCTTGAATGTGCTTCTCCCACTGCCTTGAAAGCCCTGGCTCTTGTGTGTCTGCCTTCTCAGCCCAGACACAGGTTCTCAGCAGGAAGCTCTTCAATGCACCTCACCTTCAACCCTCCTCTATCATCTCCTTGCTGTTCTTCAAATACACTAAGCACGTTCCCGCCTCAGGGCCTTTGCCCTGGCAGTTTCCTGTGCCTGGAACACCCTTCGCTCCCATAGTTCCTTCCTTCATCTTCTCAGATCTCAGGACAAGTGGCACTTTATTGGCTACCCTCCCCGAGCCTCTCCTCCCTCCTCTGTTTCCCCTTGTCAGTGTCCCTGCCAGGTAGATTACCACCCACTGCTTTAACTGTTTCCTGCCTGTCTCCACCCCAGACTGTCAGTCCCACCTGGCAAGTATTGTAGTCTTGGTCCCTGCTATATCCCCAGCTTCTAGAACAGGACCTAGCTCACAGCACTTGGTGAATAAATGTTTGTGCGATCGATGAATCATATGACTAGTCAGAAGATCTCAGAATGGCTGCCCAGACCTCTTAAAATTGTCACCGAATCTTAGAGCCAGGAAGAAATAAGTTTTGGACTCTTCCCTCTCCAATTCCCTCCACTCCCTTCCCACTCCAGTTCCCACTCCAAGCCTCACGGGCATGGTTCAATAGCTTTCCTTGGTTACCTCCCGTGACGGGGAGCTCATTACAACCTAAGGCCGACCATTCAGGTTTTGGATCGGTCTGTAGCCGTAATCCTTCCTTAAGAACCAAACCCACATTTTTCACCTTGCAGTTCCCTTTGGTCTCAGAACTGCCCCTCACCTGCTTCCCGCTCATGTCAGCCGCAGCCAAACAACTCCCTTGGCCTCTGGGTCAGGGAGATGGGGAGGAAGGGATCTGAGGGTAAGAACCCTGCATTCTGAGGTGTGGTTCCCCGCTCTCCAGCCTTCCTTGAGAGTTTCTGACAAGCATGATAGCTGAGCGGTGAGCTGAGAGCTACCGAGTGGGCTGATAACTGGGGGTGAGAAGCAGAAGGCTGATAGCTAAAAGGTTAACTGATAAGGGATGCCCCCGCTGATAAGTAAAACGTTGGAAGATAACTAGCTTTGGGTAAGAACTGCCACGCTTTGGCCAAGAATTCCTTTCTCCCTCCCTTTCTCTCGTTTCCTTCTGGAACATGTATTGAGCACCTCCTGCATGCCAGGCCCAGTGCTGGGAGTAACCGTGATAAACACGGATCAGAGGCAGCCTCTCCTTCAGAACGCTCAGGCTGACGCTGCCGAGATCTGAGCTCTCCTGGAAGCCCCCAAACCAGCGAAATCATTCCGACAGCCAGGCATGGAGCTGTAATGGGGGAACGGCAGGTGGCAGGCGGGATTCTCCCCCTCCCAGCTCCTGCCTGCTGGGGGCTGAAGCAAACCCCGGCGTCCGTCCCTGCTGTTGGCACTTCTGGACTGGCTCCCCTCTCTCCTGCGTGGGTGGCGAGCGACTTCATCTGGCCCCAGTGGCTGTCACTCAGCCCCAGTCAGACTGGAGACAACACGGTTGCCATGGGAACGAATATGCTTTTCCCCCTGGGGTGGGGGGAAGCCGGTGAGCCAAGGGAGCCAGAAACTGTGTGTGGATGTGTGAATTCGGCACAAAGTGACCCAGGCCTGGTGACTCAGTGGTGGCGGTAGGGAGGGGGGGAGGTTAACTCCTTTGCTCCTGCTGTCCCCTCCTCTCGGCCCCACAGTCTGGGTCCCTGAGGAAGCAGGGTACTGACATGAGAGTTAACCCTTTGCCCTGGAGAGCCTCGTGCCTGGCAAGCTAGTCTCTGTGCCTCCGCTTCCCCATCCAGAAAGTGGGCACGAGAAAATGGATTCATGTACACGTTCATGGAAGGAGCACTTCGTGTATGTCTGTCACGTGCCGGGAGCTGTTCTAGTTCCTTCCAGGTTCCTCCGCCATGGGGGAGAGTCAGACAACAGAGAAAAAAAGGGATTAAAGAAAAATCAGAAGGCGCGGTGCAGGGAAAACTAGCAAGTAGAATAATGTCAGAGGGAATGAAGGGGGGAGCAGTTGGCTCTGAAGGGAAGTGACATTTGAACTGAGACTTGAGCGAAGAGATGAGACCGGTCATGGGGGCTTGGCTGTGCAAAGGCCCTGGGGCAGGACTGCGCCTGGCGAGATGGAAGAACAGAGAGGAGGCACATGTGGCTGGAGCGGAGTGAGCGACGGGATGGGAGGGAGGAAAGGAGGGCAGGGGGGGTAGGTAGGTTGTGCAGGACCTAGGGGACTGCCGTAGGTCGAGGACTTGAGCTTTTCTCCCCCGGGACGGGGGAGCCCTTCTGTGTTGTGGACTGAGGAGGGCAGCTCTGACTCGGGTGCTCCCGCGCGCCCTCTGGTGGATGCTTCAGGAATGACAGCCTGTGGGGACGACCAGCGAGGGGAGGGACCTTGGACCAGGAAACTGCGTGGGTCCCGGGAAGAAATAATGAGGGTCAGCCGGCCAGAGGCTGCCTCTCCTGGCCTTGCAGTGTCTTTTATCATGGTCGTGCCGGAGCATTTACATATTGAAATACATAGAATTTTACAACGAAGAATATTCTTTTTATTTCTCCCTTATATTCTAAGCAGCAAGTTATGTTTTTGGAAATTGCATGTGTAGGTTGGTTATGTTGTCTATGAATTTTACTCTAGAACGGGCTGAGACTCGCAGCCCCGCGGCGGCCCCTGCTGCGTATCTGTGTGACGAGGCCTGGCGTATGATAAAAACTCAGGAATCTGGGCCTGTAGTTCATGGGGTCATGGGACAGAGGCAGGAGGGAGGCAGTGTTTCCCCAGGTTCCTGGGCGTTCCAGACACCGCACAGCTCCATGGTCCGAGGACCCAATCCCAGCTCCCCATGGCTCTCTTTTTGTGGGTGGAGAAACAGACTTCAGAGCAGTCAGGCCGGTTTCCCAATGTCGCACAGCCTGTCTCGGTGAGCCTGCAGTGTAAGCCCTAACTGTCTGGGCCAGTCCAGATGCCTCGGGGTGACCAATATGGGCTCTCCCTTCGGGGAGACCCCTGCTCCTCCACTCTTAGCTTGACCTCCATCCCCACATACTTTGGACTCTAGGGCGACCCTAAGCTGCTTAGTGGGATGGGGGGAAAGAATCACGGACCAGGAGGCAGGAGGGTTTCCTTTTCTGCTTGGGTTGCCGACTGGGAAGACCCAAGCAAGCTCGGGGTCTCTTTATTCCTCAGACGGGATGCCTAACTGTGAAGGAAGCTCACTCAGAGGAAAGCCAAGCTGAGATGCAGAAAGAGAGACTTTCAGTAACATCATCTCAGCTCCTGGATCCAGCCATGCCTGAAAGCAGATATTTTGGACTTTCCAGATACATAAGCCAGTAAATATCCCTTTGGGGGAATAATAATAATTTTCATTAATTTTTATTTCATTGTTAGCTTTGTTAATGTTTCTCTGTCTCATGTTGCAGTCTAGATACAAGAGGAGACAGAGAGGGGGCAGGAAACTGCTGTGGATAAAGCGTTTATGTTCATGCTCATCCAGGAAATTGTTCGACAGGTTCTCTCTTCTGCAGAACTTGTCAGAGCCTTTAGTGGACCCACTCTGAGGCTTGCTCTGCACAGTTTACTGTAGGTTCCCTAAATGTGAGCCCCAGATAGCCACAAGAGTTACCTGTGCACATCAGTGCCCCCCTGTTGGCTCCTTACGTTGCTAGTCTTCGTCTCCCCCTCACTTTCTACTGCTCCCTGGAATGTCTTCCAGATAACACTTTCTCCTCCCAGAAAGCTCTGCACGGTAGTCCTTCAGAACTCCGCCCCAAGGCCCTTCTCACTTGGACGTCTTGCTCCTTTGCTTTTTTCTCCTCCCGTGTTGGAAGACACTAGAAACACTCCGAGGCCCTGTGTGTCCTTGCCCCAGGGGAAAAACCTCTCCCAGCTGCACGGGCTCCCTTGCAGTCCTCCTCTGTGCCTTTGCTGATGCTGTGTCCCCCGCCTGGCTGCCTTTCCTCGCCAGCTAACCACAACCTCCTTCTGTGGGTTAGGATTCCCCTGGATGCTGGGGCCCACAGCGATTCTGGATTATTAAACAAACAGCATAATTCTCACGGTGAGAGATGAGTCCGTTTCCAGCCCTCTTTGACTCCCTCCGATGATGTAAAGGAGGGAGTCTCTGCTGGGGGCTGAGGCGCTCTTAACCCTTTCCCGTCTCCCCCTCATCCTCTTGAAAGCAAAGCGACAGCGGGCGGAACCACTGAGCCTTGGGCGGAACCACTGAGCCTTGGGCGGAACCACGGTGTTCTGTTTCCATCCTGTGTGTTTTGTCGCCCACTTCTATTTGTGACAGGTGTAAGCAGCTCTCCACTTCCAGGAGGGAAGCAGAGACTCTGTTTTTCACTACACTGACTTGAGAAGACATGAGTCAGCTGGAGGCAAATACGAAATAAATCGTAGAACAGGTGGGGCGCCACCTTTCCGGATGAAGTTTGGGAAACGCTCGCCTCTTTCAGGAAGCCCTTCTGGATTGCCCTGACCAAGCCTTGGAGGTCTCTGCTTTGGTTCCTAAGGCCCTGCCCTTTCCCGTTAGCCGCCCCCCAACTCCCCTGCACGTTGACATTTCCCTCTCCGAAGAGTGACCTGGAGCAGGTGACCTGTGTCTCCGGCTGCACCGGGAGGAGGGCTCCAGGGGTGGTGGCCGTGCTGGGATGGCGGGGGAAGGCGCCTCCATGCCAGCTGGACTCGCCTCCCTCAGCTGCTGGCATTGCCATGGTTACCAAGCAAGCTTTCTCTTCCCCCTGCCCCACCCCCCACCAACCCCTCACCCTCAGACCAGGCCCTTCCAGGGACCGAGGCTCCCGGGTGTTATGGAAACGGTTTCCAGGCACCTGCAGCCAGCGGGCAAAGGTCACCCCTGGGGTCACCTCAAGGAGCAGGAGCTGGGTTTCTTCCGGGCCCCCAAGTGCGTGGAGGCAGATGTGTGTTGTGGAATCTTGATTTTTAACTGATTCTTAACTCCTGGGCTACTGAGTGTCTCTGAAGTCCCCTGGGTGGGACTAATCCCCAAACTCCCAAAAGGTCCCCCCTCCCCCCACCAAAACCTCTGTTCTACGTTAAATGCATTAGGCTCAGTCTGTAAATGTGGCGCTGAGAAGAACCACCAGGCAGCCTCTCCATCTTCTTCTAGAACTTTCTCTCAACAGTGGTAGCTGCCACAGAGCAGGGTCTGGGGGCCAGGACCCTGTACTCAGGGCAGGGGAGAATGGGCTGGGCTTGGGCCCCGGGGGGATTGAAAAGAGAAGCAGCAACCGCTGACCCTCGCTGGGCAGCTCCCGTGTGCTGGGGCCTGTTGTAGATACAAACGCAGAGAAGGTCCTCAGGTCCTTAGAATGAGCTGAAAGGTACCGTGTCCCATTTTAGAGATGGGGGAACTGAGGCCCAGAGCGGTCAAATGCTTTGCCCAAGATCACACACACTTACCAGGCAAGTGGCAGTCCGGGATTCGAACTCAGGCCATGTGGCTCTGGGGCCAACGATTTTCAGCACTAGGGCTCTGGTCATGTGATCAGATGTCCCTAGGGGACATCTGCCATTGGAAATAGGGGGAGGGGCCCAGGACCGGGAAGGAGCTGTCAGGAGCGGGGCTGGGACCCTGGGGAACGAGAGGGAGAGACACGAGCTGCCAAGGGACGGCTTGGGGGTTTCAGATGTTTCTAAAATCTCCAACAGGGCACGGAGGACAGTCATCCTTTAAGATGTGAACACACGGCGCAAACCCGGCTTCGAGGTGGTGGTCCCCTCGGACCCCCGCCACTCCAACTCCTCCCGAACAGACGCTACGAGCCCCGCCGCCTCTGATCCGTGGAAATTTTGGAAGGAAACACAGGCTGAGAAGGAAAAGGGAATTCAGGCAGAGCAGCACGTGTTTTCTGAAAAGCTGTGTGCGTGTGGCCAGCTGCAGGCTGGGTGCTCCCCGAGGGGCCCCAGGAAGACGGACAGAGAGACGGAAAGATGGCTGGACAGAAACACATCCCAGGTCCTTGGGGTCAGGGGAATCCGGAGAAGGGATATTGGGAGGCCAGGCTAAGGGGGGAGATGGGAAGGAGGGACACTGAAGATGGGGCTGGGAGGAGGAGCAGGCTGGGCCCAATAGAAGAGAGGGAAGGAACGGCTAGAGCAAAGGCCCTGTGGCCAGACAGCGAGCTGCAAGGCCCAGAGAGCTCCCTCACCCCTTCTCCATGGGCGGACTCGGCAAGGACACAGCTGCCTCCAGAAACCAGGAGCGCGTCCTCAGCTGACACAGAATCTGCCGGGCACCTTGACCTTGGACTTCCAGCCCTCAAAACCGTGAGAGATTGAAGTCTGTTGTTTATAAGCCCCCCAGGCAGTGGAATTCTGTCATAACAGCCCAAATGAACTAAGACAGAGGTTGACTCTGCATGGGATGGTAAGAGGACTTCTTGGAGAAGGTGACATTTGAACAGAGACTTGGAAGAGGGGGAGCTGGGGGGGGGGGCAAAGAGCATTCCATGCAGAGGGAACAGCATGGGCAAAGGCCCTGGGGCAAGGCTGTGCCCAGAGTGTTCAAAGAGCCGCAGAGAGGCCGGTATGGCAGGAGCAGAGTGAGTGAGGGGGTCTGAGGAAGTGAAGGCAGGAAGGTAGCCGGGACCAGACCCAAGAGGTGCTACTGCACCAGTCCAGGCAAGCGCTGAAGCAGTCCAACCGGAGCAGCGGCAGTGGGAGTGGAGGGAGCCTGGATTCAGAGTCCGAGGCAGAGACGAAGTACAGGTCTTGCCAAAGGAGGGAGGTGGAAGAAAGAGGGATGACAGTCGGATCTGGGGCCCTTTCCTCCCGGGCCCAGAGAAATCATTTGTCAGGCAAGTTTTGCCCGCAGACAGGTGGTAGGACCGGGAGGTGACTCAGGGCCACCCCAGCCTCCTGGAGATGTCAACGCACTTCACAGCGTCACAGCTCCCTCCAGCTGCCAGCAACATGCGGCCCAGATGTTCCATCCCGGGGACATCTGCGCCGGGCCTTCCCCAGCATCAGGCGGGTTTCGAGTGCGTGCCGGCGACATCTGGATGCCTCGGAGGGGGAGGCGGCAGGGCGGGGCTGGGGCTAAGAGGAGCCCCTTGTTCTTGGCCAGAAAGCTGTCACTGGCTCTCCCGGTGGGGGGGCACGTGGGTGCCCAGAGTGCCTAATGACGAGCCGGAGACGGGCATGTGCCGCTTGAATCATCAGAAGCGAACCCTCCCCAGAAGAGGAGAAAGCTGGCAGGATCCTACACAGCTGCTCGGGGTCACAATTTCTTTTATTTATTTCTTTATTTTTTAAAGCGGTCACAATTTCTGACCACAAAGTCCTACCTCCCGGCCCTTTGCTCCCACCATCCCCATCCCCGTCCTCCCTGGTCAGGGTGATCTCCTTTTATTCATTTCCTCCCCAAGCATGGATTGGGCACCTACTATGTACCAAGCACTGTCCCAGGCACCAGGAAGACAGCAGGGACCAAAATAGACCAAAATACCCCCCCCCCAAAAAAACAAAAAATCTCTGACCTCAGTGGGATCCGTCTACTGTGAGACAGGTAACAAATTAACAAATGGGTAAAGAAAATATTTTCAATGACTGTAAGTGCTGGGAAGGAAACGGAACATGTCGTGAGGTGAAAGGAAGGCCCGGGAACCATCTTCAGCTGGGGGTAGTCAGGGAGGGCTTTTCAGAGGAGGTGGTGTGGGAGCTGAGAGCTGAAACAGGAAGAAGAGCCAGTTGGGGGAAGGAGTGGGGGAAGGACATTTGAGAGAGAGAGGGAACAGCAAGTGCAAAGGTCCTGGGGCAGGACCGTGCCCGGCAGAAGATCAAGGAGGCTTGAGTGGTGGCCAGGAGGTGAGGAGGTGTTTGGACACTGAGGATCCCACAAGGCTATGGATTTCACCATGTGTGGGGCGGGCTGTCTGCACAGACAGCACCTGGGAAGAGGAGCAGGTGTGTGCGGATCTTTTTCAACAGACCTCAGAGAGGGTGAGGCGTTTGCCTGCAGACACACAGCGATGATAGGCACCCACCTGGCTTTCCTCCCCAGCCTTGAGATTCGGGGGCCCAAACCCAATAAAACTTTTCTCCGAGAAAAGGAAAAAAAATCACGCGGCCAGCTGCACAAGCTCTCCCAGCTGTTTGGCCGGGGAGGGGGGGGGCGGGGGGAGGTGTCAGAGGAAGAAGAGGGAAACGGGGGGAAACGGGGGGAAAGAGCAATATTTCTATTGTCCGTATCCAAATAAATTGAGATGTATTTGTGAAAGTGTCAAGGAAGCCTCCAGGAGCGAAACTATAAAATCACACAGCTGCTCTGAGGGCCCGTGACAGACAGCTCAGATTAATGTAGCTGTATTTTTATGGTCTGTTAACAACTGATATGGGTTTTAAATATATTATCTTCCATTGTATTGTCTGTCATTTTAAAAACTGCTCATGTCTCCTGTGTTTGCTTTTAAAAGGTTCTTATAGAACATTCTGCTGCTGAGCTCCCAAATCTTTTTTTTTTTTTTTTCCTGTAGATATATCACTGCAGATCTTCTCCCCCCCGAGCTAGGTTTTCCCTGGTACTTTCATGGCTAATTTACCACAGAACCTATTGGAACCCCTTGGGTTTCTTAATTCAGGGAGCAGCTGCAGGAGGCCGGCTCCCGTCTCGTCGGAGTTTTGCGACACCGGCACGTGGAGCGCCTCCAGATGGGATGGACATCTGGGGTGCAGTGGGCTCCGCTTTCACCGCTGTCCACGGGAGCCTGACCTTGGAGGGATCAGAGCCTGTTTACAGGGTCTTGTAGCGGTCTGCTAAGGCTGAGGTCATGCCACGGAACAAACCAGCCCTGCAGCTCGGAGGCTCGGTGGCTCGTACCAGCCAACGCCGGCTTCTTGCTCCCAGGACTCTGCTCTCCCTCTCCATGAACCACCCACTCCTGCAGCTGCAGACTTTCCTGCCAAGTCTGGTCCCAGCCTCGAACCCTGTTTTCTCTGCTCTAGACCAGGCTTGTGAGCACGTCCCCTGTCAGGCAGGACTCAGCTGGGTTCAAGAATCATCACTACAAATCCACATGTCCTCTTGTTGGCCATGGCCCCATCCCCTACCTCGTCCCCTTGACCAAAGACCCAGGCACCCACTGCCCTTCCTCCCACTCCCTCGCCCATCACCCGTCAGCCTCCACATCCTGCCGATGACAACCCATCCCCTCCGCTCCAGCCCCACAGCCTGTGATCCATCCCACGTACCTAATCTTATCTCCTTCCTGGTCTCCTGGCCTCCATTCTCCCCCATTTCCAATTTCCTCTCTTGACCGTAACGAGAGTGACTATTTCTTTTAAGAAGACTTAACCTGATTGCATCTCTCTCCTGCTCGAACCCTCTTGTGGATTCTCAACCTCGTCTTCAGTGTTCTCATGTGGAACTCCCATTAAATCTCTCTTTCTCCCTCAATTTCCCCCTGCTGTAATTCCACACTCCACCAGACTGTCTCACAATCCTGACCCTCCCCACCCGGACGCCCGGCTCTTTTCAACATCAAACCTTCGCCCACTCTGTTCCCTGCGCCTGGAATTCCCTTCGACCTCACCAACTCCTGGGCGTCCTGCATGACTCAGCCTCTGGTGCCCCTCCGCCAGCAGAGGGCACCCTCGTCCTGCGCCCCACTCTACAACCCCAGGATTTGGGGCTCCCGCAAACACAACGTGAATTCTGCTTTTACTTGTTGCCTTCCGAATTAGACAATGACCTCCCTGTAGGCAAGGCTTGTTGCCTTTTCCCCCTCTGAGCCCTGCCAGCCCCCACCCCAGGAATGAGCGTGCCTCTAAGCGCCCAGAGCGGAGCGGAGGACGTCCTGGTACAGGCATTAATTACAGAGTCCCGACAATTAGAAGCGAGGCCGACAGCCTATAGAAGTGCAAGCAACCACGGAGCCATATATAACGAGGTACTAATTGTGCAGAGAAGACAATTAGAAAGGGAGGCTTTGAGTCACCAGTTCCACAGTCTGGACAATTAGACATCGGGCCGTATATAAAGAATGTGCTAATCGCTCGGTTTGGACAATTAACAGGGCGCCCGGGAAATAATAAAGCAAAATGCCAACCAGGCAGCCAGGCACAGAGCCAGGTGATGCAGCCGTGGGGACTGGAGTCTGGCTGCGTGGACTCGGATCCTTCTTACTGCGGGACTTCAGACAAGAGGTCAGCCCTCTCTGAGCCTCATTCTTCTCATCTGTGAAATGGGGATGTCTGCGGCGTCTGCCCCATTAGAGACCACAGCACAAAGCCCGGCAGGCACCGACGGTATCATTACAAACAGCTGCAGGATGGCCCAGCAGGAGGAGCTCATTGCCAAGTTCTGGATGGCGCAAGATCCCAAAGACCCAGCATGCGCCAGTGTAGAGGATGAAGAGGTCATTGAATGATGGACACACACAGACTGGACAATCTAACAAGGTGGGGGTTACTCACTACAAACAATACAGAGGAGGCTGGTGGGACACCCCAGCCTAGCCCTTATAATCCACCACACGTGGTTCTGTCCTTAATTATGTTCCTTGGAACCCACGGAGCAGACATGGAGCGAGGAGCTATTGACGCTGACCAGTGCAAAGGCCCTGAGGCAGCATCATACTCAGCATGTTTAAAGAACAGTGAGGGTATATTCCCTTAGATCATTGAAAGCAGGAACTCAGACAGATCCCCGTCAGTCAAGCGCCCTAAGCGGGAGTTCTCCAGATGAGCAGAGGAGGGTGTTGTGGGCAGAGAAGACTGTGTGTTCAAAGGTCTGGAAGTAGGAACAAAGATGGATACTGAGGGCGATTCAGGAGTGGTGGGACTAAGTCACACAGGGCATCATGGTCTGGAGGGGAGGGGGTAGAATCGACTCCAGAGGGCAGCGGGAGCCGAGGAAGGTTGTAGAGCAGTAGACGAACTGCATGCGACATCCAGAAGACCCCCCGGGGCTTGCTGTGAGCTTCCTTCCTCCATCCTGGCCAGGAACATCTGAGGTCTTCTTTGCTTTAATATAGTTTGGAAGGAGCTTGAAGGTCCCTCTCCCCCAAACAGGTGCCCTTATCAGAGGCCCCTGGTCCTTCGCCCACGCTGTGGAAGCCAGCATTTACTGAGGGCTTGCTACACACAAGGACTTTTTTTTTCCAGCTTAAAAAAATAAATTCTCTTTCCCCCTTTGCCCTTGGGAAGCTCAGATCCAAATGTGAGGTCTGATGACGCCTGCGTGCGACACCTCGTTGCAGACTGCCAGCGACACCAGGCTGTTTATGGTCACGATTACCCCTCGCATAACCTCTTTCCGAGGCGGGAACTGCCATCCCCCGTGAGTGAGGACTCCCGTCCCGCCTGCCCACAGGGTGCGTGCACCTCCTGCGGCCTTCCCCTGAAGGTGAGACGCCGGACCACCCGGCGATGTCCCCAGGACGCGGGGCTTTGGTGCCAAGACCAGGGAAACTCTGGACAACGCAGGAATCGGTAACGCTACATGACAGCCTTAAATAAAAACCTAAAAGATCAAACCACAGGCTTTTCACACCCCGTCGCCCACACGCCCAGGACCTCATAAAGGGCCCATTTAGACATCACGGGAACAGCTGGGCCCAGTGCCTTTTTTTTTTTTTTTCATTTTTTTTGGCTGAACACTTGTTAAAAAAATCAATAAAAATAATATCAGTAAACAGCTCCTAATCTTTGTCCCCAGAAGAGGAGGCAGAGCACAGAGAAACTAGCAGGGAGCTGGCACCGGGCCCCAAGGTCTGGCCGTGCATTTGCTGTGTGACCTGGGGAGCAAGCTGGGCATCTCTGGGCCTCCCAGGGCCCCACCAGCTTGGAGGGTTTGGCGGCTGCCGCTGATGACGGTGGTTCTCCAGCCGGTGTTGCTGGGAAAGAGAGGGAGGGCGTGCCCCTGCCCTGAGGATAAGTCGCTCAGAGCAGTGAGGAGTGAGCCTGGAATGTTTGTAACTTCTTTCCCCTCCTGGGTCCAGTACTATCATTGCCCACCGAGACGGCCCCATTTGCCTCTAACCTGGCTGCCTGGTCCCACCCTTGCTGCCCTCCCCACACCCGTCTGTCCTTCCCACAATGGGCACCCGAGTCAGGTCCTGCCCTCCTCTGCCCACAGCCCTCCAGGGTTCCCACCTCCCTCAGGAGAAAAGCCCATGTCCTCCACTATGGCCCCCCAGGCCCTGCCTGACCTGCCTGGTCCCCTCCCTGTCCTCCTCTCCTTCCTCTCTCCCTCCAGCCCACTCTGCTTCAGCCACACAGGCCTCCTCACTGTTCCTCCAACATGCCAGGCACAGTCCTGCCCCAGGACCTTTGCACAGGCTATTCCTCCGGCTTAGGACACCCTTCCTCCACATGTCCCCGTGCCTGTCTCCTTCTCGTTATTCAGGTCTCAGCTCAGATGTCCCCTCCTCCCTGCGGGGCCCTCCCTGCCCATCCCGGCTAAAGTTGTATCCACTGACCCTGTCCCTTTTTCCTGCATCACCTGCTTCAATTCTGCCTACCGCTACTTATCAGCGTCTGAAATGACCATTTTTGTTCATTTGCTAACTTGGATATCTTGTCTCTCTCCAGCTCTCAAGAGCTCCAGGAAGGCGGGGAAATATCCTCTCTTCTGTTCCTCACTGGGTTCTCTGGCATCTACAACAGAGCTGGTACGCCGAGGTCATCGCATGTTTGTTGAATGACTAAGTGAACGCAAGGGGCAGAGAGGGTAAGAACACAGTTGCAAACACCAGAGAGGTCCTGTTTAATTCCCAAGCCTGCCATGTGCTGGCTGTGTGACCTTGGGCCCGTGACTTAACCTCTCTGTGTCTCCACCTCCACATCTGTAAAATGGGACCATCTGATGAGATAATCCGTACAACAGACCACACACCGCATCTGACAGCTAGTCAGCCCTACTAACTAAGCTACAGTTACTAGGAAAGACAATGTCCTTCTCACACTGAGGTCTCAGAGACCTCCTCAGATTTCTTTCTTAATGGCGCAGACACACATCCCAAGGTTTGATTATCGTGTCTCCAACGACTCCCCAGGCACACCTGTTTGCACGCACGTGTAGCTGCTTCTCGGGTGTGCGATCGAGGACAGGACCACTACGCTGCGGTTTAACTGGATGTGGCCGGGCCGGGCACCAGCTGTGAGTCTTGTTCCCCCTCATCAATCCTTGATTTTATCCAACTTGCCTCCCAATTTTCTGCCAATCTGGTCAGTGCAAAGCAAGATCTTGTTCTGGTTCGATTTCCTATTTCCTTGACCACAACGACATCCCCCCACCCCTCCTCCCCCGCTCTTCTCTTGGTAGAATGGACGTGCCCAGCCCCGTGGCCGCCGCCACCCACAGACACGCACAACGGCCCCAGCACTGCCCGCCAGCAAGGCCAGCTCAGCCTGGGGATGAGAGGGTAGGTTCGGGGGCGGGGGGCTGGAGTGGGTGTGTGTCTGCTGGGGAGCTCTGAGCAGCCGGGGGCCAGCGATCACTGTGTGTTCCACTGTGTGTTCCACTGGCATCAGGACACACACTTCTGGAGCAGCCTTGGGGGGCTGCTTGTTGGGGGGTAAGAGTTGGGCAGCTCAGCAGCCCCCCAGACACCCTCAGAGGGGAGTGGGAGGGAGGAGGAAGAAATGAGACTGGCCTGTGGGGCTTCAGGCCCAACTTTGCTCCTGACCGCCTGGGATCCAGGATGGGCTATGTCCCGCCTCTGAATGGCGGAGACCAACAGCCTCCTCTCTCCCAGGATTCATTCATTCTTTCGCTCATCCATGCTACAAGCTTTTATGGAGCGCCTGCTGTGTGCAAAGTCCTGTCCTCGGCTTTGCAGTTTGCAGCAGGGAGTAAAACAGAGGAAATTACTGTCGAGTTGGTAACAGTCTGATGGGGACACGGGCGATAATCAGTGTGGGAAAGTAAAAATTGTTTGGAAAAAGCAGTGAAGAAAAATGCAGCAGGATGAGAGAGACCCAGGAGAGTCTCTGGAAGTCACTCCAGGCAGAACAAATCGCCAGTGCAAAGGCCCTGGGGCAGGACCATGCCTGTCATGTTAGAGGAAGAGGGAAGAGACCCGTGTGGCTGGAGCAGAGTGAGCAAGGGGAGAGAGGAAGAGAGGAGGTCAGGGAGGGGACGGGGACAAGCCGTATGGTATAATGGTTAGACCTTGAGTACTGGTACCATCAGGAGTTCAAATCCGGATGGGCTCCTCTGTAACTGGGTAACATGGGGTCCCAGACCCAGAAAGGCTCAGACAGGGGCTTAGCACCCCTGTGCCTCAGTTTCCTCATTTGCCAAGTGGAGCTGATGCTGCGGTATCTTCTTCGTAGAATGGAAACATATCCGCTGATCAGAGAGCCTGACGCACGCCTCGATCTCAGGACCCTGGGATCCTGACCCAAGCTGAAGGCAGACGCTTTAACCACCTGAGCCCCCCAGGCACCCGTATCCGTGACTTCTTTTTAAAAAACTCTCTTGGTCTGCCAGGCACCGAGATGGTGGGGGGCGCCAGGGGGCCGGAGGAGGCTGGGGTGGTCCGTAGAGAAGAGATCGGATGTGTCGTGCCCTACACGGCTTGGCAGATCCTTAGCGGAAACCCATGCAGGCCCATTACACAGGTGAGGAAACCAAGGTCACTTCTCAGTTGTGCCGCAGTTGTAACAACGGAGTTAGGACCATGCCCCCAACTTGTCCCCGACTTTACTCAGGTCTCCCTTGTCCCCTCTTTCTTCTTTTCGTTAAGAGCAAGGCTTTACCGATGTCATCTGTTCTGACCACGGATGGAATACCACTTGCAGCAGAAAATTTAGGAAGAGCGCCACAAACTAGGACGAAGGGATAGAACTCGGCATCGTCTCTCCCCCAGAGCACCAGCATCTCGGCGAGCTCCCCTTGGGTCTGTTTTCCGTGTGATTAGACACGTTGCAATTTATTTAAGAGTCACATACTGGTTTTGAAATTGATCCTCTATTAAGCGTTTACATTGTGTTTGACGTGTTGCTATTATAGACCAGAGGAAATAACACCTTGCAGTTTCCTCCGTGTCCCCCTCTGCAGATATTTCCGGGGGGAAAGTGTCCTGCAATGATTTCTTAGAGGCAGACCTGATTATAGTGACGTGCTTTCTCCTCCTCCTCCTTCTTCATTAATTGAAAACTACTTTATTGGAAATTTTTATATACACCTCTTGGTGTCAAGTGAGTTTTCACCCCCCAAAACAAACAAACAAACAAACAAAAAATGGGAGAATGGGGCATAGTTCCTTTTAGCAAAGTGGGATGGGCCGCGTTCTTGATGCAAAGTACCTTGCGATTAGGTCCTTCGTGCTGGTGACCCACTGAGCCCGCCCTACTTGCTTTTTGTGCTTGGGAGTCCTGTTTTCACCTAGAAATGCTGGGTTCTGACAATATTTATGCAGGATATCCTCCTCTGAAAGCTCGTCATCTGCGATCCTGATCTAGGCATCAATCTCACCGTCATCGCTGGCCACCAGGGCTCCTCTCGCCCGCGGTCACTGTTTTTACTTTTATTGAGCGGAAATTCACATAGTGGACGCTGGGTTTGGGGTGTATGCTTCTGACTCCTATTCCCTACTCCTTGTGGACATCCAACTACCCCAACCCCGAGCCCTCCCCCACCGCCCCCCGCTGACCTTAGGTCCCCGTGGCTCCTTTTTCACGTTTTTCCTTCCCGGTCTTCTTTCAATGCCCAATGGTTCTCTCTGCACCTGCTTCGTGTTCGTCCTCACTACAAATGGAATTCGATGAATTCTCAGAATGAGGGCAAGGGTTTTGGTCTGTCTTGGTCACCATGGTGTCCCCTTGTGCCTAGAGCAGCCTGGCACCCAGGGCTTGGTGTCAAGATGTCACCCAAGAGTCCCTCCAGGGCCATCCAGTCTACTCCTCCCCATTACAGTTGGCTAAACAGAGACCGAGCAGGGGGAGTTGCCTAAAGGGACACAGGGAAGTAAGAAGAGAGTCTCATGGTAATATTGTTGGTGGAGCATGTATTGAGCGCCTACTGTGTACCAGACACTGTGGCTCACATGCATTCCCTCTTTGAACTCTCATGTCATTGGCAGGTCAGCACTGTTTGCACATAGGCATTTCACAGAGCAGGGAAACGCGTCCCGGCGGGGAAAGGATTCATCCAAAGGGGGAGAAGACAGAGAGTGTGAGCAGGTAGGAGACACGGCTCATGCAAAGGATCATGAGTGCAGGGTCTAGAAGAAGGTGAACAAATTCAGGAAGAGCCCCATTGTCTGGGGACTGACTCTGTGCCAAGTCCAGGACTGAACACTCCCACACATGGTCCTGGTGGTCATCCAAGAGCCCAGGAAGCCCATTGGACAGAGGGAGAAACTGAGTCTTGGTTTAGAAAAGTGATGTGTCCAAGCAGAGAAACTGAGATCTGGAGGGGGGAGCAGAGAGAGGGGCTCCAGGTGAGAGGACCGGGGGCCCACCTGACCAGGAGGGAGGTTCTCTTACTCACGGTCCCCATCATGGAGAGGCGAGGGTGGATATCAACAAATCTTCCCGGATCCAAAATTAATAGGGAGAAATTTTATCTCAGGGGTGTGTGGCTGCTCCCTTCTGCCTCCCTCCCTCCCCTGGGACCCATGCAGGATGGGGCAGGGGGATCTGGGAAGAGGCCACAGAATAGGGAGCCCAGATTCACCCAAGTGTGGAATGTTCTCGCTAGGAGGGCAGAGAAAAAATAGAGTCCCATACCGTAGTGTAGGGAGGGGAAACTGAGGCACAGAGCAGCAGGCACAGACTCACCTCACCCTCCTGGTGCCACCCACAGGGTCCTCCCTGTGGTGCCCATGGTGGTCTTCTAGACCCTCCACTCATCTTTGCATTCAGGTCAAGCCCGTGACCCGGACCAAGCCCCCATATCCAGCCAGAGACCCTGACCTGAATGAGCCCCGTCTCCAATTTCGCACGTAGTTACCATTCCAGTTGAGCTACTTGTTAGGACAATCACACACACACACACACATACACACACACACACACCAGTGTGCATGGGGAGAGACTGGCCCAGGAAGCTCGGGCGGGTGACATGCCCAAGGTCACTCAGCTGGGAGTAGTTGGCACTCTGGTTGGCTGAGACCAGAGTCTGTAAATTTTCAGCACATGTAGCTCTCGTTCTCTCTCTCCCTCCTTCCCTCAGAACCATTTAAACGATTACAAAGATGCTATTTTTATCTCAGGGAAAATTCAATTATAGACATTGACCTTTACGTGTTTTTCCCAGGCTCACGTGCTGCTGGCCCAGGGTGAAAAGTCTTCCGTGAATATTCTCAACAGAGAAATTTCCTCAAAGTCAGAAACCTGGGGGATGTAAGGGGGCTTCAGAGGCCAAGGATGGAGGTCCACGTCCATGGAAATGGAGGTTCGTCTCACTCCTCAGCCCTCGGGGAAGCAGGGAGGGCAGGAATTCCCTCCTGCTGCCACATCTGGGGGCTGAGGTCAGGAAAGTCTGGTCTGCACTGGTCATGGGCTTACCCACTTGTCTCCAATTGTGTTTTCTCTTTTCCTGGACACATATTCCAGGGTCTGGTAATAGTGGATGCTTAATTCAATGCGTTGGGACTTCCCTTAAGTATTTAATTATTCAACAAATATTAACTGTGTGTCAGACGCTGTCCTAGGTGCTGGGAGGAAATGGTAAACAGAACAGAATGAAAATCTCTGTTTTCAAGAGCTGACGTTGTACGCCAAAAAGTAAACAAGTAAAACAGACAGCGGGTCAGATGGTGGTGAGGGCTAAGGGGGAAATTCTAGCAGCAGAGGAGGATTAAGATTTGCGGGGAAGGGCTCAACGCTGAGATTTATAACAGAGTAAATCTTAAACCGGGCGGTCAGGGGAGGCCCATTTGAATAGAAACCAAAGGAGATGGGGAGGGGGAGGGCAGAGGGCACAGCCTGTGCAAAGGCCCTGGGGCAGCACTCTGCCTGGTTTGTTGGAGGAACAGTGAAGAGGTCCATGTGTCTGGAACAGAGAGATGGAGGGGGAGATGGGGAGGAGGGGAGGGCAGGGAGGGCACAGGGCAGGTCCTGCAGGACCTTGGGTACTGCAAGAAGGATTTGGGCTTTTCCTCCAGAGAGATGGGAATCCCTGGAGGGCTGCCGGCAGAGGGGGCAGGACCTGACTGAGGTGCTCACAGGCGCCCTCTGGTGGCTGATGTGGGGAGGGGGACTAGTCCGGGACTAGGATGGATGGGACTGCGTGGGTCCAGGCTGAGGTGCCAGAACTGCACCAGATGATGTAGACAAGGGAGGAGGAGGGGCACCTTCTGGACAGACTGTGAAGGCAGAGTCAATGAAATTTTTTACGGAACTGGTCGTGGGGTGTAGGGAAAGGAGGAGAGCCGAGGGCGATGCCAGGGCGTCTGCCCTGGGCGCCTGGAAAGGTGCAGTTGCCATCAGTTGAGATAGGGAGGATGGGAGAGGGTCAGGCTGGTGGGGGTGGGGTGAGATTCGAGGTTTGGTTTGGGTTTGTTTTTGGGCACCCGATAGAAATGCCAAGGGGCCATTTGGACATTAGAGTCTGGAGTTCAGGGGAGAGATGCCCTCTGAAGACGTAATCTAGTGGTCCCTGATAGAAGAAGGTGTTCCACGGGGATAGACCAGGGGGGCGGGGAGAAAAAGAAGATGCCCAAAGGCTGTCCTGTGTTTGGAAACTGAGCAGAAAAGGGGGGGGGAAGCTGGCAGAGAGATTGATGGGGTCCCACAGAGAGGACAGGGGGAAGCCAGGAGAGGTGTAGGCTCCAGGGGCCCCATGAGGACAGAGTTCCCAGGAGGAGGGACTGGCCAGGTGAGATGCCTCTGGGAATGAGTGCAGGACAGGGCCTGAGGAGTGACTGCTGGATTTGGACACTGGGAGGTCACCTTGAGGAGGGCAGTCTCAGGACAGCAGCAGGAAGGGATCACCCCAGAGATTTCAGGGAAAGCCTCTAACTCTCTCATTCCCAGATGCCCCAACTCTGGAGTGAAAGCATCAGTCTGCAGATTTGGAGAGCTCATGCGCTCAGTATGTGCTATGCTTGGTACGGCACAGCCGGGGGATACCATTGGCTGTTGTCATTACAGGTAAGAGTGCTACCTGTCCATCCACCCATCTACCAAACTGCCATTCTCCCCACCCAATCACCCACCCACCTGCCCATCCATTCAACTACATCTTTCCCCATCCACCTATCCATCCATCCATCCAACCATACATCCATTCATCCATCCATCCATGCCTCCATCCATCCAACCATCCATCCATCTAATCCATCCATGCCTCTATCCATCCAACCACCCATCCATTCATCCATCCATCCATGCCTCCATCCATCCAACCATCCATCCATCTAATCCATCCATGCCTCTATCCATCCAACCATCCATCCATCCATCCATCCATCCATCCATCCATCCAACCATCCATCCATCTATCCATCCATCCAACCATCCAACCATCCATCCATTCATCCATCCATCTATGCATCTATTCCATCTATGCCTCTATCCATCCAACCATCCATCCAACCATCCATCCATCCATCCATCCAACCATCCATCCATCCATCCATCCAACCATCCAACCATCCATCCATTCATCCATCCATCTATGCCTCCATCCATCCAACCATCCATCCATCCATCATCCATCCAACCATCCATCCATCCACCCACCCATCCATCCGTCCATCCATCCATGCCTCCATCCATCCAACCATCCATCCATCTAATCCATCCATGCCTCTATCCATCCAACCATCCATCCAACCATCCATCCATCCATCCATCCAACCATCCATCCATCCAACCATCCATCCATCCATCATCCATCCATCCATCCATCCATCCAACCATCCATCCATCCATCCATCCATCCATCCATCCATCCAACCTTCCATCCATCCGTCCATCCATCCAACCTTCCATCCATCCATCCAACCATCCATCCATCCATCCATCCATACATCCATCCATCCAACCAACCTTCCATCCATCCATCCATCCATGCCTCCATCTATCCAGCCATCCATCCAACCAACCATCCAAACATCCATCTATCTATCCATCCATCCATCCATCCATCCATCCAACCATCCATCCATCCATCCATCCATCCATCCATCCATCCATCCAACCATCCATCCATCCAACCATCCATCCGTCCATTCATCTATCCATCCATCCATGCCCCCATCCGTCCAACCATCCATCCAACCAACCATCCATCTATCCATCCATCCATCCATCCATCCATCCATCCATCCAACCAACCATCCAACCATCCATCCATCCAAATATCCATCCAACCATCCACTCACCCATCCACCCAACTACCTCTCCCACCCACACGCTCATCCACACATCCATCCACCCATTCACCCCTCCCTTCAGTGTCTGCACATGGCGGGTCCTATGTTCTGCTCATCCTCCAGGCCTGTCCTGCTTCCCCCCACCCCCGCCCCCTCTGGTTATTCTCCTGAGATCCTTAGAGTGATGCTAAGGTTTACCTCCATGGTTCCCTTCCTTATTAGCCTTGCTCACCACGATCAACCGAGTTTGTTGAACGGACTAGAGCCAGCCAAGCTGTACCCTCCTGTTCCCTGTCCGTGGGCCATGCTCAGGGTTGGGCAGAGCTCCGTCCAACGGAGCCCTCCTGTGAAGGACCGGTTCCGGGGTTCAAGTTGTGGGGCCCATGACATTCACATCAGCCAAAAAAAATCCCTTCTGGGGGCTTTTCTGGCCCTGGAGCAAGTTTGGCAAAGCCAACCTCCTCTTGCATCCCAAACTCTGCTCGGCGCTCTTCTCCGTGACCAGAAGGGCCCTTGCCACCTGTGTCTTATTTCTGTGGCTCTCCTCCCTTGAAAAGTGGGCAGAATTGGACAGGTGGGGGAAGCGGAACACCTCGCAGAGGCATCTCATCCCGGCTCTGCCCCGTCATGCTGTGCGACTTTCAGATGCGTCCCCTCTCTGGGCCTCAGTTTCCTTGTCTGTACAATGGGACCACCATCACCCGCACCTCAGGACTAAATGAGTTCTGCACCTAAAGCATGGAGCACTTAGTAGTTGCTTAATAAGTATCATTATCAAATTATTATTACTTAATTAGTAAGTTACAAGTGTTACTTAAATTCTGTAAGAATTATTGTAAAATATTAATAAGACTTACTGTCTTTATTGCAGCTGCTAGAGGGGACCAGTACTGACTTTGTGGTGTATGTTCCTCACACGGGTTTCTGCACATGGAATAGTTTGGGGATCACAAGTGGGGTCGTATTTAAAACCACTGTCTCCCAGTGAATGATTAATCACAGCCACAGTAACTCCCAACAGCCCTAGAAGGGAGATGGTTTTATTAGTCCTAATTCACAGAAGAGGAAAGGGGCCCGTGGTGAGAAGAAAGTCTGGATGGGAACCCAGATCAGGCTGAGTGCGGGGGCTGAGTGGCCAGGCCAGGCCGCTGGTGGAAGGGGGGATGGGGTTCCTCCTGGGGCACCCCAGAGCCAGGCTCCACCTGAGACCATGACTTCCTCCTGAAGTCATGGCAACCAGCTCCTTCAAGATTCTAATTAAGGCAAATAGGAGCTGATTCCCACCCTCAACCCTCCCCTGAGGACCAAATGCCAGGAGGGCCCTCCCTCTCCTCATCCCCTATGCAGGCAAAATGCGGCAGGAGCGCCTGTGGCCAGAGGGACTCGGTTTCCCCAGGTTGCGTCACTTGCTCTAAGTCTGGGTCCCTGGAGGGCGAGGGTGGGAGCGGGGAGGAGAAAAGGTGAGCTCACCAGTTCGGGGACTGAAGATACCAGCTATGGGCTAGCTGCCAGGCACGAAGCACTCTCCACGCACCATTCATTCAGTGTTGAAAAAAATTCAGTCTTAGAGATTTCTTTGTTTGGATTGGTCAGGATGGAACAGGATATACAAGTCAAGAGCAATGCTTAGATGGCCCCCACCTTATGCCAAACCCTATTTTCAGCACCCAGTCAGTGTTAATTCATAACATCCTCATCTGAACAGCCCTCTGGGGTGGGTCTCACCATTCCTGCTTTGTAGTTGAGGATACTGAGACACAGAGAGTTTAAGTGACTTACCCAAAGTCATACAGCTGGTCAGAGGCAGAGCTGGGTTTTTTACTATCATGTTTTTCTGCCTTTCAGACTGTAAACAGGGCAAAAAAGAGATCCTTCTCCCCACACTGGCCCCAGTCACCCGGCACCTGTCCCCAGAGGAAGCCACCACTACAGAGCCCTATGTTCCTGCCAAGGACCAGATAAGGTGTGCACATAAGCACCTGTGTGTTTCCCTTCCCTACCTGCTTTCCTCAAGCATGTGTGTGTGTACTCACATGCTGTCCTGCACTTTCCTTGCTGTCATTTAGTGATGCACCTTGGAGAGAATGTCTCATTGGTCCACAGACTCCCACTTTTTCTACAGCCACCTGCCCCTCCTCTGAGAGACTAAACCAGGGTTTTTTCTTTTATTGTGGTAAAATACACTTAGCACATAATTCACCATCTTAACCATCTCTTAGTGCAGAGCTCCGTGGCGTGAAGCACACTCACCCCATCCTGCCATCACCCCCACTGTCTGTCTCCAGAACTCTCCATCTCCCCACACGGAGACTCTGTCCCCATGAAGCATGGACTCCCCACCCCCTGTCCCAGCCCCGGCTCCCACCGTCTCCTCTCCGTCTGTGTGCACGGGACTCCTCTGGGTCTTGCTGGATGGGTGCTTCTGGGTCAGGCGTACTTTACTTACCGTAATATTCTTGTGGCCCAGCCGCATCGTGACAGGTGTCCGATTCCCTTCCTTTTCGAGGATGACTAGTGCTCCAGCGTGTGGACGGACTCCGCCGTGTGTACCCGTCCATCTCTCCGTGGACCTTGGGCCGCTTCCATCTTTTAGCTACCATGGGTCCCGCTGGCAGGAATATGCATGTACAAGTCTTTGTTGGAACACCTGTTTGCAGTTCTTTGGGGGTATTAAAGCTGACTGTTGGAACCAGTCCCTGGGGAGGGACATTTAGGTTGTTCGCGTATTCGTTCTGCTGCGGCAGACGACACTGCAGTACACATCCTTCCCAGTTCTGCGCCTCGGGCGAGACGTTCCCCCTCTCAGCTCATCGGTTTCCCCCCCTGGCACGCGGGGCTCTTAACACTTCCCACCCTATAGGACAGTGGGAGAATTAAATGTGGAGACCAGAATGAAGGGCTTGGAACAGGGCTCAGTATACAGTAAGTGCTTAATTAATGCTCATCCTCCTGGGAGGTTCGGATGAGCCTCACTTTTCCACCCAGGTCCAGAGGGTCTGTCCGCTGGCTGACTGCATGCGGGGGTGGGGGACAGCCCAGACAGCGCCACACTGGAGGGACCAGTCCCATCTGCTCCCACGTGTGCCCTCGGATGAGCGGGCAAGGCATGTGCGCATGCAGGGAGTCTCCGGACATCATGGGATCCACCTACCTCTGCTCGTAGGCAGGAGCAAGGACACACACGGGGGGCACAGATGCCACAGCCTTTCCCTGTGCCTCCTCACTCAGCCCCAGGGAGACAGAGCTCAGAGAGGCGGCCAGAGGAGCCCAGCAGGACGAAGCTGGGCCGCCCAGTTGGTCTGCTTGTTCATTTATCCTTTCATGTGCTGGGCAGCTACTGTGTGACAGACGCTGTTCTAGGTTCTGGGCCACAGCTCAAAACAAGGGGGCCAATTGTGGGCTCAGCGTCTGATGGCTCATACCCTCCCCCTCTTGACCAATCAACAAACTGAGGTTCAAAGGAGGGCAGGTGACACAGCTCTAGCAGGAGGGATGGAGATTGAAGAGGGAAATAATCCATGGCAAATGCAGGGCGTTTGGAGCTAAGAAGGAAATGAAAAGGGACAGAGAACAATTGGACGTGTTCTCCGGGTGATCAGGGAAGTCTTCTCAAGGGAGGTGAGATTTAGGCTTAGGGCTCAGTGATAAAGGAAAAGCTCGGACCTCAGTCAAGACTTTGGGAAACTGTGTCAGCCTGACACAGCACATGCAAAGGTCCTGGGGCAGGACCATGCCTGGTATGTTGCAGAAGCAGTGAGGAGGCCTGGGTAGCTGGAACAGTGAGCCAGGGGAGAGAGGTAGGAGGTGAGGTCAGGGAAGGGACAAGGCAGGTTGTGCAGGGCCGTGTGGGTGGGCAGGGAGGAATGCAGATTTGATTGAGAGCACCAGAGACCTATGAAAAAGTTTGGTTCAGTAGCGACTTAATCTTCTGAGCCAAGTTTTCTTTTTTAATTTTTTATTTATATTTTATTTTTTTATAAACCTATAATGTATTTTTATCCCCAGGGGTACAGGTCTGTGAATCGCCAGGTTTACACACTTCACAGCACTTCTAAGCCAAGTTTTAAAGAAACTGTGGCTGCCATGTGTAAAACAGGCTGACATTCGTTCATTCATTCACTCACCCATTCACTCTGCAGTCACTCCCTGAACAAGCCTTGCCTGCAGCCCCCATCTATAGATGAGGAAACAATCCAAGAGAGCTGGAACCCCAGATCCAAAGGCAGGTGGCATGCGGCTGGCCCAGTCGGGATTTGAACCCAAGCCTGGCAGGCAGGCCTGCGTTCTAGCAGCTTGCCTCAGCCCCAGGTCTGCATCTGAATCATGGGAACCCTCAGGAAAGCAACTCCTTAGGGTAACAGGAATGTCACTGCAGAGACGCATGTGAGCGGGGAGCACAACGGGCTTCGATGGCAGCCACAAGGCAGTGGTAGGAGCCCGGGGCAAGGCACTGAACTCACCTGAGGGAGGGGGGACAGCACCAACAGGACTTCCTTGGAGAGGTGACATCAGGGCTGAGACCTGAAGGTTGCAGAGTCGGCCGGGTGAGAGGGGGAAGGAAGAGCATTGGAGCAGAAGGAACAGCATATGCAAAGGTCTGGAGGGGAGATCCAGGATGGCCCATGTGAGCACACGAAGTGGGCGTGGGGAGTCTGGAGCTCAGCCCAGAAAGAGGGCCAGACAGGGTGGGACAGTGGAAGGAGGAGGAAGAGGATGGCTCAGGGACCAGGGGTGCCTCTTAGGCAGCGTGAAATCCTGAATTTAGCCTGGGGACAACAGCGGCCACAGATGGAACCAGGCAGCCTAGGGACAGAGTAGGCTTTGTGCTTTGATGTGTTCCCCGTGGCTGCTGAATGGAGGATGGGGTGTCGACGTGGGAGGTAGGAGTGGGAGTCGAAGGGCCAGGCAGGACCTGGGGAAGCTGGGAGAGACCACCTCTGCCTTCTGGCCCCCAGACTGCTTCATCTCTGTGCCATCCTCCACACTCATTGCTTTCCAAAGTCGCCCCTGGGTCAGACACCAACAAGATGCTTTTGAAGGATCCCCCCCCTTCACAATCCCCCAAGATCCCTGCAGTCCCTGCCAAATAACAGAGGAGGCGAAGGGGTCCGGCCACCTGCAGACATAAACATTGATGATGGCAGGCCAAGAGCAGGCGGGTGGTCGGGCAGAGGGACAGTCCCCACTCGGGTTGGCAAGGAGCATCCTCCTTAGCAGGCCCAGGTGCGGGGAAGCAAGTGAAGGCCAGGTGTGAGACATCCCCCCAATGCACGCGCGTGTGCACACACACACACACATAGTGGAGTCCAAGGCCCATCTGTCCCTGTGCCCACTTCGTTCCATCTATACCACCACCAGGCGGGGGCATGACGGTAGACAGTGGACACCAGGGCTCTGGCAGTTCTGGAGACAGAACCCAGGTGCAAGATGGAGCCGAGGGGATCTGCCAGGTCTGGAGGGCAGAGTTGGAACCGACCCTGGAGCTGGGTCTGGAGATAAAACCAGTTTGGTCTCAGACCCCGGGGTGCAGCAAGGGGGGTCCGGGGAGGCCGACATCAACCATGGCCGAGCCCTATTGCATACTGGGCAGGTGACACATTCCACTTCACACAGTCCACAGAAGAACTCCTCGAGGGCAAGATTTCTGCTCCTTCTTTGCAGAGGAGGGACTGAAGCTCTGTGGCAGGCGGCAACTTAACTAAAGTCAACACAAGGAAGAAGCCATCCAGCCAAGATTTGAACCCTGATCTGTCTGAGTCCAGGATCTGTCCTGTTGTCATTGCTGGACGGATGTGGAGGATTTTCTATGGGCAGAAGCACCCCTTCACTCTGGAATGGCACACATATAACATACAGACCCAGACAGTCTATTCTGCCGCCCGTGACAGGCATCACTAATCAACGACAGAACTCTTTCCCCAGGAGACAGGATCCAGGCATCACTAATGGATTGCAGCATCTCTTTTCAGGCCAGAACTGGGACACAGGCTCAGAGTCTTTCTCAACACAGCCCCCAAGCAGCCACTTCCCATCAATGAGCAGGTGTGCAGTTGGAGTTGTGGGGTAAACACAGGCTGACTTCTCTTTTCAGGAAACTCTGCTCCTCCATCTTCCAGAATGACATTTTTAAGTCACAAATGTAATCCTTTCCCTGTGAAAAAGCCCTTCGGTTTCTTTTCGTTACCCCAAGGATGAAATCCAAACTCCCGGCCCTACCTTTGCCCTTGCTCTTGGCTCTGCCCACCGAGGCATCTCTTGGCTCTTCGGGGAGATCTTCTGCCTCCAACCACACCCGGGCTAAAGTCTCCCCAACACCGCCCACTGCTCGTGTTACCATGCTTTTGTTCCTTCGGAACAATTGTTGCGATCTGCAATTATCATCTTTGTTCTTCCGTTTGCTTGTCCCTCCTACGAGGCAGGGTGTGGTCTGCTGGCTCTGGAATGTGCATTTGGCACTTTGGGGTCCCCTCTCTAAACTCCCAGAGCAAATAATCTGGTTGGTTCAGCCTATGGCCCTGGTCCCATCTGTTAAGACAGGAGGGTGAGGTCACACGGTGCTCGAGGCCGGGGCACTGTGTTAGTGGGGCAGAGGGTCAGGGGCAACTCTTAGGAAAAGCCCATGCGCTGCTGGGCAGACACCCCAGGAAAGGTATTATAAAAGCAGCAATAAAACAGTAAGTAGAGCGAATAATAATGGTGAGTAATCGTAGCTAATGTTAAAATTTCAATATTAAGCATTAGCCACATGTGGCAGGTGGGGAAACTGAGGCGCAGGGAGGGAATGCAATGTGCCCAGGCTCACACGGTAAGTACTTGTTTTCACTA
The DNA here is from genome assembly GCF_922984935.1 of Meles meles. NCBI lineage: Eukaryota > Metazoa > Chordata > Mammalia > Carnivora > Mustelidae > Meles > Meles meles. Next base: position 3,728,962 of record NC_060085.1, on the reverse strand, counting down.
GAAACCTCCCTCCCCAGGAGGATAAACAACCGCACAAAACCAGAGAGACATAAGAACACACGCAGGACTGGCAACCGGACATGAGAATCCCTTCTCCTGGGGGGTGTGGCCCTGCCCTTCCTCTCTTCCTCCCAAGGACGATTCCCTCCCCACAGCGTCTCACATCCTCTGTGACCTTCATTCAGTCTTGGCATGGCTCCGCGAACACGAACACGTAGGGCTTTAACTTCGGAGGGAGCAATTACGTTCTCTTTGTGGTTGCCCTGTCCCAGCCTCCCTCCAGGGCCTGGCTTCCACAGCTGCGGGTGAAGTTTGCGTGTGGAGGACAGGAAGTGTCTATCTTTATATTCTGGCATTAACTGAGCCTCGGTCTCATTGAAATGGCTTTTTCTTTCTCCTCCTAATAAACGAGAATGTATTTTTTTTAGCCCTTCCGCCATCACTTGATTCTCAAGTCTGAATTGTCTGAAGGCTTAAAACACTTCTGACTACATCAACACATTTTAACGTTTTCCTCTCCTGAATGAGAAAGGCAGGAAAAGAGGGGTGCGGGGTGGGGAGTGAAAACAATTTGATTGTATTAACAGGAGTATAGAGTGTAAAAATAGGGAGGTGATTGTGCCACGTTCTCTGCTTGGAACCTCATAAGGAGGAGTGTATCTAATTCAGAAAACTCCAGTAAACTAGTGCATTGGGAAGAAGCGGGAGGAATTGGGTATATAACACGTGTCATTCATTTTTCCATTTGCAAGCATTTACTGAGCACTTAATTTGTGTCAGGTGCAGTCCAAGGTGCCGGGGATACAAGTGAGAACAAGCCGATAAAAAACCCTGCCCTCGTGGCGCGCAGAATGTGTGCGAAGACAGATGTTACGCAGTTAATTACACGATTAACTATCACAGTTAATGATTTAGACACAGACTGCTGCAGGAGGCCCGAGGCAGGGAGGAGGACGGCATCTGACTCCTTAGCTACCGGATAAAGTGGCGGGGGGGGGGGGGGGGGCCAGTGCCTGGGAAGAGCATTCCTAGCAGAGGGAACAGCATGCGCAAAAGTTGTGAGCCAGGAAGGAGCTCACGGTGGAGGAGACAGAGCAGAGAGGTCGGCTGGGCCCCGTGGGTCCGGGGGATGGAGAGTCACCCCGTGGAGCCCTGGGACGCCCTTGAGAAGGGTCAGGTGTGACGTATATGAGAAATAATCAATGGGCCAACACTTGAAAGGGAAAACATTTGACAAACACGGACTGAGCATCTGTTGCTCAAGCTGGGTGCGGAGGTCCCAGGGGCAACCAGGACAGGGAATATTTCCTCTTTTTAATAGAAGGGGAAATTGAGGCTCCGAGAGATGACATGGATTGCCCGGGGCCACAGAGCTGCTAAGTGGCAGGTGTGCGACTCCAAACCCTGGGATTCATCTGGTCTCCAATCCTGCTCCTTAAAAAAAGACCTGAAAGGCTGCCTGGAGGAGGAGAGAAAGGAAGAGGAGGGAGGAGGGAAGAGGGAAAGAGGGACTGGGGAAGGAGGGAGACTTTCTGAGCACCCTCCAGGCAGCAGGACCAGGGGTGGGGAGAATATGTAGACCAGCCAGATTAAAGGAAAATAGCTCTTAGCAATGCCCCCAAACAAAGGTGGCTCTCCCAGATGGGGAGTGAGGGTCCCATCACAGGAGGTATGCAAGGCCAGCCTGTGTCAGAGAGGGATTTCTGCTCTGGGAAATCCATTGTCCTCCTAGGCCCCCTTGACTTTCTGGGAACCTGTGATGGGAGGGCAGATGGGGCCCAACAAGCAACCTTGGCTTAGCTCTACTCAGTGTCACCAAGACTCAGTTTCCAATTCCGGCTCTGCTGTGCGGGCCTGGGCTGGTCCTCAACCTGTCTGTGCATCACCTGCAAAAGAGAGTCATAACAGTCCAGACCTCCCAGGGCAGCAGAGAGTCCTCTAAGCACCAGGAACAGTGTCTGGAACAGAGAGTGCCCTCAGGAGAGGTAATTTCTGGTGAGGTCTCTAACTCAGCATCTGTGGGGCTGTGGTTGTCACTGGGGCCTTGGCGGGGCCTGGCACACACTGGGAGCATCTGGCAGCATCTGTCACATCGCTAGGAGTGATAACATCGGTGTCTCCAGCTCAGCCCTCTGGGGACACCTGCTCCAATGTCCACTGTGCATTGGGCGCCCCTTCACGGCGTCATGGGGCTCATGGGGTCCTGCCTGGAGTGGGGGGCTCACACACCTCAACCTTGTCTCCTAGCCCCTGGACCTCTGTCCTCCATCTGGATCAGCTCCCACTCTCCCTCCTCCGCCCCGTCATCCTCCCCTCAGCAGCCAGAGGGCGCCTGGGAACACCTGAATCAGGAGCCGTCCTCCCTGGCCCTATGCCCTCCCGGGCTCCCTCCTCTCTGGGGTAAAAGCATGAAGTAAAACCCCACAAGGCCCCGTGGGACTCTCCCTGTTCCCTCCCTGCCCTCCCCTCCTCCTCTTCCCCTCTCTTACTTGGCTACAGACAGGGGCCTTCTCCTCCAACATGGTAGACCCTGCCCTGTCCCAGGACCTTTGCACGCTGCGCCCACCACCTGGGATGTTCTCCATCCACTTCAGGCCTCTTGTTCACACATCATAGTGAGGCCTTTCCTAACCACCCTATTTAAAAGCACACCCCCAGCCCTTCCCCTTTCCTGCTTCATTTTCTGCCCTAGCACTTCCCACCGAAGATTTATGTGTCTGATTTCATGTCTGTCTCTATTAACAAGTCAGCCAGAAATTGTTGCCTATTTTGTTCCCTGTTGTGTCCCCAGGGCCTGGCATGCAGTAGGTGCCCAGTAAGTATCTGTCAGAAGCATGGATGAATCCAGGAAGGAGCAAAGTCAGACCTGGGGCCCAAAGCCCGGCCATGCCCCTCCCAAGCCATGTGAGTGACAGGGCCTCCCCTCCCCTTTGAGCCTGGGTTTTCTGTGCTGTAAAAGGGGGCGGAAGTCATCAGTCCGCCAGCCAGGGCTCATCAGATGAAAGTTTCTATTGTCGTGGGTCCATGACCTTCCCCTTTCCCTGGGCCACCTGCTCCCAGCTCAGGAAGGTCCCAATATTTCAGTTTTCTCCTGTTCCAAGGGGAAGTCATGACCATACTGGGGGATGAGGATAGCGGCCATAGGCTGGGGGCCCCTGTGCAGCGTCTGAAATGCCTCAGCCCCGGCTCTCTCGGGCACAGGAAAAGCGCCCCCCTCAAGGGCCCCAGAGTGCCAGGCACCAGGAAAGGAGCCTCCCGGGGAACTGGGACGCCAGGCGAGCGGATTTATTTAGCACTTCCCGTTTTATCTTGCGCGACATCTCCGCTGCCAGGACGATCCCACTCGCAGCCGCATGGTCGGGTGGGAACTTGAGAAGGTGGCAGGGGGAGGGACGCTGCCCCTGCCGAGATATCCATCTATCCCCCATCCACTCTCTATCCCCCATCCACTGTCTACTCCCCATCCACTGTGTGTCCTGGCCAAGCCACTCCCCTCTCCCCAAGGAAGATTTCCTTTGGAGGTGTGAGACAGCAGTACAAATGCCTACTGTGTGCCAGGCACCGCCCTGAAATGCACCTGATTAAACCACTAACGCAGGGACAGGCACAGTGTGGACCCTCTACCTGTCTACATAGGATGGGCTGAACCCCCTGTCACTCAATTTCTGGAAGGACAGTGTTTGCACCCAGACTGCAGACTGAGGATAGCTTCATAGTCTTCTGGGGGAAACAATAAACTTCCAAGTGCCTTCTGATTGGCTTGTCGCGGGGGCAAGGGTTGTCACCCTGACCGAGCCCCCCGCAGTAAGGGTGATCTGTGGCTCATCCTGCCACATGCCCCAGCTCAGAGCTTTGTCTCTCTGGTTAGAAAAAAACCCTTTTCCCTTCCTCTACCTGTCGGGGTGCCCCAGGGCTAGCCCCATCCCACTGCAGCCGGGCTGCCGTCTATTCCCAAGATGCACCTGGGCATGGTATGCAAATGAAGTGAGTTAACCCCTTCACACAAAGAGGAGGTCCCACACACTCAGGCAGGTGTTAAACTACCCTCATGGTGTGCTTGGCTCTGTGGGATGAGTTGATGAGCCCCCCCCCCCCCCCCCCGTCCCCCCAGCCAGCTTTGATAGCGACTTCCGTACGTAAGTCATAGGTAATACCAAGGGCTAGGGCTGGAAGGGTCAGGAGGGCTAGTCTGGCAGCAGGTACAGGCGGGAAAACGTCCAGAGGCAGGACCGTCAGGGAAGAAAAGGTTATGGTTTCTGCAGTCAGGGTGGTCTTTGTTCCAATCGTGTCCCTGAGCCCGTGATGTCACCTCCTGGAGCCTCAGTTTCCTTGTCTGTAAAATGGGTCTCAGGGAGGTCCATCCTGCCTGGGCATCACCAAGTTTCAACAAGATAATTCAAGCTGTATTTGGACTTCAGCGCTCCCCAAACAGCAGTCTCCGGGCGTCTGGCTGGTTCAGTGGGTTGGGCCTCTGCCTTTGGCTCAGGTCATCATCTCGGGGTCCTGGGATTGAGCCCCGTGTGGGGCTCTCTGTTTGGGAGGGAGCCTGCTTCCCTCTCTCTCCGCCTGCCTCTCTGCCTGCTTGTGATCTCTCTCTCTGTCAAATATATAAATAAAATCTAAAAAAAAAAAAAAAAAGCAGTCTCTGGGTAGTGCTTGACCACTGGTTACTTAGCATTTTCCTTAAATCCACCTGCTTCCCCGTAAGTAAACTTCTTTCTTTAAAAGAAACTATGAGGTCACACCTCTCCCGAGGGAAGGGATACACCAAGGCAAGTAAAAATAACAAGTTAAAGGAGTCAGCCTATAGTTTACAGAGACAAACAATGAGGGGCCCAGTGAAATTAACAAATGTTCAGAGAGAAATTATCAGATCGGGGTGCCTGGGTGGCTCACTGGGTTAAAGCCTCTGCCTTCAGCTCAGGTTGTGATCTCAGGGTCCTGGGATCGAGCCCCGCATCAGGTTCTCTGCTCAGTGGGGAGCCTGCTTCCTCCTCTCCCTCTGCCTGCTTCTCTGCCTGCTTGTGATCTCTGTCTGTCAAACAAATAAATAAATATCTTAAAAAAAAAAATTATCAGATTGGAGCAGCCGCCTGTGTTCTCCTGCAGAGAGACTCCTGGGCCAGTGCTCTCCTTCTTGGGAAAAGTACTGAGCAAATATTAGCTGGTAAGCATTCAGGACCCACCTAGCCCCGGTCTAAGACTTCCTCCTGGAAAGAAAATACAAGGGATTAGCTCTGGCAGTCAGTGATTCCGTGGTTTTCCACGGTTCGTGTGACTCACCTACATCACCCTAAGGTTCAAGTACCAAGCATGGGACCTGTGATAGAAGTGGGGGGGAGGGCCCTGGCTTGGCGCCTGGATGGCGAGTCCAGGTGTGTCCCTTGGACCCTGGTGGCAACACCTAGGGCAGCCGCCCGCCACACCCCACCCCATGGAAAATCCAGGACTCTGTCCCCAAGAGCAAGAGAGACAGGACGCCCGCCTGCTCCTGCAGCTGGTAGGACGGGACTGAGGCCAGTTTCGAAGACTGTCTTTGGGTCCCCAGGGAGGTGGTACCCTAAAGCCCCTCGGTCTCTCTATGTGCCTGGCAGGTAGGGGGTCCCCCAGCCTCCCCCAAAACCCCAAAGCCTGGATCTCATGGCGTGGGTGCTGGCGATTTATGGTCCGGGATCTGGCGTCTCCAAGTAGTGTGACTTGGGGATGCCAACCCCCTTAATTATCCAGGAGTAGCAAAGTACTGGATGAGTTTAAGCTGGGTCACCTTCTGGGCAAGGTTCCATTACAGGCTGAATTGTTCCCCCTGAAAGAGATACACTGGAGTCCTAACCCCCTCCACCCCTCACCCCTGGGGCTTCAGAATGTGATCTCATTGGGAAGTCATTTCTTTTCAGGAAGTCATTAAATTAAAATGCAGTCGTGCACGTGAGCCCAAATCCAATATGGTGTTCTCATGGAAAGTGGGAATCCGGACACGGAGAGGGACAGGCACGGAGGAAAATGGTATGAGCGATCCAGGGAGGAGAAGGCGGCCGTCCACATGTGTGTGTGTGTGCACGTGTGTCATTCTTTACCATTTCATCGCATGGTCAGCTTCACATGACCGTTACCATCACGGAGATCCACAACTGTTTCACCACAAAGACAGAAAGATGCCATTTTAAGAAAGAATTGTTTGAAGGACCCATCAATTCTACCCCTTGTTCAGTGCGGAGAGCGGTACTGACCTGGGCTTATAAACATGTAAATATATGCATTTGCTCCCGTTAAAATAATAGAAAAATAAGCTGACAACTTCGATAAAACGTAGAACATGATTGTCAAAACACTGCACTTTCTTTCACTAACAAATTATCCTGGAGAGTCTTCCCCATGGGTCTATGTGCTCAACCCCTTTTCACAGCTGTATACTACTCCACCATGTGGTTGTACCTGGTTAATTCTGCCTGTTCTCTCCTCTAGGATATTTAGATTCGATTATTTCTTTACACTTCCCAAAATAATCCCCTGTGTCACAGCTCTGGGGACCCTCGCAAAAAGACCAAGTGAGATCACTTCAATTATACCTAATTTTAAGGCCAAGAAACTGAGGCTAAAAAGGGAGATATATGTCGTTTGTTCAGGGTCATATGACACAGCCAGGAATTTTTACGACAGTTTCATTGAAATATAATTTACCCACCAAATCATTCACCCGTTTGAAGTGTATTAATTTGATCATTTTCAGTATATTAACAAACCGTCATCATCACCAACCACCCGCAATCTAATTTTAGAATATTTTAATCACCCCAAAAGAAACTCCAAAAGAACACATTGTCCAACAAAGATCATAAAGATCTATGCCTACGTTTTCACCCAAGAGTTCTAGCTCTAATATTTAGGTCTATGATCCATTCTGAGTGTATTTTTATATATTGTGTGAGGTAGGGGTCCAAATTCATTCTTCCATGTGTAGGTATTCAGCTTTCCCAGGACCACTTACTGAAAAGACCATTTTGTCCCTCACTAAGTTGACAGCCTCATTGAAAATCAATTGACCCTGGGGCACTTGGGTGGTTCAGTGGTTAAATGACTGATTCTTGAGTTTGGCTCCGGTCATTATCTCAGGGTCAGTCTCCCAGCTCAGCGGGGACTCTGCTTGGGATTCCTTCTCCCTCTGCCTCTGCCTTTCCCCCATCACTCCCTCTCAAGGAAATAAATAAATCTCTAAAAAACAAAGAAAAAGAAAATCAGTTGACCCTACATGTTTATTCTGAGCTCTCAATTCTATTTCATTGACTTGCTTGTCTATTCTTATGCTGGGATCATAATGTCTTGAGGACTGTAGATTGGTTTTCTGTTTGTTAAGTAGGCTCCATGCCCACTGTGGAGTCCAACATGGGGCTTGGACTCATGACCCTGAGATTAGGACCCAAGCCAAGATGGAATCAGATGCCCAACTGATTGAACCACCCAGGAGCTCCCAGTGACTGTTGCTTTGTAATACCATTGGGAGACTGGGAAGTGTGAGCCCCCATCTTTGTTCTTTTTCGAGATTGTTATGGTTATTTTGGGTCCTTTGAATTCTCATATGAATTTTAGGATCACCTTGTCAATTTCAGCAAAGAGGCCAACGGGGATTTTGATAGGGATGAAATCGAAGTTCAATTTGAGGACTATTGCCATTTTCACAATATTAAGCCTTCCAGCTCCATGCATAAATGAGCTGTCTTTCATTTATTTAGGTCTCCTTTAATTTCTTTCGGCAACCCTTCATTGTTTTTATTGTATAAGTTTTGCATCTCTTTTGGTAAACGTATTCTTATGTATTTGATTCTTTTTGATCAGTTGTAAACGGAATTGGTTTCTTAACTACGTTTTGTTTGCTCATTGCTAATGCATAGGAAGTACAATGGATTTTTGTGTATCGATCCTAGGTCCTGCAGCCCCAAGGAACGGGTTTACCAGTTTTAATACTTTCTTAGTGGATTCCTTAAGATTTTCTAAGTACCACGTGCCATAGAGCTAGTTTTACTCCTTCCTTTCCAATCTGGGTGCGTCTGATTTCAGTTTCTTGCTTAATCGCCAGGTTCTTACCTCCAGTAACACGCTTGGTGGGAATGGTGAGAGCAGACATCCTCACCTTGTTCTTGATCTGGGGGGGAAGAGATCCAGTCCTTCACCAGTAAGTCATGATGTTAGCTAAGAGACGCTTTGTCAGGCTGAGGAAGTGCCTTCTGTGCCTTGAGTGTTTTTTATCATGCAGAGATGCTGAATTTTGTCACGTGCTACAGCCAGGATTCCAAGCTATGTTTCTCTGAATCCAGAGCGCCTGTGTTTACCTGATACACTAAATTCCTGGACCCCCAAAGGAGCTCCACATGGAGCTCAGTGAGCAGGTGGTCAGCAAATGGGGTGTTCCCAGCTGCCCCTTTTCTCTCTGGCACTTGAAGTAAATCTACGGGGTGGGGGGGGGGGGCGTACATGTGCACAGTGTTTAACTGGAAATCGGAGGAGTTGTATCATCATGGTGAAATTGTTGGCATAGGGGCGAAGTTGCTGGGGAGATGTTTTGGACCTGTCTTGCAGGGGTTTAAGGCTGGGTTCTGTGCAGACAATCCTGAACTTGGCACGAAGAGTCCTGTTTATATACAGTAACGGACAGCTGATGGTTCTCTTACAGTTGCCTCGACAAAAACATGGTGGAGCTAATTACCAGGTTCTGGGAGACGCTGGGGCGGAGGTTGGGCTGGCAGAAGAGGATGGACGTGTTCATGGGCTGAACTTTTCACCCAATGAGTCACACCCACAGCGTGCCAGGTGCTGGGGTCTGCAAACACGAAAGAGACCCAGGGCCCGCCAGGCCCCACCTCCGATCCCACTGCTTTCCACAGTGTGGAGCTTTGAGACTTAAGTCATACCCCTGGGGAGAACATTCCCTCCTGGTTCTCTTGGAGCTTTGGCTTATGGGAACTCTTGGTTTGGTGTTACTGAATCCTTAACACCTTCCTGACACTTGTCAAGCTCCTGCAGCTGCCAGAGATCCGGGACAGAATCAGACTAGAGTGTTCTGTTCGCCTGGTCTATTGATTTTTCTGGACATCTAGCTAGCTACCCTGGTTTCCCCATTTACAATGGCCCCATTTATCAAGAAACCCTCTTTGAGATAAGGTGCCGCGTGTTTGACACGCTGTAACTCATTTTTCCCTCCCAACGACCCTAGGAGGTGGAGACTACTCCTATCCCCCATTTACAGATGGCCAAATGGAGGCACAGGTCACATGGGGAGACAGACAAAGACAAGCAAGCTGACCAAAATACAAACTCAGTTCAAACTGTAATAAATCAACTGGTACTCAGACGATGACGAACTTGAGCAGGATGGGCGGGGAGGGTTTCCAGGAGAATTGAAAGATGAGGGGATCCAACCTTGGGAAGAGGAGGAGGAACAGTGTCCTAGGCAGAGGGAACAGCCAGTGCAAAGGCCTTGAGGCTGGACTGTGCCATCTGCAAGGAACAGTGAAAGGAGGTGTGGGTGGACTGGAGTGAGTGAGGGGAACAGCCAGAGATGAGGACAGGGAGGTGACAGGGGCAGGTCATTAAGGACCTCATAGACTGCGGGGAGAACTTGGGTTTTTTCCCCCTAAGTGAGATATTATCTATTTCCTTCACTCGATTGTTAACTCCTGGAAGGCACGAACTTTTTTTTTTAGCCTGTTTTGTCCACTTCTGTATCTTCATTACTTAGCACAGCACACAGAGGGACGGGCCGAATGGATGGGTTTCCTGGACATGGGCTGCACTGGCTCTTACGCCCTTGCCTATGCTGGTTGCAAGAACTCTCAGAGGTAGATGTGGTTGCCCCTTTTGCAGATGGGAACAGTGAGGCCGAGTGGCTTGTTTAAGGTCCCTCCCTTAATAGGTGGTAACGCTGGGGCTCCTGCCATATCCAGCCTTCCAGAACTAGTAATCGCATTTCGTTCTGCCGTTATCGGGCACACACGGCTGGAGTACCCACTGTATATGAGAAACCATCACCAAGATGGGGTTGGGTCTCCATTGCGTGGATGAGACAACGAAGGCCAGACTGTCAATGGTTAGGTCAGGGTCATGCAGCTAGGAAGGAGAACCAGTCTCCGCCAAGCTGGCCGCTGGGAAACTCCGAGCTTAATTTAGGTTCCTTGTTTAATTATTCATTCTCTCCTCTCTCTTCTCCTATTTATGACTTCCGCCTTCTCATTTTGTTCCCGGGGTTAATGCCTTTTGTTTATATCTGCATCTTTGGCCTGGAATGAATGAATCAATGATTTTGGAGGAAAAATCCCAAATTCTAAACTTGTGTCCTTTTGTGGGCACAAGGCCCTCTCCAAACACATACCTTGGAGAAATAAAACACCTTCAGCATGTTCAGAACTCATCTGGAAGTGTGCAGTCTTGCGGTGTCTTTGAGCCCTTCATCCCACTATGGCAATCCTGCCCTTTATTTCTCTTTCTTCTTTTCTCATCTCGCTTTCAAGCACCAACTACAGGCTAGCGTATCCTCAGCAGGTCACCCTTACCCTCTTTATCTCGCTCCCTTTCACGGACAGGACACGGAGCCCCCAAGGGGCAAGCCCATTTTGCAGGTGGGAGAACTGAGGCTCAGGGTCCTGCCCCGCGCGTCAGCGCCTGAGTTGGGGGTTCCTCGGGTGATCCCGGACTCCAGCCAGCGGGGAGCGGCAATGAGGTGGGACGTCTGCAGAGTGCTCGCTCGGTAGGAAATGCTCCCTCATCCGTTCGACCCCCCCACAGGGACCCCGGGCCCTCGGGACTCACAGCTGGGGGGGCGGGATAAAAACCGCACGACGGGTTGGAGGGCGGCTGGAGGCGGGGACCAGGAGCGCTTTCCCCAGAAGCTGCGGCTGGAGCAGGAATCTTGGGGACAAGGGAAAGATCCCGGGGGAGCATTATTCCAGGCGAAGGAAGGGCAGAGGCGAGGGCCCCGGGTGAGGAGGGGGCGGGCGGCGGCACCGTCACGAGCCCCCGGGGTGCGGCATGGACAGCCACGGGCAAGCAGTGGGTGCGAACGTGGACGCATTCGAAGGGCGCCGGGGGAGCCGGAGCAGGACTGAATGCAGGGCCGGGCAAGCACCACGCCCTAGGCGCCGAGTGTCCTGGGTCCCGCAAGCGTGGCCGGAGGAGTCCCTCGCGCTGACGCCACCACCCACGCGTCCCGCGTAGCCCAGAGCCCCGCGCCCCACGTGCTCGCGCGGCCCTTTAAACGCCCCGGGGCCACCTGACCAACCAGCGCCGTCTCATTGGCCGTGGGGGGCGTGGCTGCCGCGCGGCTGCGCAGTGACGCCCGCGGACCGGCCCCGCCCCAGCCCCGCCCCCGGCCGGCGGCGGCGGCGGCGGCGCTGGCGGAAGGGATGACGTCACCGGCTGGGGGGGCGCGCGATCCGGCGCGAGGGGAGCGCGAGCCGCAGTGAGTGTCCTCGCGCCGCCCGCCCGGCAGCCCGGCCGGCGCGCGCACGCCGCGAGCCGCTGGCGCTCGGGCTCCGCTCGAATCCCATGCAACAGCCAGGATGTGAAGCGGGGCAGAGCCGGGGGAGCCCAGCCCAGCCAGCCTCCAGGTAAAGGGTGGGGGGAACCGTGAATTCGATTAAAAAAAAATTGCAGGCGCTCCAGTGGGGGTCTCGGAGGCAGCGGAGTGGGCAGCGCGCCGGCTTTGTGCCGGGAAAGCCTGCACGGCCATTGTGCTCGGAGGGTGCCCGACTGCAGCCGACTGCACGCCCAGCCGCGGCGCCTGGCTAGCGGCGTCCGAACAATGCCCCCGAGGGGCTGGGCCGGGGCGGGCAGGGGCTGCGGGGAGGGCTCTGCGGGCGGGGCTGGAGGGGCTTCGCCGCGGCGGGGGGAGGGGGCTGGGCTGGAATCGCCCGGAGCGCGGCGTTGGAAGCTGCCCAGCGCCGCCGGCTGCACCACCCGGGGCTGCGGGCGGGGCAGAGGCGCGGAGCGGGGATGCGCGTGTGTGCGGAGGGGCTGCTGGCCCCGGCGGCTCCCGGCCAGGCTCCCCGGGCGGGTCCTGGAGGCAGGGGGCGCTGTGCTGGGGGAGGGGGGCTCGCGGGCGCCCCGGAGTGGAGACCAGCCCGGGACGGGTGGCTCCAGGTGGGAGCGAGGGCAGACCGGCCGGTGCGCCCAGGGCGGCTGCTCTGCCCGCCGCCTTCGCTCTCCAGTTGCCTTCCCCCCCAGACCTCCGGCTCAACGCTGTCTCACCCTAGCGCCCTCCCGGCCTCGTCCATCCCTGGGGAAAGGGGCTGCAGCTCCGGCACCCTGGCCTTGCCCCACCCTTCTGCGGCCCCGGCGCCCCCTCCCAGCCCCCCAGGCGGGGCGAGGCTCAACCCCCAGCCCCTGGGACTCCGGCTGACAGACGGACGGGCGCGCGCACCGGGCACCCGACCTCTCCTCGGCGCTAGAGGCCCCTTGGGGATCCCGGGAGAGGGGAAGCCGCCCCTTGAGCCAGCAGCCCCGGGGGTTTTGCGCGCCCCGGGAGCCCCCTTAGGGGCTGGGGGGAGGGGAGGTGACGTCATCCAGGGGGGGCGGAGCCGTCGGAACCCGGTGAAGGGGGCGCGGGGGGGGGGCGTGCCCTGAGGAGAGCCCCCGGAGTTAAGGTGCCCGGGCCCTGGGCGCATGGGTTTCGGCCAGGTTGCGGCCAAGTTCACTGCTCCTTATGGAAATTTCTCCCAAATTTAGGATCCCCCTTAACACTCCCCAAGTCCTAGACACTTGCTTCCGCGAAACGCCCTAAATCAGAGAACTCCCCTTCAGCTGCTTTTCTCCAGAATTCTCAAATCAGGGAGCCCTTCTGCAAACTGGGATTTTTTTTTTTTCAGCCTCGGTCCGCACTACCCACCCACCCTCATCTCGAACATCCTCCTTAGTGACCCTTCCCCCATCTCAAATTCTCCTCGGGTAGCCCTGGAAATGGGCAGCTTTTGAGAATGTCCCTTCCTCAAATTTAGTCACCCCCTGGGGACCTCATCTCCCAAATTAAGAAACCTCCCTGGCGCCTCCAACTGGGGGACACCTCCCCTCCCCTTTCTAAGGCTCCGCTGGGATTCCCCTGTTCCCCCATCTCAATCTGGGGGAGTCCCTGTTCTGAGCATGGGGCCCTTCTGTCACTGGCCCAACCCCTGAAAAACCAGCCTGGCCGACACAGCTAGCGAAGAGAGGGGGATGGTGTCTGGGTGTCCAGGTTGTGTATTAGCACTCCAAGAAGCTCGGACAAAGCTGGAGGGTCCCCCGGAGTCCCAGGGACAGGGACCCACCTGCTCTAAGCCCCCAGTGGCCTCCACACAGACTTTGGCTGCTGGGGTCCTAGCTTTCCCTCCATGTCCCCCCATCAGTACTGTTCCTGGGGTGCGGGGGAGCAAGGGCTCCTTTTGTTTGGGGCAATCTGCTTCCCCTTCAGGGCTGCCTCCTGCCTCCCGCCTCCCGTGAGAAGAGAGAGCCAGTCCGCGCCTCTACTCCCGCTGCTGCTGCTGCTGCTGGAGCTTTTATTAATGGCCGAGGGATTCGGTCGATTCTGCCATTTGCATAGCTCCCCTCCCCCTCCCAGGGTCCCTTCCTTTGTGCCCCCCTCCTCCTGCCAATCTCAGCCGCCTTCTGTCCCTCAGCTCTCTTCCTCTGCCAGCTGATACTTTGGCTGCGGAAGGCAGGCAGCTGGGGCTGGGGCGGCTGCTTCCCACCCCCACATCCCGGAGCCCACCAGCTTGGACCTGAGTCTCCGGCAGCAGCCCCCTGCCCCCTACAATGCCCTCCGCCCAGCCCCTCTTGCTGCCTGCGGTCTGCGTGTGTCTCCGTTCTTCTTCTCCAGAAAGCTTCGTCCTGCCCCATCCCCTGGGCCCGGGGGGCACCTTCACCATGACGGTGCACTTCTGCTTGGGGCCCGGGCCCCCCCCAGCCCCCTGGGGGTTGCCACCCGCCATACTCAATTGTCCCGAGACTGGGTATAATTGGGCTCAGGCAAACAAAACGTCGCGGGAGACCCGGCCTGCCTGGTGAGCTCATGCGCTTTCCTGCTTTCCTGTTCCTGCCACCCCAGCCTATGACATCGGCCCCCCGGGGGGTGACGGGGGCTGGTGCTGTCTGCCAGTGGCTGTCCTGAGAGGAGAGGCAGTGGCCTGGTCCACTGCCCACCCCCTGCAGGAGATGGGATGGGGCATTCTGGTATGGCCCGGTGTGGGCTTGGAGGACGCTGCCCAGGGTGGTCGCTGGGCTCCCCGGGGGATCCATCCTCTCCCCAGGGGATCCATCCTCTCCCCAGGATCCCTTCTAGGCCCCTGAGGTGGGCAAATGCTGGGTGCAGGGAGAGGGGTACTGAGAGCCAGGCACCTGCCTGCTGTCCGCACAGGTCATCGCCCGGGGACTGGTACTTCTGTTTCTGTCCCCTCCAGCGGAGAGTCCGAGCCCCTTCCCTGCCTGCTTCTCCCGGGGATTCCGGGTTGTCTCCACAGGTCTCTGGGCCACCCTTGGAGACTTGAGACATTTTTCTCCCAACACTGGAATGTAGCTGTGGATGAGGGTGTGAGGAGCGGGTACGAGGGGGAGGAGCTCCCCGGGCGGGAGGGACTTAGCTGCGGCATCTCGGTGGACGATTCTGGAACCACCACCATCCACCCCTTTGCTTCTTTGGGTCACACAGAGCTCGGGGCTCTGTCTGGGGCTCCCCGGACCCGGGGCTGGTGACGGAGATGGATCGGCTTCCGCTTCTCAACTTTCCGGGGCGTGACTCAGTTTCCCCTCCTGCCTTCCGGGTGGGTCAACACCGAGAAGCACGTCACAGGGGTTGGAGGGCCGCGCTCCCCTCGGACGGCGGCGTCCTGGAGCTGGGTGCTAGGAGACCTGTGGCTCTGCCGATTGTTCCAGCAGCCGAGTGGCCCGAATGATGGTCAGCGAGGTGGCCCGGGAGGGACGAGGGACGAGGGATGGGCGGTGTTTCTGAAGCTCCAAGGCACAGTGTGACTTTTCCACCCAGGTGCCCCGCAGTGTTCACCTGCGCCCGTGACTTTCGTACAGCCGCCGTGCGTAGGGGGGAGAGAGGGGGGCGTGTAGAGAGTTGGGGATCAGGAGGAAAACCCTAAAAATAAAGGTGGATATTTATAAACCCAGCGGGTTTGGGGGATAATTGACAAAGCTTAATGTTTTCAACTGAGAGCGCTCCCCCCACCCCCCCCCTCGCGCCGACTGCATTAGTTCCATTTGTGAAGTCATTCGGTGCCAGCGGAAGGTTCTTGAAGTGTCGTGGGCTCCGTGGGCGAGTTGCGGGCTGTGGTCCCCTTCCAGGGGTCTTGTGCTTCTGGAGGGAAGCAGGGGGCCCAGGCAGGGGTGCTGGGGTACTGGGGGCCCCAACTTCCCAACACAGCCTCCTGGCATCCCCTCCCATGGTGGGGGGGGGCAATCCCGTTTCCCAGAATTGGTGAGAAGGAAGCCGCCCCTCTCCCTCTCCGGCGAAGAGGGCACACGTTGCCCTTGCTCTGTCCTTCCCCGCGGCAAAAGATGCCTGGGTGGGGTGTTTGGAGAGACCCCAGCTGCCTGCTGGGCAGGGTGGCTCAGCCTCTGGTGGGGACAGGAGGGGACGAGACAAAGGCGTAACTGCCGTGCCTGGGTGGGATGCACAGGCTGATCCCACGGGAAACCTGCCATGGGTCCGTGGACAGAGTCACATTGTGGCCCGTACTGGGGTGGAGTGGGGGAAGGAAGGGTCCAGGGCTTTTCAGATGGTCTTAAAATTTTGTCTCCTCGCCTGGTGGTGGTCTGGAACCAGAAAGCTGGGGCTTGGCCTGCAGGGCGGAGGAGAGGGGGAAGGGGATGGAAGGGAATAGAGGGTCAGGTGCTTGTCACCCTGTCACAGGGAGGAGAGACAGCCCAGAGACAGGCCCGTCCTAGCTCCGAGATGCACGGGAGGTCCTGGCACCAGGGTCTCTCAAGCCTGCGGGCCGGGGTGTCACCCGCCTAGCCTTCTAGAAGCTCCAGGTATGGGGTGTACTATGTGGGGTTTTTTTTTCTTTAAAGAAAGAAAAGACACTCAGGAAAAAAAAAAAAAAAAAAACAACCCCGACGTACCATTTCTGTCTTGTCTCTGGCTGATATTTCAGAAGCGTGGGGGGGGCTTGTGCGTGGGGAAAATGAAAAATCAATCGGCTTACACTTCTGCAAAGGCGAAAATTAACGAGCGGGCGGGAGTGACTCATGGACAGGGCCCCGACTTTTCTCGCACTGCCTCATTTTTGTCTTTCCTTTCCCTGCCCTCCGAGGAGATGGCGGGGCCCCTGCCCCTCCCCGGGGCCTGGCCAGGCCGGATGTTGGGGGGTAGGGGGTGCTATTCTGAGCTCCCAGGAATCCCCCTCTTCTGTCCCCGGGATCCAGGTGTCCTCAGTCCTGCGGAGGCCAGAGGGATTCTGTACCTGAAAATACACCCGGGGTCTTGCCTGGCCTTTGTGTTCTCTGTTCATTCCCGCCGATTTCCACCCCCCCCCCCCCACCGGGGGTGGGGGTTGGGGTGGGCCTCTCGGAGCTTGGGGTTCCGGATTGCAGTGACCTCCGCCCATGAAAATGCTTTAACTGGGGCTTGATCTCAGTTTTTTTTTTTCTTTTTCTTTTTCTTTTCTTTTTTTTTTTTTGAAGGGGCAGAATTTGTCGCGAACTCTCTGGGAGGTGTCTGCGGCTTTTGAGTTTTATATTTGGTTTTTAAAATCTTTGCTCTTAGCCCTTTTTAGGAAGGTCAGGAGGGTCCTGTCCTCCTGGGAGAACTGCAAATCCCAGCTCCCCTCCCCACCAAACCACCAGGTTTTCTCCTTTCTCCCTCCCTGGGGGGGGGCCTCACCTCTGCCCCTTACCCCCTCTCTGTGTGGGAGCCTCCTTGCCTGCGAAATGAGGTTCTTATGGCTCCGGCTTTGGGGTCCTGACTTTTGCGCCCTGACTCTGCCAGGGCTGTGCAAACTCGCAGGTTGGTTGGCCTCTCTGTTTCTTCGTCTCTGAGATCAGGACTCATTCGCAGCCAGCCAGGACAGGAGATGCTTCTGGTGAAGGACCTCCCTTGGGTCTCAGATGTGATCACTGCTGGCAGCCCGCGCCCTGCGACACCCAGACCCCACGTGGCCCGCCAGCCGCAGCACCCCAGAGGCTTAGAGGCCAGGGAACCCGGGGGAGGCAGGCCGGGTGCATAGGGGCTGGGAGGTTGCTCTATTATCATGCTGTTGCGTGGGTAGAAATTCAGGGGTTCTGGGGAAGCGAGGTCGACGCGTCTGTGTGTGTATAATTTAATGCCACTTCTAATTAATCCCGTGATCTGCAAATGAGGGGGTGTCAGGGGGAGATGGAAGAGCCACCCCGCCTTATTTGGACCCCGTGCCCATGCCAGGCCCTGTGCGGAGAGCATTCCCGTCGCGTGTCGTGTTTCACCTTCACGCCCTGCCCCCCGCCGTCCATGTGGCGGTCAGGCATGGAGCCCCATTTTGCAGATAGGGAGACTGAGGCCCAGGAAAGGTCTTCTCTGGCCTGAGGGCACACAGATGGATGACAGAGCAAGGAGTCTCCCTCCCCGGGGTGGGGGGCAGTGGATGCTAGACCTGAGGTCTTAACTCCTGGGGACGGGCCTGGCTCTCTGTCCAGTTGTCCGAGAAGTCGTTTGGATGCTGGTTCACCTGCTGGGGTTCCTGAGGGCCCCTGTGCAGACACTGGGGTTCCCAGCTTACTTCCTCGGAGGGGGAGCGCGTGGACGCCGGACTGGGCTGCCTGGGGCCCGCATCCCCACCCCGGCTATGTGATGGGAGCGAGGTGCTCAACCTCTGTCCTCCCATTTTCTCATCTGCAGAATGGAGCATCGTGGTACCCCTCGGACGGCGTTGTCAGGGGAAGAGCGCCACACTGACACATTGGCTGGACCCGCCCAGCAGGGGCTCCCCAGCAGCCCCTCAATGGGGTCCAGCCTGGGAGGGATGTCAGGATGACTCAGCCGCTGCAAACTGGGGCGTTCCCCGTCACTGGCTGCCTAATCAAGGCCGCCCCACTTCTGCGGCAGGATCGGAGCCACGGGAGGCCCGGCGAGGCAGACGAGGAGGGCAGGCAGCTGCTGCGCGAGACTCGGGCACCCCCGAGACCCCTGGGTGGTGGCTCCCCGGCTTCCAAGGCCCCGGGTGGGTCTGAGCCAGTGTCCCCCCCCCACCTCCCCAGGGGGAGGTCTCCGCTTTGACCGCAGCCTCGCAGAGAGGCGCCCTGGAAAGGGGTCCGTGTGCAAGCTTGGGGCGGGGCCATTCATTCATTCATTCACCAATTCACTCCTTCAGTCAGTTAGCTGGACTACTGGCCACCAGAGACCACGGGAGCCGGACTCTGGGTTCGAATTGTATCCAGCTCTGAGGCTCACTCGCTGTGAGATCTCGGGCTCGTTCTGTAGCCGACCCGTGCCTTGGTTTCCTTGTCCATAACCTGGGGGCTTCGGCATTGCTCCACTCTGGATGGGGGTGTTGTGACGGCTCTAGGAGCTCAGATCTGCCTGGTGGAAAGCTCTGTGTATGTTCTTTTTCCTTTTTTTTTTTTTTTTTTTTCGTTTTAAATAAAAGCAAATTGGAATTAAATTCTGGGGATACAGCAGTAAACAAGGGAGGCTCGGTCCCATGTCCCTTGGACCCTGCAGGTTGTTGGAGAGGCAGTGAGTGCATAAATAAACAAGTAGGGTCATCTACGGTCAGTCGGGTTCTGCTGAGACTGGAAACGCGGGCAGGACCCGGCAGGACACCAGCCACTGTTCTGTGGGTGGGGGCGGGGACACGGGGTACTTTCTGAGGGGCTGAAGTCGGTGTTGAGACGCGCAGGCATTGGGGACAGCAGCGCAAAGCTGGGAGGGACCTCTGGGGGCAGGGTGAGGCGGGCAGACCACAGGGGCCCTGACACTGAGCTGTTCCTTTACGGTTTATCACGTGGCCAGAGTTTGCTGGAAGACCCCCTCGGCCCGCTGCCCCGAGCTTGGGTGTGAATATCGTCGCAAACAGAGACCCCTGTAGGGAGATGGGGAAACATCCCTTGGAGCAGCCATCAGGCCAAGGCCCAGAGAGGGAGAGGAACCAGCCCGAGACCACACAGCTACGCCTGACTGCCAGTCCCGCCGGCCCAGGGCAGGAAACTGAGGCAGGAGGATGTGGCAGAATGTCCTTCTCCAATCCCAGTGCTCATCCAGGCTGGGCTGATAATGCCTGTGGGTGACGTGCCCTGGGCAAGCCCCCACCACCCATCCTGCTGGCCAGCCCCCAATGGCTCCACAGCCCCATCTGAGCAAAAGCAGAAAATCCCGAATTTTATCGGGATTTGTGTAAAATCCCGATTTTACACAAAATTGCCCCATTTTACATCCTTGGAGCATTCTTTTCCTGAAAACACCTGGCTTTGCCAGGTGGAATCTCGGCCCCTCCTGGGCCCCTCTCCGAGCCTCCGTTTCCTGGGCTGTCCCATGGGTTTGAGAGTCACGGCCCTGGATGGGTTACTCAGAGGGCCCCGGGCGAGAGAACTCACGCGAGGGCTGAGGACAGCCCGGGCTAGCATCCGCACTCGATAAACGCTGGCTCTGATTATATTAATATTGGTCATAATGATAAACTTGACTTAGATGAAATGCGGCACAGGAGGGAGCCTGCTGGTCCCGAGGGGCAGGGCTGTGAATTATCTTCTGGCTGCAGGACCCATCCCTCAGGCTCTCTCGTCTTCTCCGGAACATAGCTCTTGGGTCTTGGACCGGAGTTTGTCCCAGCCCTCTGTAACCAGGGGCAGTTCGGCTCTCCCCGGGACACGGGGCTATGTTCAGGGACGTCTGCGGTCGTCAGGACTGGGGGTGCTCCTGGCATCGGGTGGGTAGGCCCGGGGATGAGCGCCCAGGATGCCCCCCAAAACGATCCAGCTCTAAATGTCAGTAGTGCTGAGGGTTAGAAACCCCGATGTGCGCTCCAGACCTGTGGCGGCAGGAGAAACGCGGCCGGATGGCTGTTGGCTTGCCCGTGACCGTGAGCCTCCCGTGCTCTACGCGGCAGTGCTGGACGCGGACGCCGGGATAACAGATGGGTCCCCGTCACACACCTGTCCCGGCCCCCGCTGCCCAATTGATTTTCAGAAGTAGGTAATGGCCCCTGATGTGCGGCCTCTGGAAAGCGTGGCCGGCTGGGGCTGCTGACGGCGGTGCTGGGTCTGGAGTGTGGAGGGACTGCCTGGGGTGTGGACCTTTTTCCTGCGGTTCCACCTGGCCCTGGGAGCCTGGACCCTGTCCTCACGGGGAAGGGCTTAGGGAGGCCTGAGCACCCGAAGTGGGAATCCTGGTACAGGCCCCCCCTCCACCCCTGGCCACGTGAGGCGACCCCGTTATTCTCTCCCCACCCCCAACGTTGGTTTTCTCATCTGTAAAATGGGGACACATCCTGCCTGCTGTGTTGTGAGGATTCACCAGTGACCGGTGTCGTGTTGATTACACCCCTCCCCCCGGTGGCTAGGTTGCACACGTAGGGGCTGAATGACTGTGCCCTCTCACTGGTCATCTTCATGAGGAATTGGAGGGAGGGGAAGACCCCAAACCTCCAATTTCCCAGATAAACTGCCCCGGAGGGGACATTGTCCAAACAGGCATTAAGTCCCCCATCACGGAGCCCAGACTCACATCTGGCCCTCCAGCCCCAGTCCCCCTTCCTCCATTCATCCTGAGAATAGCTCCCAAAGTGACAGCCGCTGCCCCCATCTTGCAGATAGGGAAACTGAGGATCGGGGGCAGAGGAAGGGACATTGCTGCTGGCCGGTCTGGGTTCCTGATCCGTTCTGGCCTCTCAGGAGCTGTGTGACTTGAGGAAAGTTGCTTCTCTTCTCTGGATGGCACCCCAACCCCCCTTCTTGCCAGCCAAGCCCCTCCAGGCTCCTGTACCCGCCCCTGCTTCTGTCCCCTTAGTCATTCCGCACCAGCCACGGGGACCTTCTTGCTCCCTCCTCCGGGCCTCCGTCCTTGCTGTCCTCTCTGATGGGAGTGCTGCTTCTGGCCAGGCCGGCTGTTGGCCCGTGTCCCCAGCATGCTTGTTTTACACTTTTCTCAGTTGCTGTTGTCTGCCCCATCTGCTGCCCCTTTCCAGAATGTGAGTTCTACTGGGCTCTCCCCGGACCGGCCTGCCTGGCTTCTGGGAGCCCCTGCCATCTCCCAGGGGCATCGGCGTGTCTCCTCGTCCAGATCGGGTGGGTCCCGACGGGGAGAGCCCTACGTGTGCAGCTCCCTGGGCAGAGAGGCCAGGAGAGCAGCTCCCTCGTGGAGATGCTGTGTGACCTCGGCCACTTGCTTGCCTTCTCTGAGTCTCTGCGTGTCTGAGATGTCCGGCACAGAAGCAGTGACGACGAGAGGGTGTTGAGAGCCAGGGCTCCTGAGCATGGGTGTCTGGAGGTCAGGGGACCCTGAAATAGTCTTTGAGGTTTCCTGTCTCTTGGGGAGAAAAGAAGTCCAAAGACCGGGGACCCCCAAAACTGAGTAACAGCTTGGCTGGGGGCTTTCGGGCTCAGCGGGCCCTGATGTTCATTTGGTACCTGTGTTTCTGGCCAGATGTGTAGAGACGTTGCTGAGGAGCCCCCAGGAGCTGGCCAGGCTTTCTTTTGGGGCTCATATTTGGCATTTTGGAACCCACATTCAGGTCTTGGCTCGGCCTCATGAGCCATGTGTCCCTGGGTCCGTGGACTCACCTGCCGGAGGCTCTGCCTCCTCGTCTGTGCAATGGGTGTGAGCAGTTTCTTGGGCGGTCGAAAGGGTCCCTACTGAACGTGTTTGCTCGGCAATTGCTAGTGTGTCGAAGCCCCCCTCCCCCCATGCTTGGCTAAACATCACCGAATATTCGATGGTGATTAACCCCTTCTGGGAGGAAGTTGGGGGCCTTAGTTACATACAGAACTCGGAGGACAAAGGCTTTGGGGCTGCTGGAAGGTGGTTGGGCCCATGTCTGGCTTCTCCCAAGGGTGTCCAGTCAGGCCTGGAGCCTCCCCGTTCTGGTGCCAAGAGTAGGCTGGCGGGAGCCGGGGTCGAGCCCTGGGCAGACGTGATCCATGTGGGTAGGACGCTGCCCCAGGCCCCCCCTGAGCCGCGATGGGGCAAACCCATCACGCCAGCATGGCCGGCGTCCTTGGCAGGGGCGGGGGGGATCAGTGCTGACCTTGTAGGCCTGTGTTTCGGTCATCCTGCGGGGCTGCATCGAAGCCTCTGGACTTCCTGGCCAGTGCTCCGCCCAGCACCCCCCTAATTCCAGCCACCTGCTGTGATGTGTACCTGTGGCCCCAGCTGCCCAGTCCCCCTGATGACGGTTTTCTTTTCAACCGATCTCTTTTAAAGTTCAAAGAGAGAACTTGGTCTTACTCTCATGAATGGGGGACCTGGTATGTCCTTGACGTAAGTAGGTGGAACCTTAAAAATAAGTGGGATGAGAGTAAAACACACACACACGCACGCGCGCACACGCGCAACCTGACATTAAACACTAAATTATCGTGCTGCCGCCACAGGCTTAAGCTGAGGCCAGGGGGTGTCAGAGACTTTCCAACCTTCCGAAGGCTGGAGGGAGCGGAGGACGGGGCAGCCCCCTGGCTGGTGGCATCGGCGTCCCTGAACGCGGTGGACCGTTGTGGGGGCTCTCCTGGCCGCGCCGGGTCCCGTCCAACCTTCCAACCAAGGTGCTTGGACTTGCCCACGGCATCTGAGTTTTCTTTCCCGGCCTGGGGAGAAGGTTATTTCTCCTTGAATTCAATTAATGAGCCTATTAAAAACTATTTATTTTCCCTGACAGTTGTTTACTGAGGAGAAGGAGATGGATTGGCCCGGCGGCCTCGCCAGGCAGGCATGAGGCAGGGTGGGGGAGGCCGGGTGCCTCGGGCCCTGGCGCTTGGGGAGCGCAGACCGCGGGTGGGGGCCTGCTTCTGGGGAGCCACGGAATGCAGGCTCTGGCCACTGTTTCTGACCCTGGAGTCTTTGGGGAGGCAGACTCAGGGATGAGTGAAAACCGTGCTGGTTGTGGACACAGGGGGCTGGCTCCCATGACCTCCCTCTTGTCCACCCAGGCCGAAACCTCTCGGATGCACTGGTTTGAAACCTAAGATAAACCTTGCTGCCATCTGAGTTCCACGATCCAGTTCTGTCCAGTGGGGTAGATGAACGGAATTTCCTGGAAATGCCTTTGAAGGGAGTAGCACATGCTCCCTTCTACCCCCCGCCCCCCAGCTGGAATATGGAGGTGATAGTAGGCGTTCAGGCAGCTATTTTGGACCACGAGGCAGGTATCATGGCTAAGAATGGGGGAACAAAAAGATGAAGGCCCCTGGGTCCCAAAGACCGTGAGGTGGACCAAATAGCCCTGAAAGACCAACCTGGGAGTTTCCTTTACGTGATGAGAGAAATGACGCCTCTCCTGTGAGTTTTTTGGTACCTGAAGCCCGACTTGGTCCTAATAACGGTAGTATGCGTGCCTCCTGACACACCCTGTCCTTCTGGTCTGTGCTCACTGGGTGGGGAGGCTTTCCTGACCTCCCTCTTACTCAGATTTGCAAAATCACTATTTGCAAAATAATCAGTAAAATGATCACTTGGCAAAATTTGCCTCTCTCCCACTCCCCATCTGTCCCTGTACCTGCTCTGATTTTAGGGGAAGCACCTGTCCCTGGCTTCATGTTGTAGGCATCTTTACTTATCCTAGGCCTGCCGCTCTGGCTGGGACTCCCCGGGGAGGCGTTTTTGGCCGGCCTCCTCTGCTGTGCCCACAGCAGCACCAAGCACCTGTGCGTGCCCAGTAGGGCTCAGTGCCCGTGTTTTGCCTAAACAGGTCTCTGTTCCCAGCAGGAGACATGAGGCTCCCGCGACACCCCGAGGTTCTCCAGCTGGCTGGTGGCTCCCCGGCTCTCTCCCCTCTCATCCCCACCCCCCAGAGTCGGTCAGTTCGCCGGCAAGTCTGTCCCAGCGGCTGCTCCTGGTCCTTCCTCTCGCCCCCGTATTCTCACCTCGCCTCCAGAAATAGCCCCTTTAAAATAGCCGCGTCCCCACGTTCCCGGGCCTCTGCCTGCCCACGGTCGTGACGCTGTGCTGACGGGCCGGCCTCCTTATTGCTGTGGGATTTTTAAAAATATAGCTGGTGTTAGGTGTTTTTCCCCCCCTTTTATGCCTGAAGAGGCCCAGGCATCCTCAGGTCGCTTTCCCATCCCCAACACCCGCCCTTTCGGGGTTTGTGCTGCGAGTCACCGGGGGTGCTCCCTTGAGCCTCAGCTCCTGGGGGTATCTGGTTTGGGCAGCTGGGGGCTTCCCCTGCAGACTGATGCCAGCCAGCCCAGGTGGCCCTGTGTGGACTGCCGTTCCCAGTCTGGCCAGAGAGCCCCCGCTTGGAGTCCCAGCACCCCCTCTTGCTGGCTGTGTGACCTCAGGCAAGTGGTAGAACTACTCTGAGCCTCAGTTTACTTTTTTTGGTAAAGGGACATGTCTGGGGTTTGGTCAAAAGGGCGGAATTTGGGGCACCTGGGTGGCTCAGTGGGTTAAAGCCTCTGCCTTCGGCTCAGGTCGTGATCTCAGGGTCCTGGGGTCGAGTCCCACATCTGGCTCTCTGCTCAGCAGGGAGCCTGTTTCCCTCTCTCTCTCTCTCTCTGCCTGCCTCTACCTACTTGTGATCGCTTTCTCTGTTAAATAAATAAAATCATTTAAGAAAAAAAAAGGGTGGAACTTGTCTGAGCCTCAGTTTACCTACCTGTGACATGGGGACGTCTCAGGGCTTAGGCACATGGCCGAATTTCTCTGAGCCTCCGTTTATCCATCTGCACGTGAAACGCCCGACGGTTTCTCCCCGGGGCCTGGCCCCCTGGGTTTTCTCGAGATGTGAGCCAACCTCATTCCACCATTCGGTCCCTCTGGGAGGACGTCCACCATCCCTCTGAGGGCAGGATATAGTGAATTTAGCGCCGGTTCTGGGCCTGCCACTTCCGGTAACCCTCAGGAAACCACTTCCTCCCCCAGGGACTTGGTTTTCCTTATCTGGAAAATGGGCCCATTTCACCAGCATGACTGCCAGGAGGCAGCTGGGAGAGGAGCCGCCCCCACGGTTTCCCCTCCTGGCTCAGTACCCGGCAGACGCCCTGGAGATGTCACAGACGCTCTCCTGCCATGTTTATTCTTGTCACCGACGGAGACCATGGAGCCCGTGGTTAAGAACCAGACTCTGGGACCAGACGGCCTGGGTTTGAGGCCCAGCTGTTCCGCACTTGCTGTGACTTGGCCTTTCCCAGCCTCAGTGTTCTGCTCTGTAAAGTGGGGGTAACTGATGACCGTACCCTCCCAGGGCCCTATGGAGCAGCCGAGGGGTCTGTGAGGGTGAAGGCCCGGGGCAGTGCTGGGCTCCAGGGGAGGGCGATACAGCCTTTACCCACTGAACATCAGGCCCCTTCCATGTGCTGACTCCGCCTGGGGGCTGGGGGCTGGGAGAGGGACGCAGCTCTAGTCCATCTGTTTGTGTGTCTGGCTTCGAGGTCCTGGCTCCACCTCAGGGTCCCCCGCCCAGCGGGGCTGGGATTTTATGGCCTGGAGGGACGTGCCAGGGGCACTGCGGGGGGCCGCCTCTGCTTCCTGCATTCGCTCAGCAGGTGTCGGGCTGCCGGATGGCACAGACCGGGACTGGCGGCTCAGGAAAGGGCAGGGGGGCAGCGTCCAGCGATGGCTCAGAGATGGGGACAGGAAGGGCCCCCTGGGAGGAGGCGTGGAAGCTTCCGCTGCTGGCCCAGCTGTAGCGGCTGCCTCCCTCGTGTTTCTGCCCTCTGTCCTCTGGCTGGTCTCCTGGACCCCTCCTGGGTGCCGGTCTCTTTCCCGACCTGGCATGGGAGGAAGCGCGTGCCTTTGTGGGACTCAGGGTCTGATGGGGGACACAAGAAGCAAAACAAAATAATTGTCACACTAGAGGGTGATAAGAGAAAGCAAGGAGAGAAGGGGGTTGGGGAGTGGAGCGGGGAGGGTTGGCATTTACGTGGGATTGTAGGGACAGCTTCACCGAGCAGGTGACAGTTTGAGAAAGCCCTGATGGAGGTGAGGGAGGGAGCTGAGTGCCTGCGTGGAGGAAGAATGGTCTGGGCAGAGGGCACAGTCCATGCAAAGGCCCTGGGGGCAGGACCAGTCCTCGTTCATTGGAGGAGCAGCAAGAGGGCCCATGTGGCTGGAGCACAGTGAGCTCTGGGGAGAGAGGGAGGAAAGGAGGGCCGTGGGGACCCCGCGTGGGACTTGGGCTCTTACCCTGTTGAGGCTCTAGTTCTGGAGGGCTGTGGGCAGAGGAGGGAGAGACCATCTGACTCAGGTGCTCAGGGCGCCCTCTGGCGGCTGCTGTGGTAGGCCGGACTGGGAGGGGTGGTGTTTGACTTGGCCCAGGCGGGGCCATCCTGGGGCTGGACCAGGTAGAGACAGAGGAGGGGGGAGGCATAGACAGATTTGGGATAGAGTTTGAAGGCAGACTTTTTGGGTTTCATCTTTACGGTAGCTCAGTGAGGCACTCCGATAGCCATTTGACAGGTGGGGACATTGAGGCCCAGAGACGTCAAGGCACCTCCCCAGTGTCGCCCAGCTCTGTGTTTGCTGGGTTGACTCACTGCTGGGGCCTGGCTGGGATGCGGCCTTTTCCCCAGGCACTGACTGGCCGTCACCTTTCCCTAATTTATAGATCTGATCACAGGCGTTTAAAGGCTTGTGTGAGTTTGAGTTCTCGCAGTTGAGCTGTTGGGGGGTGGAAGAGGGGGGTCCCTGTCCCACCCCATTTTGGGCAAATACTTTGTCAGGGCTGTCAGTTGTGAAAACCTTTGGGAAACTGGGGGTTCTGTTAGCTATAGATCCGGGTTCAGACTCCGCGCTCCCTCTTACTTACTGAGCTGTGTGACCTTGTGGTTGTTGCCTGACCTCTCTGATCACCCGTTTCCTGTGAAAGCGGACTCAGCTCACCAGTAATGCCTGGTGTGTGCCTGCCGTGTGCCAGGTGGTTTTAGACAGAGCGGTTCTTCCTGCCTTGCTTGACCCCTGTAGCCCCCAGGGTGTCGGGCGTCAAAGCACAGGGTTCGAGCCACACAAGGCCGGGTAGGAGAACACTGAGGGGGCATCGGCTGCTCCGAGGGTCGCCTGTGCAAGATGTTAGGTTCTGGGGCTTGGAACCCGAGAGCCCAGTGCTGTGTGCAAAACCCCAACCGGACAGGTTTGGGGAGCAAAGCAACTCAGAAGAGCCGGGCTTGGGACACAGGAGTTTCAAGTCGAACCTTTAATTTTACTGACACCTCCCACTTACGTACCTAGTTCGGGAGAAAAAAATATGATCAAAGTCTATGTCTAATGAAGTTTAGAAAGCTCTTATAAATTCTTTTCAGAATGAAAAAAAAAAAAACAAAAAAGCTCTTTCAGTTGCCATCAGCAACCTCTCTGTGATAAAAAGGTATTTCCAGTTCAGCGGGTGCCATGTTCTTCCTGCCTGGATAGCAAAATAATGAAGCATATTAAACTGGGTGGAATACAGAAATCACCAGACCGGGCGCTGGGACAGGGGAGGGGAAGAGAGGACAGGAGGGTCTGAGAGCGAATGATGGGAGGGGAGATCAGGGAAGGCTTCCTGGAGGAAGAGGTGGCAGATCAAAGACGTGGAGGCCGAGTAGGAGGGGTTGACTGGGTAGAAGGGAGGGAGGAGTGTTCCAGGCAGAGTTGAGAAGTCTCCGTGAGCCCTTACGGTGAAGTAGTTTCACCTTGTGCCTCACACCGGGCCTAGCCCATAGTAGGTGCTCGCTGAATAGATCATAGTAGATGTTAGGGTAATGGGTCCGTCATAGGCATTCAGTCGATGGCTCCCATGATAGGTGCTCAGCAAACAGGCACTGCCCACAGTCTCCAGTCTGGACGATGCCATGTGGGTGTCACTTTGTGGTGACTGGATTCTGGAAGACCTGGCTCCCAGAGGTCCCAGTTTCTGCTGTGCAGGAATAACCTTCAAGGTTTCTGATCCTCACCTCCCTGCCCCGTTCCTGATGAGGCTGCATCGTTGGGGGCACAGTGGTCCTGCAGCTTGGAAGGAGGAGAAACTCAAGTCAAGCACGTTATTAAAAAAGCAGATAAACTGACTGGCTCTCAGAACCGAGAAGGCTGATGTTAGAACAGCTTCAGGCATGGCTTGATCCAGGGGCTCCAACAAGGCATCTTTAACAGATGAAAAAAGCAGACCCAGGTGGCTTAAACCATGTGCCTGAGACCACACAGCCAGGAGGAGGTTAAGGCACAGTTCAGACTCACGTTGCTGTGAATCTAAAGTCCTTGGCTTGGGAACGTTGTCCCAGGCTAAGGGGGTGATGATTCCCATTTCTCAGATGGGAAAACTGAGGTTCACAGAAGGGAAATGACTTGCTGAAGTAAGCAAGGAGCAGAACTTGGTCTTGGACCGTGCACCACATGGTTCTCCTTAAACACAAGCTGAGTGGTGGGTTGGACAGGCAGAGAAGGAGAACAGGTTTGCCAGAGACCCCACTGACCTTAGGCCAGCTCTCCCCTCCCCACCCAAGAAGCACCCACTCACATTCCTCCCGCCAACCACCCGGATGGTCATGATGTTCTCCTTGCTCTTGATGAACACGTCATGGGTGACAGGTGGGGAGGTCCTTGCCGACCCTGGCTCCGCGCCAGCCGTGGGCCCCGGCCAGGCCTGCCCAGCTCTGTCACAGGAGGAAATGAGATTGGCAGCCAATTGTTTTCCAAGCCAGCCGCCTCACTCTCCGGTGCCCAATTT
This sequence comes from Meles meles, assembly GCF_922984935.1. Lineage (NCBI taxonomy): Eukaryota > Metazoa > Chordata > Mammalia > Carnivora > Mustelidae > Meles > Meles meles. Next base: position 3,700,181 of record NC_060085.1, on the reverse strand, counting down.
CCTCCATGTCGGCACTGATTGCTCAAGCCCTTGCCCCTTCTCCCCCACAGTCGCCCGCCTGACTGCTCAGCACCTCCCGCCGTCTCCACCTGGGCACAGCTCTGCCTCTCCTGGCTTTGTCCTTGGACATCTTCAGGGCATTTATTGGGCACCTACTGTGTACCAGGTGTTACGCTTGGCTACTAGCCGACTTTGTCATCCATCCTCTCCCTCTGCCACCTCCAGCCTGTGACCTTGAGCAGGGGGCCGACCTCCCTGCGACTCAGTTTCCTCCTCTGGAAGATCGAGAGAACGAGGCCAGGTCGTATGCGCGAAGTGCGTTGAATGGTGTCTGGCACACAAGCTTCCCCTTAACGGCTTTGTGGGACAGGAATGGGGGGCCTCCCTCTTTGGCTTTTCCCATGGAGCCAGTGGTGCCTAGGGGCTGGCTTCCGATCTGAAACTTTCTTCCGGGCCCCCAAGAAGAGCTTTCGCGCGTTGAGAACGATCATAGGGTCTCCCCAGGACATTTGCCAGTGGATATCGATTGAGCACCTTCTGTATGCGGGGCCCTGATCCACGTGCTGGGCACACAGTGGTGAATAAGCCAGAGCTCAGAGCCCCACCCTTGTTGGACTACAGTACCTGAAGGACAAGAAACAATTGATGGATTAAGGATTTAATTAGGACATTTCTCTGGGTGCCATGCTTTTAAGAAAGCAAAGAAAAACTTAGGAAAATAGAGCCAGGGAAGGGCAGAGTTGATCGTAGGGATTGTTTTACCTGTGGAATCAAGGCAGGCCTCTCAGAAGAGGTGACATTTCAGTAAAACCAGCAGGAAGGAAGGGAGTGAGCTGTGTGGAGTTCTGGGGGAAAAGTGTTCCTGGTAGGGGGAACAGCCTTCGCAAAGGCCCTGGGACCGGACCAGGCCTGATTCTTTGGAAAAGCAGCAAGGGGGCCCCTGTGGTTGGAGCAGAGTGAGCTTGGGGGAGAGGGAGGTGGGAGCGCTGGAGGGCTGTGGACAGAGGCTGGACCTGACTCAGGCGCTCACGGGAGCCCTCTGGTGGCGGCTGTGTGTGTGGGGGAAGGGTGGCGGCATTGGTCCAGGTGAGCTGCTGTGGGCCCCAGAGCAGATTCAGAGGGAGAGGAGGTTGGGAGGGTGGGTGGATTCTGGGAAGGGTTTTTAGAAGAACCCCTGGACCTGGCCACGCTGTGGCTGCCGGGTGGGGTCGAGCGAAAGCCAAGGTGATTGCTAGTTTTCCCGCCGGAACACCCACAGGGACAGGAGGGACCCGCGTGGGACCCCTATGTTGCTGAACACCCGCAAAGTTCGCGGAAGGCAACGGGGCTGACTCTTCCTGGAGGCGCTCTAGCGGGCCTCCCGGAGGGGGTGTCTCCCTGCTCGGGCAAGGCCCATGTTTTGTTCCACCTTTCGGCACAGAGTGCTTAGAACGGGGGCCCACCATGCATGGGGGGCACCGGGGGTTGGATGCGGCTGGGATTGGAGCCACGTCAGCTCCGAGCGCCCCCGGGGCCCTGGGGGCACACATTTTGAAATGTGCTGGAGGCCTGTCGGGGGGGGGGGGGATCTGAAGGGGGCCTGCGCTGCAGAGCAGGAGGCTTGAGCCCAGAGAAGTTGAGGTGCTTGCCCGAGGGCGCCCAGAGCACGTGGCGCAGGCAGGACCCCACTGGCGGGCGCAGGCCCCTCCCTTCCCCTTTCCCTTCTGTGTTTTCCACCCCCGGGGGCTGCCAGCTTCAGCTCTTGGTGGTTTCCAGGCTCCCCCAGGCTTCAGCTTGGCACTCACCTCCTGCCTCCACGCACTTGGGGCCCGGTGCCAGGCGGGCGCGGGACAGGGGTCTCGGGGAGCACCCTCCTCCCTTTTCCACCCAGGGTTTCCTCTGCCCCTGCCCCCACCCCTCCCCCCACGCTCTCGCTAATGACGGACGAGGAATGGGAGGGAGCAAGCGAAATTATATACACACGAACATATAAAAATTAGTTTAGGATCTGGGCCAAGAACCACTTGCGCTTGGCCGGGCATTGTGGGTAATTCATCGCCGATTACCATAAAAGCCAGAGCCTGGCTGACAGGCGGCTGCGGGGCTTTTGTTTAAGGTTCTGATGAATATATAATCCTTCTCCTGGGCCTGGAGCCCGCAGTCTCCCCCACCACTGTGGCTGCAGGACCCTTACCCCCCCCCCCCCCCCAGGGCTGTCAGCAGGGCATGGGTCCATGGACAACACTGCCTCCGGGAAGCTTGACTCGGCATTCGATGCCCACCGCCATCCCCAGTGACCCAGGCCTTGTGATGCCGTGTGGCCCTGGGCGCGGTTCCCTCAGTTCTTTCCCCGCCCAACACACATTTATTGAGCTCCCACTGTTTGCATGGCCGCACACGGGTGCTCTGGATGGTGGGGATGCCCAGAGGGGTTCTGAAGTGAATGCTAGCTACCCTTTCAGAGTCTGGGGGTTCACAGCTGATGAGTGGACACGCACTTATCCTCATTTTGAAGATTCGCCCATCCCTTGTTCATTCACGTGGCAAAGACGTCCCAAGCTTTTGTGATACGCAGAGCGGCAACAGCAGAGGGACCAGAGCGACCGTGCCCTCCAGGCGCCACCAGCAGGAGAATGCATGAGCATCACCGTTTTGAGACATCTTTTATTTTTAATTTATTTTTCTGGCCAGATAGCACCTACATGGGGGACACAATTGAACTTGCGGAAGAATACACAGTGGGGAGTCTCTGCCCCGCCCCCAGACCCTCAGTTCCCCTCCGCTTCCTTCCCTGGAAGCAGCCACCAGCCTCCTTTGAGGACGTGGCTTGGTAGGTGGAGGTTTTGCGAAGGGCCACATAGTAAATCATCTGAGCCCTGGGGGTTGGAGGTCTCTCTCTGTTGATACTACTCAACTCTGCTTCTGTAGCCAGAAGGCAGCCAGACTCAACAGGTGAATGAGTGGGCGTGGCTGTGTGCCAATAAAGCTTTATTTATACAAACAGCTGGAGGGCCCCATGTAGCCTGCGGGCTGTAGGTTGCCCCCTCACCCCCTCAGCCCCAGTGGGGTCCAGTAGACCTTGTGCGATGATAGAAATGTTCCCTGCCTGCATTTTCTAATGAAAGAGCCACTAAGCCCTGTGGCTGTTGAAATGTGAGCAGATAAAATGTGGCTTGTGTAACGGAGGACAGGAATTTTACATTTTACTCCATTTAAATGTGAGCAGCCACAGGCAGCTGACCATTATGGACAGTGCCGTTATCCTGAGATCTGGGATCCTTTTGTGGGCGGGGAGATTCGGATCCCTTTGTCTAACCAAACGGGAGCATGTTTTACACGAGGTTCTGTACCTTGGGCGCGTATGTTTTCTCTGCCCTCCCCCTACCCCACCACTTAAAAATGTAGCATCTTCAGAGTCATTTCATAATTGTACATCTGGCTTCCCCGTTCCTTTTCACAGATGCTGTACTAAAGTCCTAAGACTGAGAGATACGAAACTTGTATATCACTCTTCGGGTCCTTGAACTGTTAAATAGTTAACTGATCCCTACTGATGAGTGACAGTAACAAGGGGTTGTAAATATCAGATCAATTCCTGGAGGCCGTGTTGGCAAGCCCAGAGGGTGTGCACAACCCCGGTCCCAATTCTCAACCTCCCCCTTAGCATCGAGAAAGACATGCGCCCCTGAGGACTTGGGAGTCATTGGCATAGATTCACCACTGAGCCCACCTAAGTGTCCATCACCAGGGGATGGGGATAATGGCGTGCAGCCTTGTGAGGGAAGGTGACGCAGCAGGTGAAAAAAAATGAGTCTGGGGATGTGTGGGCTTAGTAGATAACAGTGTCCTGTGGAAGAGGCGTCTGCTGGGACCGTGACACAAACAGGATAGTAGAGTTTGACCCCATTCGAGAGTAACCTCTGGTCTGTGACTTTGTGGCCGAGGCTGGCACCAAACAAGGGGTGGCTTCTAGGGGCAGAGAAGAGGGACTCTCCCTTCCTCCCTTCCACAAATGTGTCTACGGTGTGCCAGCTGCTCTCTGTTTCAGGCAGGAAGAATTAAAAAAAAAAACAAATTTCCTGCCCTCTTGGAGCTAGCACTCCAAGCTGGAGACATGAAGAGAATAAACAAAGCACAGAAAGGAAAAAAAAAACAAAAACAAAAAACCCACATCAGATGTTAGGGGGTGTTGTGATGCTCCAGGAAAAAAAAAAGATTCAGGGAAAGGGAATGGGGGAGCGCCAGAGTGGGGCAGGATTTTATTTTATTTTTTTAAAAAGATTTTATTTATTTATTTGACAGAGATCACAAGTAGGCAGAGAGGCAGGCAGAGAGAGAGAGAGAGAGAGAGGAGGAAGCAGGCTCCCCGCAGAGCAGAGAGCCCAATGCGGGGCTCGATCCCAGGACCCTGGGATCATGACCTGAGCCGAAGGCAGAGGCTTTTAACGGGGCAGGATTTTAAATAAGGGGTCCGGGAAGTCCTTGTTTGAACAGAGGTGGGGAGGGAGGAAGCCAGGGAGGTTTCTGGGGGAAGAGCATTCCCGGTAGGTGGACAGAGAGCGCAAAGGCCAGGCGGTGAGGTCTCCCTAGGCACTTGCTGAGTCCAGGCTGCCGTCCTTCCACAGAGTAGATACCCGACGAGTAGATACCCGTGTCCCCTCTGTCACCACTCCCCATGGGCGCTGCTTGCCAGAGGCAGCGGCTGGGGAATAATTAATAACTAATAATACTAATGCTAATACAGTGGTCTGTCCTTAAGCCTCCAAGTGGCAGCCAGCCCCTGCCCACGTGGTGATGGCTTAGTCACAGATGGGCCCCGCTAGCCGTGCATGGATCCCAGCACTGTGTGACTTCCAGCTGGGGCACGAGAGCAAGGGTGAGACCCGGATGGGTGGTGGGAAAGGTTGAGAACCAGACTGGGTTCAAGTCCCAGCTCTGCCGGTTGCTGCTGGTGAGAATTTGGGCTCCCCTCCCGTGCCTCAGTTTCCCCAACTGAAAAGTGGGAGGATAATAAAACCAGTCTTTGAGGGAATTCGGGGAGCTGTGTCTGCTCGGCCTGTGGCAGAAGCCAGGAATAGTGGGCAGTGGGCTCGTCGGGTATCTACTCTGTGCCTGGCTCAGCCCTTAGTACTTAGTACTCCTTAGTACAGCTTCGCATGTACTAAGTGCTTACCGAGCATTTGTAGGTCTTGGGAGAGATGGGGTTGGGTCCAAATCCAAACCCCGGTCCGAAGATGTCCCCTTATCCTGGTCACCCAGCAGGTGAGAACTTCAGGAGCTGCCCAGAGAGGTTGTGCGAGCCCTTGAAGTCACCCAGCAGGGAGCCAGCCCTGCCTCCCCACGCCCTGGTGCCTGGTCCTTCCGGCTTCTCACCTTTGGGCTGGGACTTGACCCAGAATTTCTCTTCCCGCCTCGCCTCTTCTGTTCCATTCAGTACTGCTTTATGCTTCCTCTCCTGGTTTTTCCTCTTCCTTGCCATTTTAGGTACCACCTCCTCCCTGAAGCCTGCCTCCTCCACAGGTGAACTCCCTGAGTTTGGGCAGGCGCTGCCTGAGTCTCCCTGTGGTCCCTCCCTAGTGCTCTGCCTGGAGCCGGGTATAGAGGGGGTCCTCTGTGTGTGTGTAAAAGGACTGTTGTTCCTGGGCTGTGATGATTCTTCTCTCCTCTAGTGTGTTCAGTCTTCACATGACACGCCCCACCCCGTACCCTGAAGACACTGTCTCCCAGCTGTACCAGCCCCCTCTTTCCCTAGAGCTTAGTGCATTCCCTTCTACCTCAGGGCCTTTGCACATGCTGTACCTGCTGCCCAAGAACTTCCTCTTTCCTCCCATCTTGGCATGGCTGCCTTTCATCACTCTTCCCTCCCAAGAAGAAAATCCTGGGAGGTTGTGTGCCTTGGTCCCTGCCCTGTTCCCCAGAACTCAGGATCAAGACTGGGCCCCACCTTCACAAGGGAAGTCAGTCACAGGCTGCACCCAGCTGTGCCTCGGGAACCTCTCTGGCCTGTGCCTCAGTTTCCATGATCTTCAAAGATCTTGAACCTACAAAACTCAGCCCCAGGCACCAAAACAGCCCGCCTTCCTCAGCACAGGTGGGGAAAGCTGAGGCCCAGAGAATGCCAAGGACTTGTTCAGGACCACATAGAACTCCAGGCACACACCCCGAGGGGGAGGCTGTTTTGGGGGGGCGGTTACAGAGGAGGCATTCAGCATCACAGACCAGCAGTGACTCCCCTTTCATTTCGTAACAGTTCAAGGAGAAAGGCTCAGCTGGGTGCGGGGTGATCTTTAACACCAACACCTGCCGGTCTCTTTATAACCGTTGGGCTGCTGGCTTTAGCAACAGTATCCAGGGAAAATGGAAGAACCGGGTACGTATTTTCATTGTAACATTTTTTTTTTTTTTCTGGCGACTTTCAAGGCTTGGCAGTTAGAGCCCTGCATTAGAGAGTTAGTTTCTAAAGTAAATTAGTTTAAGGGAAAGGCACGAGCCAGTTGAAGGAAAGATTTAATGAGGGATTTGGGGATGTGGCGGAAGTTGTGAACAAGGAGGCAGGATTTGGGGGGGACACCAGGCACGTCCTCACGGGGGACCTGGTGAGTGGGGAGGCATCTCACAGAGAAGATGCGGCCAGATCCATTGACTCAGTCCCAGCGGGTTTAAGGTGGGAGATGGCAGGCCTGGTGGGGGTGGGGGTGGGGGCAGCCGGGAGGCCTGGCCTGGCAGGGGGGTGGGGCGCCCACTCCTTCTGCCGCCTTCCAGCTGAGTCAGCACCCTGGCGCCCGGACACAGAGTGGAGGCTGGCTGCGGTTGGGGCAGCTTTCCACACATTTCTGCCCTCTGGGGTGGAGCAGCGGCCCTTAGAAGACTCAAGTTCAAAGCACAGTTGTGTGGGCTTTTTGGGCTATAGATGGTGCCTGCTGACCTCTGCCCTACCCTGCCAGCCAGCCCCTCTGGGCCTCACGGAGCCTCTTCAGCCATTCATTAGTTTAGTCACTCATTGAGAAAGCATTTATTGAGCGTCTACTGTGTGCCCAGCACCAGGACCCAGCAGCGACCAGAACTGACCCAGCGCTGTCTCCCCACACCTATGGCCCCCTGCAGGGCCCTGCAGAACTTCCTGCGGTGATAAGACAGGTGTGCTGTTTGCACACCTTGGTACCGTGGCTGTGAGCCACATGGGAGACCTGGCCAGCGTGACTGAGGAACTGAATTCGGAGTTTTAACTGCATTTCATTTCAATTTAACAAGTCACATTTGGGTAGTGGTTCCCATGTTAGACAGCGGAGATATAGACAGTAAACAAGTGATACTTTCAGATGGAAAAAAAAAAAAAGCCGAAAAAGGAAAGAAAACATAGAGGAATGTGTGATCAAGGATGACAGACAGGGGTGCCCCCAGAGCTGGTGTGATTAGCCAGGGCATCTCTGAGGAGGTGATGTTTGCGGGAGACCGGAATGGTGAGAAATAAACAGCCGTGAAAATCTGGGGAAGGTGTTTCAGATGGCATGGGCAACATGTGCAAAGGCCCTGTGGTAGGACTGGGCCTGGAGTGTTGGAGGGGGTGCTTTTGAACCCAGTTAGGACACAGGTGTTCATGAGCGCCCTCTGGTGAACATTTTGGTGAGTGAAGGCGGGAACTGGGGGACCAGGATACAAGTGACTGCCCGGCTGGTCCAGGACGGCAGTAATGGGAGCAGGGTGGGAAGGGTGCAGAGAAAGGTGGACAAATACACAAGAAATTTAGGAGGGGAACTTGAGAGTGTTTCCAGAATGGCAGTATGTGGGGATGAGGGAAGAACAGTCAAGGCTGGCCCCTAACTTCTAGCCTAAGCCCATGGATGGATGGAGCTGTCATCGGCTGATAAGAGAAGGACATAGGAAAGCAGATTTGCTGGATCCAGCCACACCTCAAGGCATCCTGGATTTGTCCAGAAGGGAAGGAAAGTACAAGGCCCCGGGGGACCAGCAGGTGAAAAAGGCGAGGAGGAGCCAGGGCGGGCAGCCCTCTGGCTGCTGTTTAGTCAGCAGCAAACTCGGCGCCAGGAGCGTGATGTGAGTGTGGGTGAGGCGGGCTTCTGGCTGGTCGGCACACGCTCATTGCCCCGGGTCATGAATGCCAGGCTGGGTGGGAGGAGCTGTTGGGCAATGTTGGGGGGGGTGGCAAGGCAGAGGAGTCCTGGGGCTTAGAGAAAGGAGAAAGCTGCCCAACCAGTTTCTCTCTCGCTCTGGAAGCGAAGGATGTGGCGTTTGGTGATTGCCCCTAAATGAAGCTTTGCGGAATTTTGGCAGATTTAACAAATGTGAGGAAGTTGGGACGGTGTCGGGGAAGGGCTGGGACCGGGGGGACTTGCCCAGAGTGCAGTATCTGCGTCCGCATCAGGGCGTGTTTCAGAGGCTTGAGAACCTCTCGACAGGGTCATGGGCAGGAAACGATGAGGCCGCCCCAGCACCCTCTGTGGATGTCCCTCTTCGTGTTGTTTATAATGGAGATGAAGCGGGGACTGATTAAATCCAGTGGACACAAGGTCTCATAACATTGATCCCCACTTGAAAAGGAAAGTGCTGGGCACCTGGGCGGCTCAGTTGGTAAAGCAACTGCCTTCAGCTCAGGTCATGATCCCGGAGTCCTGGGATCGAGTCCCACATCCAGCTCCCAGCTCCATGGGGAGTCTACTTCTCCCCTTTCATGCTCTCCCTCTCTCTCTCTCTCAAATAAATAAATAATCTTAAAAAAAGGAAAAAAAGAAAAGTGCCCACTTGCCCACATAGGACAATCAACGTCAGAACTTTGTACTTGCCCTTCTTCCTGCCTGAAGCTCTGTTCCCATAGGTGTTTGTCTGTCTGATTTGCTTACTTCATCCAGACCATCTGAAAGATCCCCGCAGACCTCTCCAGGCTTTCAGAGCCTTACAGGGAATCTTATTTTCTTTTCGATGTCTTTTATAGCTGGCTGGCATTATGTTATTGGCAATGTTTGTTTCCCTGTGGTTGCCCGTCTCCCTCACTTGTCTGTGAGCCCCGTGAGGATAGGCGAGCTGTCTCTGCCATGCCCACCGCTGTGCCTTCAACCCAGCACACAGTAGGTGCTCAGTAAGTGCTCGTAGACTGAATGAATGAAAATGACCACATGCTGACGGTTTCTCTCCAGGCGAGGGGTAGATTGTGGGCAATTTTTATTTTCTTCTTTATGCTGATTTTCCCTAATTTTCTGCTGCACGCGCCTATTTTATAATTAGAAAAAAAGTTATTTTGAAAAAAATTACCCCCAAATGTCCCAGCTGTGGGAGCTGACGTGATCTAGCCCCACGCTCCTCCCCAAGGGCAGCTGCCTTCTGGGTGTATACAGAGGACACATGAACTGAGCACTGGGGGGCTCCCAGAGTTAGCCTTCAAGGGTGCGGGGTGGGGGAAGATTCTAGGAGTTGGCTGCTCCAACCTTCAAGGTGACCAGGCTAAAATCTCTGGAGTCATGCTTGCCCTGTTTCTCTGCTTCCGCCTGGGCTGAGCTAGTGCACTCTCCTCCTGGTCTCTGGTCCCCAGCTCCTGCCCTCACCTCCCCCCGTCTGTCCTTGCAGCAGCCACCAGAGGGTGCCTGTGAGCACCAGGGTCAGGGCCTGTCTTCTGCCCACAACCCTCCAGGGCTCCTGCCTCCCCTGCAGTCCCCCCAAGGCCCTGCTTCACCTGCCCTGGCTTCTCTCTCTCTCTCTCTCTGCCCTCCTCTCCTCCCTCTATCCCCCTCGTTCATTCTGCTCCAGCCACACGGGCCTCCTCACTGTTTCTCCATCATCCCAGACACAATCCTGCCTCAGGACCTTTGCACTGGCTGTTCATTCTGCCTGGAGGGTTCCTCCCAGCCATCCATGCCTGCTTCGTATTCTCACAGCCCTTTCAGGTTTCAGCTCAAATGTTACCGCCTCACCCCCCCCCCCCACCCTGTCTTTAATACTCCATCCCACGTCAACGAACATGTCCACACACATTTGGTTCGTCTTTGTAGCCCTTACCAGCAACTGACCCACAGCGGGTTTTGTTTCATTTGTTTCCTGTCTGTTGCCTGCTCCGGAGTGTCGGCTCTGTAAGGGCAGGGATCTTTTGTCAGTTCATTGCCGCCGTGTGCCCCCCGTGCCTCAACCGGGCCCAGCACACAGTAGGTGTTCACGAATATTTAAAAAAAAAAAAAGTGGGTGACAATTGCTGGGTCACGAGAGTGCCATACCACACAGTGTGGCCTTTGGAGGAGAGTAAGGTTGGAGAGGGCTGTCCTGGGTGAGGAGGGTCCTGGCTATTTATGTAAACGTTTGCCGAGAACTTACCATGTGCTGTCAGGCCTGGTGCCCAGAGTGGGCTCTGCTCCAGATTGGACCAATTCCAGCCCTGCCCCCTGAGGTCCCAGTCTGGTGGGAGAGGCGGCCCCGTGACCAGGCAGGTAGCAGGGGGGGTGACCAGGCGATGAGGGATTTATAGGACGCTGTGCAAATGGGCCACTCAGCTGGGAGGGGCCAGAGAGGGGCCTCCCTCCTGCCCCAGGTCTCCCACCCTGACCATGGTTGGGGAGGGGGCTGTGGTTGCCACCATGGCCTGGAGGCAAGAGGTTATCTCCAGGGAGACACAGGCAAGAGGCCCAGATGGGGCAGGACCAGTTGGGGAGGAGGGTGGCCTGCCCTCAGGCACTTTTGCCCCAGGTCACACCGCTCTGGGCGTCCTGACAGCTGGATTCATCGAGTGCCTGATGTGCTTGTATTACAGATGGGGAAACTGAGGCCCAGAGAGGGGCAGGTTCTTGCTTGAGATCACCTGGGAAGTGCCTAGATTCAAATCAAGGTCCGCATGAGCCCTTTCTCCTGTGTGTCCCACGACGACGTGCTGGGATGCCAGGTGTCTCCGTTCATAAAGCACCTACTGGGTGCCCAGTACTTTGGGGGCTCCAGGGCAGACCTCCCCAGTACCAGAGGGATGGGTGCTCCATTCTGTGGCGGGAGTAACTGAGGCACAGAACTTGGAAAGCGAGGATGCAGGGGACGGGGTGGGGAGTGCACGTGTAGGTCCCGCCTGGGCCCCTCCAGCTGGCCCTGTGTTCCTCCTCTGAGCCCGTCCCCTTCACTCCACTGGGCAGGGAGCTTCTCCAGGGCGGGGCCTGTCTCTCCTGCACCAGCCTTATCCCCAGGGGCTTAAAATTGTAGTGGTTTGTTATTTTTGGGCTCCAGGCCTCCTGCAGCATTGTGGGTAAGGGCTCAGCCTCTGGACCCAAACCTTGGTTCGAATCTGTTTTCTGACCTTGAGCAAGTTCTTTTTCTCTCTTCTTCCTCTTCTAACTTGGGAAAGTGGGGGCTCATGGTGGGGGCCAGGAGGACGTTCCGCGCGGGGTGTGCATACGAGCCCACTCCGTATTGGCTGTGGGATTCATCCTAAGCCCTCACGGGGGAACTGGAACCATTTTCATCCAGAACAGGAGCAGATGGGGAAGCCGGGCCCCCTGCGAAGGCTCCCGGGCCTCCATCAGGGTCCCTGGCCCTCCTTGACCGCTTCCCCGAGCTCCCCGGGACCCGGGACCCGCCGGGCCTCCGCCTTCCCTGCCTCTCCGGAGTTTTCAAACCCGCTTGGGGCCGCAGCGCTGGCCGGGATTGGCTGCCTGCGTGGGGCTGCCCCTCCTTCTCGCGTTCCGCTCCAGCCTTCCCCCCCAACCCCCCCGGGGTGTCTGGGACCTGGCACGGTGGCCCCATCTGTTTCCAATCTGGCCCTGTGTGCACTCTCCGCCCCCTCCTCAGGGTTGTGGCTATCGTGGGGGCCTCGGCCTTGGTGTCTCCCATTCATCCTCCCAGACCCCTACAGGACTCCCAGCGGGAGGGAAGCTTCTTTGTGCCTGCACCCCTCCCCCACCCTCGGGGGCTCTGTGTGTAGGGGGCGCGGCCTCTGTCATCCAACCCCGACCGGGAGGGAATCTTGCTGCCCCTTCTCCGACCTCCTGTATTTGGGTGTGTTTGGGGAGCCCTCTGCCTCTGTGTCGGGCATCCAGCCCCTTCATCCGTTGCCATGGCCACGATCAGCTCGGGGAAGAGAAAGGGGAGTGGGGTGGGGGCTTCCTCTGGGATCAGGCTTACAAAGGGGGGGAGTCTTGAGCTCTGCCTTTGGGGCACCCCCTCATGTGTGTGCACATTGGGGGAACACAGCCACCCCCTTGGAGGCCTCCCCCTACTGGACCCCCATGTGGGCTTCCAGTACCCCCGGTGGAGCACCCCACTGGTCTGCCCCCCTCCGCCCCACTTCCGGCCAGGGCCCGCCCCGCTTCGGAGCCCCCTCCCCGGGCCCGCCCCCCGCTGCCCCGCCCGTAGGCCCCGCCTCCGGCCCCGCCCCCAGGCCGAGCTCCCTGGGCCTTGGCCTCTCCCGAGTTCTCGCTGCGCGCCGCGCTCCAGCGGACCGAGGGACGGGCAGCAGCGGGCCCGGCCTGAGTGGCCCGGGCCCGATCTCCACGCCGAGATCCGCGGGGTGAGTGCACCCGGAACCCCTTCTGCTCCGAGGCCCGATGTGCCCTGGGTTTGGTCCCCCTCCTTGCCCCCCTGCAGGCCCCGGTGGAGGGGGGACCCCTGCGTTCTCCCCCACCCGCGCTCCTCTCGGGCCAGTCCAGCCACCCTTCAGGGACAGCTCCAGCCCGCTTCTGCCTGTAGTCCGCGCCCCCGCCTCCCGCACCCCATTCAGGTCGGTCGCTGGAACTTGGGAAAACTCCGGACCGTTATGCTCTGCGGGGTCCCCTCCCCCGCCTGGCCCCCAGCCCGTCCTCCTCCCTCACCTCCCGGGGGCGGAGCCAGGCTCCGGGCAGCCTTCTGCCAACCCAGGGGCGCTCTGATAGGGGGCTTCGGATCCTTCGGCTGGGAACCCGGACTGCAGGGTTGGGGTTGGGATTCCTATTCTTAGCCACCCCTCCCCCCAAACCCAGAGAACGTTTCTCTCGTTTTATTTGTCCCTGTACCCCTCAGGTCTGTGGGCTCCAGGTTAGTGCTGTACCTTGTTGGGGGTTTAATAAACTGGGGGGTCGGGACAATATCAGCTCCCCCCTTTCCACTTCCTGTTCCTGTCCTTAAGCTCCATGCCTCTGTCCCCCATCCTTGCCCACCAGACCCGTACCTGAGCACCCCCTGTCACTCCCTCCAGAGTCCTGCTTCCCAGGATTCCTCCTCAGAGTCTCGGGCAACAACACAGAGGGTCTTCTTGGGACTTCCCAGCCAGGGGTTCCAGCCATCCAAGTCCCCCTGCTCGGTCTTGAGCTTCATCTCCATCCCTTAAAGGCTCCAGCAGACCCTCAGAGCATATGTAAGTCCCAGCTGGAGGTCGTGCCCTTGCTGGCCTCCCCCGCCCATGGTGTCTCCCTGTGGCCTCAGTTTCCCCCCTGCAATAAATGTGACCCCCAGAATGATGTGGGTAAAGTGTCAAGTGGAGCTGGGCATGGTCGGTGCCTGCTATACGTAGGGCCCTTGCCATGTTCCCAGGGTGGGGAGGAAGCTACCATCTTGGAGGATGACAGGCCTATGATGGGAGACACTCGGGGTGTGGGGGTAGCCACGGGGGGGGCCCTGATCCAGCCTGGGACCTCAGGGGTGCTTCTTGGGAGAGATAACAGCTCAACGGAGACCTGTGGAGGAGTATGAAGGCTGAAGTTTGGTGGGGAAGGAGGAAGGGAGTGCTGAGTAGAAAGGATAGCGTATTCTCATACCCCTTTGTGAGCCCGAGGGCCATGAGTGGGGGCACCCACAGGGCGCACAGGCACTGGGGCTGCACCCTGGTGGGGTCAGCAGTTCCGAAGGCTGAGGTTAGGAATCTGGATTTTAACAATGTTGGTGGGAGCTATGGAATGTTTGAGAGCAGAGGAGGGACAGAATCACGCAGCCACTCCCAGCCCCAGAGTGGCAGGTCAGGGCTGGGTGAAGGAAGGGTCCTGAGGTGGGGTCAGGAAGGGCCAAGATTCAGTCTAGGGTGGGGAGATCTGGCGCCGTGTGTCAGAGGAAGAATCCACAGGTGGGCCAGCGGGGGAAGGATGTACTTGGTCTGAGCACCCATGTTAAGAAAGGCCCAGAAAGGGCGCCTGGGTGGCTCAGTGGGTTAAAGCCTCTGCCTTCGGCTTAGGTCATGATCTCAGAGTCCTGGGATCAAGCCCTGCATCAGGCTCTCTGCTTGGCGGGGAGCCTGCTTCCTCCTCTTTCTCCGCCTGCCTACTTGGGATCTTTGTCTGTCAAATAAATAAATAAAATCTTTAAAAAAAAAAAAAAAAAGGCCCAGAGGCCAGAAGCAACCCAGTGCATCTTGGGAACCACGAGAACCTATGGGAAGAGGCAGCAGGTGGGCCCGGGGTCACATCCTTCAGGGCCCAGAACGCCGAGCACAGGAGCTGGGAGCCCGGGTGGGTATGAGTGGGGCAGACAGGTGCAGATCTTAGCATCTGGGGCTTCTGTAAGGAGCTGGCGGGGCAGACACAGGGCCAGGGGCAAGCCTGGTGGCCCGGGCTCCTTGGAGGTTGACTGAGAGCTGGTCTCTGGCCTCCGATCTCAGCCCAGCCCCGTCTCCCCATGCTGCCTGCCCCTCACCGGGCGGCTACCCCTCTCTGAGCTCAAGTCCTCATATGTCCCGTGGAAGGACGCGTGGGGAGCATAGAAGAGGGCTTAGCACGTGGCGGGGGCACCTGGCTGGCATTACCGTTTCCTCCCTCTGGGATTGGGCCCGGCTCCTTCCTCATCCACACCTTCCTGGCTGTGGCGACCCTTGGGGACAGCACCCGATCCAAATCTATGGTTAATTAAAGGCGGATCCCTTGGCCGGTGTTAGCCCATTCTCGGAAGGTTGGCAGGGCTGGCCCCGCCCAGCCCCACCCTGAGCCCTTTTTCTGGTTGGGGGATGGGGGAGGGGACAGCGAGGCCCCGAGAGGGAGAGGGGCTTGGCTGGAGCCACTTGGAGCCCACCAGTGACCACAGAACTGGAGGTCAGACCCTCTTGGACACTTTGGGGACACAGTGATCCAGGAAGGCTGGAAGCCCGGGTCCTACCCTTGAGGGTCTGCCTTGGAAAAGCCATTCCAGGCAGCAGGCCAGTCTGTAGGCCCAGAAGGGAGGGAGTGCGGGGGCGGGGGGGAGGTCATGCAGGATCGGGGTTGGGGTTGCTCCCCCCCCATGCCCCACTGCCAGGGTCGCCCGTCATACCTTTCCTGGCCTGGGGCCGTGCAGGCCCGCCGAGCGTTGGGTTGTGCACAGGAACCCCTGGGTACCCACCCCCAGGCTAGGACAGACCCTGAGGTGGGGGCAGGGAGAGGCACTGGGGTGTCCTCGAGCCTCAGGAGACAGCATCTCGTGCGGGTGACACAGAGCCAATCTGCCGCCCCGTCCTGGGTCATAATTGCCCCTTTATGCTCCCTGCTCTGCGTGGGGACACAAGGCTGGCTCCAGGATCTCGTGACCCACGCCCTGGCGACCGGCGAGCATGGGTATCTTTCCACCCCCTGTTATCAAGGCCTCCGAGCCCCCCGAGGCTGCCCAGCAGTCTGTACTGGGCCCAGAAAGGATCGTCCACTTTGCTGAGGTCACACAGAGGCCGGGGAAGGACAGGGTCATGGGATGAAATGTGGGATTCTGGGCTTAGGGTCCCACCCAGTCGGGGCCTGGGGTTCTTCTGTGAGCCTCAGTGTTGCTGTCTGTGAAAGGGAGCACCTGCCTCCGGCCGGCTGCCAAGAGCAGACGGATAGTTCTGCACCGGCCCCGGAGGAAGCTGGGTCACCGGTTTCCAGGCAGTGGACGGGGGCGGGGTCCCTCCTTGGCCCTCAGTTCCAGGCCCACAGGCCATTTTCCACCCTCCCCGAAGCCCAGACTCATTTGCTATCCAGGTTATTCTCTGTGACTCCCACAGGGGACTTCTCCCTTGTTAGCGGCCACACCATCGTCTGGGAACTCAGGGATTGAGGCATCATGTGGCCCCAAGGTACCTGCCTCAGTTTCCTTTTCTTGGCAGTGGCAGAGGTGGTGGCCCAGGCTGCTTTGCTGCAAGTGGGGGCAGGGAGGCAGCTTGGCCAGGGCCAACCCAGCCATGTCCCTCCCAGCCCAGAGCTGCCAGGGGCTCCTTGACGCCCTGTGGGTCCAGCCCGTATCTACCTCTCTGCCCTGATCTCTCTCCTAGGGTCTCTGGGTTCTGCTTCTTGCCCTTCATGCTGCTCCTTGTGTGGGGACACCCCCCCCCCCCGTTCCCATTCACCCTTTCGTTGCCAGCTAAATAATATCAAATCTGGGCAGCGGGCCTAGCACGTGCAAAGGCCCTGGGGCAGGAAGAGTGAGGGTTGTGTGGCTGGAGCAGAGGGAGGGAGGAGAGGGCAGGGAGGGAATGGGGAAGATTGTGCAGGGTCTAGGGGGTCAGGGGAGGACTTGGGCTTTTACCCTAGGGAGGTGGGAGCCCTGGAGGGCTGTGGACAGAGGAGGGCAGGACCTGACTCAGGCACCTTCTGGCTTCAGGGGGAGGACAGATCATGGGGGCGACCGCAGGCGATGGCTGCGTTGGTCCCTGTGGGCAACGGCGGGGCTGCACCCAGGTGGAAGGGGAAGAAGGGGCAGGAAATGGGACGGATCCGGGCAGAGCTGAGACCACTTGCTTATATTCCTCCCTGGCCCCTGGTGGGACACCCCACCCAGAGTCCTCCAGGGAGAGGGAGGGACAGGAGGATGGGGCGGGGCGGGGGCCTGCTGCCAGCGTGGCCACTTGCTTGGGGAGGACAGGGTCCTGAGAGACCTCGGCAGTATTCCTCTTCCATGTGGTGCATGGCCCTCTCCTCCGCCAGTCTGCCCCCGCCTCTCACCCCCATTCCCGTGGGATGGTCCAGGCCCCGGCGGCCCCAAGCGCAGGGGCCCCCCCTCCCGCAGCAGGCTGGAGTGGCAGAGTTGGAGAAGCCCACGCCCGGATCAGCCCCATCCTGCCCAGACATCCAGAAGGCGTGGGCCCTGCAAGGCGGGGGCTTTGAGCCCCCGGGGTAATTAGGGGATGCTCTGTTCTGAAAGGCGGATGCCCGGGCTCTTGTGGGGTGAGGGGAGCGGGGCAGATGGCTATGGCTGAAGCAGGAGGTCACTTCTGTGCGGGTGGCCCCTTCCCAGGCCCGCATTCTGTGGGAGGACGCCGAAGTCGAGCTGGAGGTCCCTCCTTCTTGGGGGTCCTTGGTGGGCCTAGCGGCCCCGAGTGTGAGCCCCCCTGGGCTGCGGGCTTTCTGTGTGGCCTCAGTTTCCCCAGAGGCCCTCTGAGGGCCGGCCTGGCTGACCCAAGGGGTCTGGGCCAAAGCCCCCCGCTCCGATGTGCCCCCCAGATGTGTGTCTGTCTGTGGGTGGGGCCAGCTGCCGTGGTCACCCTGGCGCCAATGGCCTCTGGGCTTTTTCCCCATCTGGGGCCTCCACCTTCCTCTTGGGGCACGGCTGATGGGGTGAAGGGGCGTGCCCTAGGCTTCTCTTGTCCACCCGCCTGGTCCGCAGCTGGTTCCATCTAAGTGTGTCCAGGATTGCGACTTGTGTGCTGTTGTCCTCAGACAAGGGGTCTGGCTTGAGCCCCTGCATTTACGGTCTGGCTCACACAGGCGCGGCGTCCAGCCTCCATGGCCCATTTCCGTGGCCTGGCTCTGTGCCGCCTCCACGGCCACGGCCCCCGTGGCCTGGCTGCGTGCACACATCTGAGTCTGAGGTCCGTGCGTCCTGGTTACGCGTCTGCGCGCCACAGACCTCTCATCGGCCCCCGTGGTTGTTCGCCTATAGCCCGACCGTGTGTGTGTCGTCTGCCCGACCGTGACCCTGTGCACGTATCTGGTCACACTGTTTACCTGTGGGCTCTGCGTGGACCCACGTGTTCTCTGATCTGCCTGTGCTTGTGGTCTGACTATGTGCAGGTTGAGTCCCGCCCCTGCTGCAACCCTCCCTCTCCCATCCTGGCTTCCCCACCCCCATCTCGGAGCCATGACCAGGCCGCCAGCAGCCCAGCCTCCTCCTGGGGCCTCTCTGGGGCTGGGTGAGGTGACCGCAGCTGGGTATTTTGGGAGCCAGAATCACAGGGGCTGCCCCATCATTATATGGCACCCGTCCCTGTGGTCGTGGCCGGGGCCCGCCCGGGGCATGGCCTGGGATGGGTGTGGGGCTGACCGGGCCGTGGAGGCCGCGTCTCTGCCCGGCTCTGGCCACAGTGGAGACCGGGGAGGGGCTTTGGCCCCGATGAGGAGGGAGTCTTCTATCCTAGAAGAGTTTAGATGCTGGTGGGAGAAACAGACTCGGAGTGATTAACATTCACATGTAATTTGCAAACTGGGCTAAAGCGGGGAGGAGGATGGCCTTACTCACGACTGAGGCTGTGGGATGTGGACTGGGGCGCGGGCGTGGGGGGCGGGAACGCTACCGGAGGAAGTGACAACTGAGAGCCATCACAGGTGCTGGGGGGACAGCAGTCCCGGCAGAAGGCCCAGCAAGGGCAGAGGCCGGCGGGCAGGACTGAGCTCAGGCTGCCCGGCTACCCCTCCAGGAGAGGAGGAAGTGAGATCAGCAGGAGTGGCTTCCTCTGGGGGCAGCGGGAGCCACAGAGGCTTTAGAACAGGGCAGGGGGCAGAGCCTGACAGGTGTGTGGGGGGCAGATCCGTCCGTGGGCCGAGCAGGGGCCGAGGTGGGGTGCAGAGACAGCCGGCAGCAGTCGCTGGAGCCTCGTCCTTCCAGAGGCCCAGCCCAGGAGGGCAGCAGCAGGTACTCAGGACCCCGGAGCTGGTGCCCAGTCCTGGTTGGGTGCTCAGTGGGGGTCTGAGGTCCCGGCTCCCTCAGAGCGGAGGCTTACCTGCAGTCAGCCGTCAGCGGGTGGCTGCGGGCTGTCTCCGTCCACTGGGGCTGCTGACCGAGATACCATAGGCCGGGTGGCTTCCTGAGAGCAGATGTGGCTGTCTCTGGGGGCTGGAGGCGGGAGTCCAAGATCAAGGTGCCGGCAGAGCTGGGGTCTGGTGAGGGCCACTCCCTGCTTCCCAGCCGGCCCTCTTGTCGCCCTGTGTTTGTGAGGCAGAGGGGGTAAGGGAACCCCGTGGCATCTCTTTTACAAGTCACTGCACCCATTCCCGAGGGCCCCACCCTTGTAGCCAAATCCCCTCCCGAAGGCCTGGACTCCTAGCACTGTCCCAGGGAGGGTGGGACTCAGAGCAGGGATGTGGGGGACACAGACCTTCAGCAGGGGCTCAGCCCTTTCCTTCTGCCCCATCATCGCCCTGCGAACCCCCCTCGTTGTCCTGCAACCCTTTCCCCCCACCCCGTCCCTCTCCTCCGTCCCTCTCCTCCGTCCCTCTGTGATCCTCCCGCTGCCACCTCCATGAAGGCCCCCCGGATGGCTTCTCCTCTTCCCCTCTCACTGTGCCTCCGTTGTCTCTGCAGACGCTGCCCCGTCTGACGCTCGGCTCGGCTCGAGGCCTCTTTTTGAGGGACCGGGGGGGGGGACCGTCCCCCTCTAGGGCGGAGGCCTGAGGCTGCAGGTGGCTACCAAGCATGGCGCCTGCCTGGGGCCCCGGCGTGGCATCTGTGGTTGGTCCCGTGGGCCTCCTCGTGGTCCTGCTGGTCGGAGGCTGCGCAGCAGAAGGTAAGAGTCTGGTGCGGGACGTGTGCGCGTCTGAGTCTGTGTCTGCGCGTGTGAGTGCGTGTGTCCCCACCTCCTCCCCGGGGCCCCAGGTGTGGCCACGCAGCGCCTGTGTGCCCCACGAAGGAGGCTGAGCAAAGTGCCTGCTGGATGCGGGTCCTGGGAGGCGCAGAGGCCAATAGGAATGATGGTATTAAAAGCAGTCTTGGTAATGACGACGATGATGGCCATTTCCCCAGCGTTAGCTCTGTACCACGGGCATTGCCAAGTACAGACTTGACCTCTTTCACCTCCCTCCAGCCGGATGGTTCCATTCCCTTCCCCATTTTGCAGTGAGAGAAACTGAGGCTCAGAGGGACTTGCTTGAAGCCACAGGGTTCACCTTCCACCAGGCCCCTGGGTGGCAGATACAAGGCAACCAAACCCTCCCAGGTGGAGCCAGGAGAGGCTTCTTGGGAAAGAGGGCATTGGAGCTGGGGCTTTGCGGCTGTGTAAGAGTTTGCTGGCGGAAAGGGCATTACCAGAGAAGGCGGTAGCCCACAGAAAGGCCTGGAGGTGAAGAAAGGGCTTGGTGTAGTTTGGGGTGGGCAAGGCTTTGTTTCTGGATGTAGCATGGAAAGGATGAGGGTCCTTTCCCTCATCCTGGTCCCGACACCAAGGCCAAACTTAACCACGGGGGGTGCCTAGAGGTGGTGTTACTCAGGCCCATGGGGACGCACAAGGTCAGGCCAGCAGGAAAGAAAGTGGCAACTGTAGTTAGTCTGGGTTTGAATCCTGACTCTGCCATCAACCTGCTGTGTGACCTTGGGCTAGTGACTCAACCTCTCTCAGCTGCCATTTCCACCTTGACTGAATGAGACTCATAACAGATCCACACCTCAGCATTCCCGTGGCAAAGACACATGAGAATGCTGCCTGTCACGTAGTAGGCCCACAATCCCATGCTCCCACGAGCACAATAATTATGGCCACTGGACAAGAACACCAGAGACACACACACTTGCCTCAGCGTGATGTGCCTTTTCCTGTTTTCATGTTGTCTTTTTAGTGGAAGCCTAACACATTCAGATCAGCCTGATGGGATGAATACTGTTCTCATCGTTCCCATTGTACAGATGGGGAAACTGAGCCAAGGCGAGGTTTCATGACAGCCAGGAAGTAGCCACAAGCCGCGGCTGGGCTGGGATCTGTCTAGTCTCTTTGTGGGGCCTGTGTGTTCCTGGGCTCTGTTCCCCACAGTGGGAACAGCATGTCAAAGACCACAAGCATTTTAGCATTTTGCTTGTTCATTTAAGGCAGGGTTGGATCGTGCCCTGGGGCGAGGCATCCCAGGCACTGGGGGGGGGGGGTGTCAAGCAGCATTCCTGACCCCACCCATTCCATGCCAGGAACTCCCCCAATCCTGATGACAATGACCACAGACGTCTGCAGGCAACGTCTCACTCCCCCCGCACCGCCTCCACCGCCCCGGGTGAAAATCGCTGGTTTAACTTATAATAAATAATAAGTTTACTCCTTTGATGCTTGCTCCAGGGATAATTACCAGCCTTGGAGAAACTGAGGCTGCCCTAGCCGGAAGCCCATGGTGGTTGAGGGAGGCTGCGGGATTTGGAGACTGCCCTGGCCTGGGTTTAAATCCTGGCTCTGTTGTGTGACCATGGCGACTTGTGGTCTCATTCATTCAGTGTGTTTTTAATAAGCACCTACTGTGTGCCGGGCCCTGGTTTAGCCACTGGGGATGAAACAGACATCCCACCCCTTTACAGAGCTCATAATCTCACGAGGGAGAAGCACTAAGTGTGTTGGATGGTGGACATGCTGGGGATGTGGGTGTGAGGTGAGGGTTGAGGGCGTGGGAGAACATGAGGGAAGGTCTCAGCGAGGTGGCCTCTGAGCAGAGACCTAAAGAAGCTGAGAAGTGCACCCTGTGCGTGTGTGGGGGAAACTCCCAAGCAGAGAGAGCAGTATGTGCAAAGGGCCTGGGGCAGGACCCAGGGTGTTGGAAGAACAGCCAGGGGGCCCATGTGGCTGGAGCGGAGGATGAGGGGGAGAGAGGGAGGAGGGAGGAGTAGGGAGGAGCCAGAGCAGGTCTTGCAGGGCCTCAGGGGGCTTCAGAGGAGGCTTGGGCTTCTATCCCCCCGGAGGTGGGAGCCCTAGAGGGGCAGTAGAACAGAGATTTGCCTGCTCACCAGCGCCCTCTGGTGGTTGTTGTGAGGAGCATTGTCAGTTGTGGGTTGTCCCTGCTATTGCGGGGGCTGGGGGGGGGGTTTGAGGGCCTGAGCTGGGGGAGCAGGGCGAGGTGAAGACGCTGGTTCAGGCGAGCAGTGAGAGGGAGGAGGGAGGTGACCCAGGATATTAGCACCTGGTGTGCATCTGAAGCAGGCCCAGTGGGTGTCCCCTCAGCCCAGGCACTGTTACTGTGTTACTTTAGGTGTCCTGAACTGCCCTACACTCAAGCCCAGGTCCGCCTCTCCAAGGCCGAGGCATCTTGCCTCCAGGGGCGGGTCTGTGTCACAGGAGCTCCGTCCTCTGGGACCCACCGTGATTTGCCCAGCCAGTTTCAGGGAATGGCCCGGGCCCCCGGGGAGCCACGGAGGGTGGGGGCCGTCAGGCCACAGAGAGCCCATGTGGGCAGCTGAAACCAGCAGCTAACGCCAAGAGGAGCGACTGCTGCTCTAGAAAGGGCCTCAGGTCCCGTGGGGCCTTCCCAGGATGCCGTGGGGCTGGCCCAGGCGGGGTTGGAGGGGACAGGCGGGGTTGGAGGGGACAGGCGGTGGGGGGGGGGGTCTCCCGCGCGCGCGGGCCTTGGATTCTCCTCTCTAGAGTCCGGAGTGGAAAAACAGAGTTCGGGCTCTTTCCCAGCCTCCGTACTGGGGGTGCGAAGACAGGGAGACACCTGGGGTGTGCTCTCAGGGATGAGGACCCACAACCCTATTTACCAAACGTGGCCTTGCTGGGGGTAGGTCCCTGGTTTCGGCCCCCGGTGGATTCCCAGCCCCCGTCCACCACGAGCTGAGTGACCCTGCGTACATCTCTCGTTCTCCCTGACCCTCAGTTTTGCTTCTCTGTGATCCAGGTACAAGAATAGCGCTGAGTGTCACCTGGCCCAGGACCCCGCAAGTGGCTGCCATACCCCAGGGCATCTGTCTTGTGTCGGGGCCCCTTTGCCAAAAAGAGGAGGGGAGGGTTCATCCAAAGGAGAGAATCCAAGCATCTATAGAAATTTTCTAATCGGGGTGTGGTGAGCGGACAGGGCTCTTCTAGGCTCTCTGTGACCCCAGAGCCACCTGGAGATGGGCTGAGAGGGAGGATCTCGGGAGCGAGTGGGCTGTTACACGGGGTCCCGTGTTCAGTGGCCATACCAGGTCACCAGAGAGGTGTGGTGGCATCCCGGGGACCCCATGCCCACCCGGGATAACAAGCGATTTTGGCACACCACGCCCAAGGCTGTGATGGGGGATGTCCAGGCCGTGGTGGGGGTCGGAGGAGCTCCTGACCCAGCCTGTGGTAATCTGAGAAGGCTCCCTGGGGGAGGTGCTGGCCTCGCTGAGGTAGAAGCTGCCAGATGAAGGGAGGAGGGACTCCAGCGGAGAAAGAACAGCAGGGGCTCCCTGCTGTTGTCCCCCCACACACAAGGGCAGGCTGCTGGGGGTGTGTCCCAGCTTGGAGTCATAAACAGGCAGCTGGATGCCTCCTGGAGATCACTTCTGCCCTTCCTTCCACTTCCTTCCAGGGGCTCCCAAGAGAGGATTTCCCCCAAGTAAGATTCCTGACCCGGCCACAGTGATTTTCCTCTGTGACACGCAGGACCCCTGTTGCCATTCCTGAGGCTTGGAGGAGGGGCCACCAGGGCAGGCAGGGCCCGGGGCTCAGCAAAACATCCCGATCAGGCTCGAGCCTTGGAGGCGATGGGAACCTAAGACTCGCACAGAAAGACCCAGGTCCAAATGGGGGCCACCTGGTTTCTCTCCTGGGGCAGCCTTTATGAATGCGCATGCTTGCCAGCCCTCTGCCCACCATCTGAGCCACCAACTGAGCAAATAGTAACATCCACTGCACTCTCTGCCCTTTGCTGTTGAGATCTTGCTGTTCCTGCCCTAGGAGGTAGGAAAGCCCCTTTGTCCCTTGGTGCTGCTGCCCAGAGTCCCACTTCGGGGCGGCCCCGAGGACACGTAGTCCGTCCCCTTTTATCGGATAGCGAGGTGGCTTCCCGGAGGGCCTCGCCAACCCACCGCAGCCCTTGAATCTGTCGTTCGAAAAACCTCAGGAGTCGCTGAATTCCCTTCCTGCGCTCCGCTGTAGCAGTCCCAACAGCGCGTGGCGAGCCAGGATCGCCTTGGGCCGTCCCGCGGTGACCGTGTGAAGTCAGAACCGAGAATGCGAGTGCAAGTACTTGCCCAGGGTGCAGTGGCCTGTCCACGCGCGGCGCGGAGGCTGCTGGTGGTCAAAGACCCCGCAGGCCCCACTGGAGACTCTCCGGGAGAGCCTTCGTACATCAGATCTCCCCGAGGGGCCAGGAGTGTGGCCTGCGAAGCCAGCCGGGTTCAAACCCCCGCTGCGCCGGCGGCGGCTGTGTGTGTCCAAGCAAAGGCTTCGCTCGGCATCCTCAAAGTTAGATGTTACCGAACTACGCCGCTGCATACACTAGGCGCTCAATAAGCGCCTGCTCTCCTGGTTGTCAGCATCTTATACCTCCGAACCCGGATCAGCCTTTCTGAGCTCCTGCTTTCTAGTGCCGGCCCCTCCTGTCTGGACGCCTCCCACAGATTAAGAGGCTGGAGCCCTGGGTTCCAATGCAGGCTGCGACCTCAGATCCCTTGGTCATCCCCTGCTTCCCTGTTCGATGCCTCAGTTTCCCCACGTGTCCCACCAGGGGATTATCTCCTTGCAAGTCTTTTCCGGGCCAGGGATCATCCAGGGTTGGCTGGACACCCCACAGGGGGCTTCCAGGTGCTAAATCTGAGGACCCCAGAGTTTTGGGGGAGGGGTCCCCTTGCACCATCCTCTGTGGCCCACGTGAGGTTGGAAGTAAATGTGAGTGTGTGTGACTGTGGTCTCTGGGGTGGGCGTGAGGAGGGAGGGCGGGTTTGCATGGCCCCATGGGCTCCTGGGCTCATGCCTGGGCCCACCAGACCTTTCCTCCTCCTGCTCTGTCTCCAGAGCCCCCCAGGTTCATCAAAGAACCCAAGGACCAGATTGGTGTGTCAGGGGGTGTGGCCTCCTTCGTGTGTCAGGCCACGGGCGACCCCAAGCCACGGGTGACCTGGAATAAGAAAGGCAAGAAGGTCAATTCCCAGCGCTTTGAGGTGAGTCAGGGGTGAGGAGAGACAGTCTGGGGGCCAGGACCCTCTCCCAAGACGGGGCCCCAGCGGCTCAGCCACGTTCAGCCACGCTCAGCCACGCCTCCGGCCGCTCTCACCTCTTCCCGGCCAGGCCCCCGTTCTGCGTGCTTAGTGAGGGCCCGGTCAGGCTGGCTTTCTTTGCCGGCCGTGTACTGTGTGGCCCTGAGCAAGGTTACACGCTCTCTTTCCCATCTCACACACGGAGCCTCACGCACCACCCCGTAACACACACACAATCAGACGCACGTGCTTCTGCAGCCAACATGCCTCACCACGCCTGTCACACATACCGGCCTGTGCTCTTCACACAGCCACGTACACACAGGCCCTTCTGCTTGCATAGACCTGGGCCCGGGTCCAGCCTCACCTTGTTCTCTCTCCCCTGCCTGTGGCAGACAATCGAGTTTGACCAGAGCGCGGGGGCCGTGCTGAGAATCCAGCCGCTACGGACGCCCCGGGATGAGAACGTGTACGAGTGCGTGGCCCAGAACTCCGTCGGGGAGGTCACGGTCCACGCCAAGCTCACTGTCCTCCGAGGTACTGGGCTCCTTCAGATGGGTGGGGGAGGAACCAGGCCCCAGGCTTTTGAATCATTGAAAATGTTGCTTTGGATTTTCTCCTTGGTGGACCTTGATCTCGCTTCCCCAGCCCATTAGGCCAGTGTGGCCCAGAGCCTGCCAGTGGGGATTTATTGAGCTTTTACAGGAAAGAGTGGTGTTGAGGAACTGGTGTCATTCCCATTTTTCATCTTAATCATGCTGCTCTGATTACAAGAGACTGATCCACCTCAAACTGGTTCACATAAGAAAGAAAATTCATTGATCTCTGTAATGAGACTGCCCGTGGAGGCGGCAGCTTCAGGTTCGGCTAGATCCAGGAACTCATGCAGTGTTCTTAGGTCTCACCGTCTCTCTGCCTCTGGGTTTGTTTTCTTCCATAGTGACTGTCCTCAGTGGGATGATCCCAGTAGCTCCAGGCTCCCAGGCCCTTAACCCAAAGAGAGGACCAGGTGGTCTGGGACGATGGCTCCTTGCCTCGGCTGGGTTAGATAGCCATCCCTGAGCCAGTTACTGTGGCCGGAGGAACAAATACTCCCATTGGGAGAGTCCTTCCTGGAGTCAGGGGTGTGTCGGCCCACACAGACAGGGTCAGCAAGGGGCGGGTCCACCAAAGGGACAAAGGAGGAATAGATGTTGGACAGGCACAGACAGCTGCCCACCGCCTCCCGTGCATTCGCACAGATCCTTCGGGAACACTGCCGGGCTGGCTAGCCGTGGAGGGGTGGGGGGGCATCAGGAAATCGCGTTCTCCTTGTAAAACAGCACCCTTCAGACAGCCCCCCCACAGCCCCCTCCCTCTCCCCTTCCCCCGCACCGCTGCTCCCTCCTGCCTGCTCTGTGGCAAGGGGGTGTGAGCCTCTTTAGCTGTGACCTTGGGCAAGTTAATAAGTTCCTGGGAGCTGTGACCCCTCACCTCCCGGGTGGGGAATAATGAGGCTCACCGCGAGGGGGCGCCACGTGGTCCAGGGAGGTGGCGCATGCACGGGAGAGGCTCCCCCCCCACACACACCCCCCCGGGACCCAGCTCTTGGCTGACTCCAGCTCCCCCAGCGTCGCTGTCCATACTCCAAGTTTAGCGGGGCGACTGCCACCAGCCCTTCTGGGGCGCCCCGGCTGGCATGCTAAAGCCTCTCCAGGGCAACACAGCCGGGGTGGGCGGAACCTTGCCCCTGGGGCACTTGGTCTTGGACTTGGGGTGCAGCCTGCGCGGGGTCCCTCCCTCGGAGCGCTTGGCGCATCCAGGCTGTTTAACAAGAGGCCCCATAGTTTCCTCCGCGTGGGTCCTGGAGCCTGTCCGGCTGCCAGGAGGAGAGGGGCAGGGAGGTAGCTCGCCCCAGGCCTGGCCCGCCCCGCCTCGCCTCTTCCCAGCAGATAGGCTTGCCCTGACCTTTCCCGGGCACAGACGGAACAGCCTGCCTCCCGCTCCCCCGTGCCAGTCTCCATTGTGAGCGCTCAGAGAGTTAAAAGGACATGCTGTGAATCTATTAACCGCCCAGTGGCTGGGAGTCTGGGAAAGAGCCGTCTGTGCTCCCTGCAACCCCCCCCACCCCCGCCCCCATCAAGGCCTCCTTGGCTTTGCTCTGTTTTCTGGCCGCCTGGAGGACGTGGTGCTTGGGCTGGATGCCCAGCCCCGGGCCCTTGACCCAGGAGCGCCTGTCCTCCCGCGCCCCCCCCCCCCCACTCCCGGGGCCCTGAGTCCCAGGGCTCTCCCTACCGTTGCTGGGCCAGCTCTTCCTGCCTCCCTCCCCCGCCCTCTGATTGTGGACCCTGCTCACGCCTCCCTTGCTGTTGTTTTAATTAAACTCCGAGGAATCGGGCACAATGTGGTACGCGATGAACATTTTTGTTTAATTAGGAGCTCTTGGTACCCAGCCCCCCCCCACCGCTGGCTGCCACCCACGCGCGCAGTGGTAGGGTCCCCGGGGCCGCAGGCACGCAGGGTAAGTGCTCACGTGCCAGCTTGCGTGGGGTGTGGCTCCGTTCTGGGGTGAGCAGGCCCGCACATGCAGGCCTGGAGTGCCAAGAAGCCAGGCCCGGTGGTTTTGGCCTTAACCTCCAGTGACGTCATGGGTAGCCAATCAGAACCACCTGTGGGCTTCAGGCCTCAGGCCCAGGAAGGACTATCAGGGCCTGACCCACCTGGAACAGGGTCCAGCCCCTCCTCCTCAGATTCGAGTAGGTCCAGTCCCGGGATTGGGGGCCGGGGCTGCCTAAGCTGGTCCGTCCCAGCTTCCTCCGGGCTTAGCCAGGCCTGGGTACAAATTGGCTGTGTCTGGCTGTATGAGCTGGAGCAGCCGTGTGTCTGTCTGAGCCTCAGTTTCCCCCTCTGTGAAATAGGTCCCATTTTGGAGGAGGGCACGGCAACTTACCTGTGGAGTGCTTGGTACAAAGTGCTCAGCACTTAGGACTGGGACTTGGCCCTCCATGCACCCCTGGACCAGGACCACAGCTCTCTTGTCCCACCGGAGGAAGGGAATAGTGCTGCCCCCGCCAGCCTCTCCCCTGCCCGGTCTTGGTCTCCTGTCCCCCTCTCCCAACGGTGTGTCCGGAGTTCCGATTTCTCTTGCGTGGTGGTTTCTCGCCACCTCTTTGTCAGTCCCCCAGTCCCGTGCCCCAGAGCACCCACCAAGCCCCCTGCTCCTTCTGGACCTCTGTGTATCGTTTCCGTGCACACAGATAAGCATCATCTGGTCTAGAAGACACACAGCTTTTTCTGTAAAACACCAGGGAGGAAATATTTTTGACTGCAGTCCAGTCTCTGTCCCAGCTTCTCAGCTCTGTCGTTGTAGCCGGAAAGCTGCTGTAGATGACGCGGACACAGGGACGTGGCCGTGTGCCAGTAAAACTTTATTGACAAAAACAAGCCAAGGGCCGGGTTTGGCCTCGGGACAGTAGCTTTTGACCCTTCATCTATACCATCTTTCACTCTGAACCTGTCCACATAGCAGTGTGTCTGGACTTTGTTTTGGCTCCCATGGGTGGCCCAGCGTGTAGATAATGAGTCCCCATTGATAGCTGGTTAAGTTGCCGCCAGCCCCGTGCTGCTCCGAGCCACTCCGCATTCCTCCTCTAGGGCACGGCGCGTGGAAACTGTAGATGCGGAGCTGAGGGTCAGAGGTCTCTGGAGGGTGGCCACGGGGCACCCCTCCTCCTAGGCTTTGCACTCCCCGCGTTCCTGCATGTTCGCCTTCAGTTTCACCAGCCCCCGCCCGTGATCGGTTTTGCTGTCACTTGGCCATCAGGGTCGGGGTGGGAACCGCGTGGGTTTGCCAGGGCGGCTGTAACCAAGTCCAGCCATCTGGCAGCTCAAATGACATATTCTCTCCTGGTCCTGGGGGGCTGGAAGTCTGAGACTGGGGTGTTGGCGGGGCTAGTCCCTCCTGGGGCCTCTCTCCTAGGCGTCTTCTCCCCCTGTTCTCATGTGCTCGTCCCTCGGCATGTCCGGTCCGTGTCCCCATCTCCCCTCCTTGCAAGGACACCCGTCAGATTGGATTAGGACCCACCCTGGTGGCCTCACTGTAATTGAATCACCCCTTTAAAGACCGTGAGGTCCTGGGGTTCAGGCTTCAGTGTGAATTTGCTGGGGGAGGGGTTGCTCCTTTTGGTCTGTGATGGAGCGAGTGGATGTTTAAATTCGCATCAAGGAGCCTCGTCCCTGGCCCTGGGGAATCCTTTGTCCATTGCGGATGGCAGGACCACAGTGGACCTGGGGGTGTTCGGGATCAGAGCGAAAGGCCCCCGCAGTCAGGAGCTGGAGGGGGAGAGTGGGGGTGGGGGAGCAGGTAACCCCCTGAGCTGCTTCCCTTCCCTGGCGTGATGCCAGTTCAGTTAGGTCACGGAGTCCGGTGAGGTTCTCAGGCATGCCAGTGACCACGTTCCTGCCGGGCACCAGACGTCAGGGGCATTTTCTCCTCCTGGTGGCCCTCCCACCCCCTTTACCATGGAGAGAAGCCAGACCCTGGTCAGCGCGTAGGGGCACTGAGGCCTGGAGGCGCAGGGACTCTGGCGGGTTAACAGCAACTGGAACTGAGCTTTTCATGCATTTATTGAGCGCCTACTGTATGCCAGGCCCGGCGTTGGGCCGTGGGGGTGTGGGGGCAACACAGGCACAGCAGGATGGAGTTGGCCTCAGATGTGCTGGAGTCCAGGAGGGTGTGTGGCTCCGCTGTGTGAGCCAGCCTGAGGGCACCTGGGTGCAGAGACCGAGGCCGAGGGGGACGTAGGAGGGAGCTTGACCTCTCTGAGGAGCAGTGAGGCGCATGCGGCTGGGCGGAGAGAGTGTGAAGGTGGCTCGGGACGGGGCTGCCGAGGCCGGCGGGGCAGTGTGGGCCAGGATCTGGGTCCCCCCCGGAGGTGAGGACCGCACTGGAAGGGCGTCCGGCGCAAGCGTAGTGGGCTTCCATTCACGGACGTCTGTATTTACTTCTTATTTTTTTTAAAACGGGGCGAGGGGCAGAGGGAGCGGGAGAGCGAGAATCTCAAGCGGACTCCCCACTGAGTGCGGAGCCCCACAAGGGGCTGATCCCACGGCCCTGAGACCAGGGCTTGAGCCGAAATCAGGAGGTGCCCTCTTCACTGACTCGGCCCCGCCCCCACCCCTTCCCGGCGCCCGAGTTTATGTTTTTAAAACTAGCTCTGGATGCTGTAAAGGACCCAGCATCTTCCCCGCTGGGAGAGTCTTTCCCGTGTCACTGCTGACACGGGCTGGATCATTCTCGGGTGGGGGGGGTGTCCTGGACATTACGGGGTGTTGAGCGACATTCTAGGTCCCCACCCCAGGTGTGACCATCAGAATCCACCCCCCAACCCCAGACCTCTCCAGTCATCCCCCCGGGTGGCAGAGTGGCCCCGAGCCAGAAGCTGCAGTCTGGCCCGGTGCACCCTGCCCTCGCTTCCCCCATCGCCCCCAGCACTCCCTCCCATGGGACTGACCCCCACGTGGCAAGCAGCCACAGAAGCTGCCCTGTCGAGGCAGGGACTGAACTTGGGTCCCCTGCCCCCACCCCCAGCAGCGTCGGCCGTGTGGCAACCAGCCCCCCTGCCCTGTTCTTCCCCCGTCTCCACCCTCAGAGGACCAGCTGCCCCCTGGTTTCCCCAACATCGACATGGGCCCCCAGCTGAAGGTGGTGGAGAGGACGCGGACGGCTACCATGCTCTGTGCCGCCAGCGGCAACCCCGACCCCGAGATCACCTGGTTCAAGGACTTTTTGCCTGTGGACCCCAGTGCCAGCAACGGGCGCATAAAGCAGCTGCGATCAGGTGAGCACAGGGGGCTGGGAGGATGCAGGAGCCACGGAGGGCGGTGGGGGGGGGGGGGAGGGCAGCGTCTCCAGGACCCAAGCCCTGGGGGCTAACGGGAGACAGAAAGGCAGAGGGGGCGTGTAGCCACGGGGAGGGCATTAGGGTGGGGAGATTGTCTTCAGAGCTGAGCCAGCAGGGATATAATGGAGCATGGACAGGCAGGGGTAATGGGGAGCTACAGCAGATGGTAGGAGGGGAGTGTGTCCGTGCCTGAGTGGGGTGATAACGGACCCCAGTATGCACAGCGATGGGGAGCTACGGACACCACAGGGCAGAGTGTCTCCAGTCCCCAAGCAGCGCAGTCCTGATGAGGCACAGATGTTCCAAGTGATGGAAAGCCCCAGCCGTGGGGACACGGTGTGGTCCCGACAGGCGAGGTGAGGGGGGCCGTGGAGAGTGGCGAGGGCGGCCATCTTCAGAGCCTAACCACTGGGTCTGTGATGGGGCACAGACAGGCAAGATGGTGGGGAGGCATGGAAGGTGGTAGAGGGAGAGTGTCTTCTCTCCGTGGGCCTGTCCAGTGAGGATATAGCGGGGCCCTGACAGGCCAGGGGAGAGGAGAGATGTCTAAGGCAAAGGCAAGAGAGAATTTCCAGTGCTGATGCAGTGAGAATCTCCAGAGGAGGTGGGCAGCCTTAGACAGGTCAGGTAGCGGGGAGCCATAGAGAGCTGCAGGGAGAGAGTGTCTCTGAGACTGAAGCAAGGACGTGACAGGCACAGGCAGGCAGTCCAGCTTGTGTGTCCGGGTCCCAGCCGGGTCGGAAGAGCACGAGGCCTTGGTCACCTTTGGGATGGGTGCTTTCACGCTGTGTCTCGGCGTATTGCCCGTGTGCCCCATCCGTGAGTCTGTCTGTCTGTGGGGGGAGTGCTGTGTGTGTGTTGGGTCAGTTGTCGCACTGCTTCATGACGAGTCCACGTGTCTGTGTCTGGGCTCCCGGTGCCGGCAGCCTGACCTTCCTGCGGGAGGGCCAACGTAGGGCCTGCCGCCTGCCTGTGGATTTACCTTCTCCCTCCTGCACACACGCCCACGTTACTGTCCC
Source organism: Meles meles (assembly GCF_922984935.1). Lineage (NCBI taxonomy): Eukaryota > Metazoa > Chordata > Mammalia > Carnivora > Mustelidae > Meles > Meles meles. The sequence goes on along the minus strand of NC_060085.1, from coordinate 3,668,362 downwards.
TCCCAGCCATGCCCCCAGTCCCCACGTGTGCAGACACGTGATAGGGATGTGCCCGCGTGCCCTCCTGGGTGTTACCGTCCGCTGTGATTACACGTGTTGGGGTATACCACTTTGCTTTCTCCTCCCCACCCTTCCTCCGAGGACAGCCCCCTGCCCTGGAGCCAGCCCTGCCTGAAGGCCTCCCACTGGTTCTTCACACCCCTATTTATTGCCCGGTCCCATCAGCATCCGCCGAGGGTCCATCTGCCTGTCCTCTGCTTTCCGCTTCTCCCCAAGCTCTGAGAAGGGACAGATGTTAAGCCTAGGGTTTCTTCCCTGAAGAGACCTGGGCCTTGCCCTGGGTGCAGGGGGGTGGGGGGTAGACAGCCCCCCCCCCCATCTGTCTGAGGATACTTGCAGCTTGAGGGGTTTAGCTGCGGGCTGATGGCAGCCTGAGGATCCGGTTGTTTCCCTGCTGGCTTCTGCCCTCACGGCCTCCAGTAGAGAGAAGAGCGTGGACCCCGGGGCCCAACACCTGAGCCAGCGTCCGCTGTGTCCTAGAGCAGGTCTCTTTCTCTGGGTCTCTCGGCCATGAAATGCGCCTCCTCGCTGGGGCTTGTGACCAGATGCCTGGCACAGACCAGGTGCTCAACGAACCTCCACTGCTTTATTGATCATAAAAAATCTGATGGTTACCCTCCCCTCCCCTCCCTGCCCCCCTCCCGGTGAGGGTACAGGCTTTTGCACAACGCCCATTAACGGTCCTGTTCTCTTTTCTTGTCCCTCTGTTGTAAACGTTCAGAAACCTTTGGTAAGTCTCATTTGTTCACCACGTCAGCAACTAACGCTCCCCTCTTTGTTCCCTTCCTCCCCCGCCCCCTCCCCCAGACTAACAGCCACTGTGACAGTAACCGTGACCCACTCCACGTGGCATGTTTACTAACGACCCCCTCCCCCACCAGCCACCCAGCCCTCCCCCGTCAGGCACCAGGGGGCTGCAGAGAGAAGAGCCCAAAGGGAAAAGAGGAAAAAACAAAAGGCCGCAAGAGGCCAGTCAGACCCCAGAATGGGGACTAAGGGAAAAATGAGAGGAATCCTAGGGCTAGTGAAGTTTTGTACCTAACAATCCCCCAGCCTTGACACTGCTGGAAAATGGGGAACTTACAGAAGTTTGGGAGCTGGATCTGAGGAGGAGAGAGGACTTCCCAGCTGAGCTGGCATGGGGCACTTCCTCTTTGGTCAACATCCAGCCTGAATGCCCTGAAACTGACTGCTGGGCTAATTCTTACTAGAGTAAGAGTGACTGCTCTTGGCCCATGAAAGTTCCTTCTCCTTTTCCGCAGGTTAAGCAGCAGAACCACCTTTAATACCCAAGAGATATATCCTCTCCTCTCAGTAGGGTGGCCTTGGGCTGTTTGGCCTTCTTGGGAGGTCCCCTTCTGTGGCCTCTGGATTCCTGCCTATCTAGTCATTGCCACCTTAGGCAAATTCCCATTTCCTCCCAAGTAAAGAGGAGAACGGGGTCTCGTTGGGTTGTTGGGTTGCGGATTCCCGAAGAGGTAATACAGAAGCCTGGGAGGCTGGGCTGGGTTCACAGCCCACCCCTGCCTCTGACTCACAGTGTGACAGTTCACTGGACTCTCCGGACACCGGTTCACCGGTTCGCCGTCAGTTTGCTTGCACCAGTCGGAAGGAGCTGTGTTCTCTCACTCTGCCCTGGCCTCAGCGTCCCCAGGCTCCACTTGTTCTGGGCGGGATTCTCAGCTGTCCATCAGCAGAAAGAGAGGGGCCAGATCTGTCCCAGGAAGATGAGCTGGGCCTGTGATCTCCAAGCCAGGACCGCCCTCTGTGTGTGTCTGCAGGTGTCCCCTGCCCCAGCGCCCAGGCTAACCTGCAGACCGCCCTTTCCTCTTTTCCTTTTGGAGGTTCAGGAGATGGGAGGGCCCTCCCTCCGCCCTCGCTCCCCTCTCGCTGCCCTCCTCTGTCCCTCTCACTTGGCCTGTCTGTAATGCCTTCCCTCTGCTTTATCAATGCCCAGCCCTGGGGCACTAACCCCTCTCCCCCTGTCTCTAACAAGACTCCCAAGACCTTCCTCGCTCCCTGTCCCTTCCAAGAAGGAAAGAAGAAAGGGAGGTCCGTGACCTCCCTCCCTCAGCCCAGAAGGAAGGCAGTCAACTGGGCCAGGCCAGGCCATAGACCTCCCTGGGCCGTAGGGACAGCCCTAAGACCAGCCTAGAGGGCCTTCTGGACTCAGTCCCTCCTTCCCCAGGAGACTGCCGCCTCCTGTGGGAAGTCTTCCCGACTGACAAGCCCTCAGGGCTGGCTCAGGCCCCCGCCCCTGGGGGCAGAGTGGACGGGCCTGGCTTGTGGCCCAGCCTGGCCTCCCTGGGCCCCCCGGCCCCCCGGCCCCCCAGGACTGCCTTCTGAAATTCACCTGACTCTCTCTGCTTCCCTTACAGAAAGCACTCCGATCCGAGGTAAGAGGCTCTCTCCTCACCCTCCCATCCACTCACGCTCTCTCTCGCTGACCCCCCAGCCCCCCCAGGCTCCATGGGGGGGGCCGCACCCAGGCCCTTTCTACGTATTTCCCCCTTGCCACCCTGCCCAGTGTCTGTCCAGTTCTGTGTCTCTGTCGCTGTGTGTGGCCGAGGGGCCGAGTGTGACCATGGCTGCCCTGCAGGCCACCTGGCCTCAGGAGAGGGGCCGTACCTCCCATGTCCCCCCAGAGCTCTGGGGGCCAGACGCTGATTGCTGCTCTGTACACAGGCCTTGTTTCTCTCCAGCCTCAGTCTTCCCATGCTTTGGCTCTGAGGGTCCAGCCCGATGGAGCAGAGACAGGCAGTCTCAAAGGCCAAACCCCCGCCTCCCAGTGCTGACTGGAATAGACTGGAATCGGCCTGGGTGGGAGCCCTAGGGAAGAGGCTGCATCTAGTCCTGGCTTTGCCATGGAATGCTGTGTGACCTAGAGCAGGCTCCCGGCCCTCTCTGGGCCGCCACAGTAATGGCTGCCTGCTGCTCCTCAGAGCCTTGAGGTTGGGGGAAAGGAAGAAGTGTGGGAAAAGGGGGAAAAGCCTGCCTCCACAGTCCCCGAAGAAACTGATTCGGGATCCTCGTTTGTGGGTCCACGTCATTTCCGTGGGACAGCCACGAACAGCTGGGAAGGGGGACTTCTTGGGAGCGTGGACTGGATTTTCGGACTCCTGGTGCCGGGAACTCGGATGCCTGGGATTCAGACTCCGTTTTATTTGGTTATGAAAACGAGAACCTTGATCCAGGCCTTTGATTTCAAACGTACTTGTGGAAGTATTTGCCTCATTTTTACTGGCTCGTGGGTGTTCAAGTCTTTTCTGAGGTCTGTGATTTTAAACCTCCTTAAGGAGGTTCAGTGAGCTTCATTTACTTGTGAAAATGAGTATCTGTTCCAGATGTGTGGTCTCAGAAATCCCTGGGGAAATGTTAGCCTCCTTCTCATTTACTCATGGGCACTGCGATGTTTGCTCAAGGCCCGTGCCTTCATACAGTCTGAAGAAGGTTCTTTCCTTTTTATATGTTCGTGGGAAGTCACCTGTTTGATCTGGGCCTGTGGTTTCAAACAGAGAGGGGGCAAATCAGCCCCAATTTCATATACTCAGAGGCATTAAGACCTTTAGTTTGGGCCCATGACTTTAAGGATACTTGAGGCAAGTGGCCTTTTCTTTAAAGTTTTATTCGCTCACGACCAACAGATTCTTTGATCCTGGCTTGTGGGTATTAGAGGTTTTCATTCAGATCGCTGATTTCAAACACTCGCAGAGTTTCCCCCATTGACCCGGGAGTGCCGTGGCCCTGGGCGTAGGACCGTAGCTGCAAACACTCCCGAGGAAGTTCGTTTGATTACTCCTCAGCACCAGGATCCTGAATCCAGGCCCGGGGTTCTAGAGCAGGCGGGTGAATTTGGACTTGCTTAGATGACATTGGGGAATCCGGGGGGAAATTTAAGTTCCTCTTCAATCCGTTTCAGGGGCAGGAGGCTTTAATCCAAGTTTTTGACTTCAAACACACCTGAGGTGTGTCCTCCACATCCTTTACCGTAGCCAACGTGAGAGGGATCCCAGTCCCGAAGTTTCAGTTAGTCTTAAAGAAAGGCAACCTCGCCTCTCTACGGGCGCTGCCGGCTTTGATCTGTCATTCCACGCACACTCGAGGAGCCCAGGCCGTGTTCATTTACACATGGGCACCGGCTGAAACCAGGGGGACCACCACCAGCTTCCTGAACTCGCGCGTCTCTTGTGGCCGCCCCGAGGCCCCAGGGTCTCGAGGATGACTGCTGTGGCTTATGAAGGCCAGCTTAGTCCCCTTTGCCTGGAGGGCACACGTGCCTCTCCAGCTCCGCAGTTAAACCTGGCGGTCGTTTCTAAAACACCAGCCGGGCGCTCCGCCTGGTTTCCCAGCGAGGACGGAGGCCTTGGCGGGGCACTGCAGGGCGTTTAGACTGGTGCTGGGCTAGGCTTGGAGTTCAGGGAGGTGGGGAGACGAGCCAGGGGACCCGCAGCCCAGCCGGGGTTTCCAGGCTAACTCATCTCTTTCATCTGCCTCTCTCTGGCGCAGACCGAACAAGAGACAGGTGGCGCGGGGCTCTGGGACAGCCTGCCCGGCCCAGGCGCAGGCGCTCCCTGACTGGCCTGGCTTTCTCCCCTCTCCCCACAGGGGCCCTGCAGATCGAGAGCAGCGAGGAGACGGACCAAGGCAAATATGAGTGTGTGGCAACCAACAGCGCCGGCGTGCGCTACTCCTCTCCTGCCAACCTCTACGTGCGAGGTAGGGAACGCCGTATCCAGCTCGAAGGCAGGGACCCGTCCTGTCCCGCTCCCCCCTCCTTCCTTGGGCTCACAGCCTCCGGGCTCCCCTGTTCCCTGCAGACCCGAGCAGGAGGGCCCCCCCCCACCCCCTGGTCCCAGCAGGACCTTGGGTGAGGCGGCGTCCGTCTCTGGGCCTCAGTTTCTTGACCTCTACAATGGGGGCTAGCTTATCCCCCACCACCCCCGTGCCTGGGACGGACACCCCAGGGGCTGCAGGACTTGGCGGGGAGGCAGGAGGGAACGGGGCAGGGCCAAGGGGGTCAGTCTGGGGCCCACAGGGCTGGGGGAGCCTGCAGGCCTCCGCCCCCCCCGCCCCCGCCCGCCCATCCGAGTCGGCTTCTGTGGTGTGTCGTGCCGTGCCCCCCCCTTTGCTGTGTGCTTGCTTCGCTTCTCCAAACTCCGTGGCCTCTCGTAGCTCCCCGCTTCACCCCCCCGCAGCGCCCTCGATCCGAGAGCTGGGGGGGGTCTCCGAGGCCGCCCCCCGCCGGCCCCCGCACCTTCGGCTGTCCCAGAGCCTGGTGCTCTTTGTCTCCTGGTTGCCCTCAGGAAAGGACTCGCGTCAGCCCGAGCGAGGCCGGGGCCACGGCGGGCACGCAGGCCTGGGGCTCGGCACCCCGTCAGGCCGCGGCCGGCACGGCACGCCAGCGACGCTGGTCGCTCTCGTCATGCCCGGGAGACCGGGTCCTTGTCCCAGCGCCCCATCCCCATCCCCCAAGGCGGCCCTGGGGAGCGTCTACACGGACTTCCTTCTCAGTCCCTTGGTGTCCCTTCAGAGGCGCCGAAGGCGGGGGGAGCCTCCCCTTGTCCCCAGAGGCCTGGGTCAACCCCTCTTATCCCTGTGTTGGTTCTCTTCAGGTCTTCCAGAAATTGTAACCTGCCTCCTCCTCCTCCCTTTGCTGTCCTCCCTCTCCCGCCTCCCTGTGGCTGTTTCTGATCAGATCCGTGGTAGAAACAGCTTCTGCTGCCAGGAAACAGGGCCCCCCTTCGAGCCCCAGGGTTGCCCTGATGGGCCCTGTGTACTTGACCGCACCCACACTTCTCCGGGCCTCAGTTTCTCCCACACGAGGCACCAAGCCCCTGCCATTCTCCAGCTGGGAGGCGGGAAGCTCCTCCCCACTCCCCCCTACAGACTCTCCCTGCTTGGTCCCCACCAAGCACAGCCCCACCGGGCCCCCCCCCAAAGCCGCTCCTTGGTTCTGCACCTTGGGTTTGACATCTGTCTCTGAGGAGGAGGCCTCGTGGGGGGAGGGAATGGGGATGTGGGCGTGAGGGTGGGCAGGGGGCAGACACCGACCCACTGCTGTGGTACCGCTGGTGAGTTTTAGCGCGTCCACGGCTCCCGCTGACTGGTCTTCGTCTAACCTGCTTATTTCTCCACAAACACCTGGGATGGGGGTGTGTAAGTCTGGCAGGGTTCGAGGAGAGAGCGTGGACAGCAGGCATGGGGTGGGGGGGAGGCCTCTAGCGCGGGTGCAACGAGGGGGGGACCCCCCGTGTCCTCAGCCCCCTGGAGGTGGGGGTCCCCCAGCATGAGCCCCTGATCTTTTGGGGGTCCAGCCTCCCAATCTTTGCCTGGGTCTCAGACGCTCCAGAAATGAATTAAAAAAAAAAAAAAATCGTGGAAGACAAATGTAATATGTCAAGAAAAGAAAAAAAGGTCATTGCTGTTCTTTTTTATTTTTTAATTTTAATTTTTTTTTTTGGTTTAAAGAAAAAAAAACAACAAACTATTGCAGCTTTTAGCCTTGGGAAGTCCTCTTTTTACTCTCTGTATCTCCCCTATTTTTTCTCTTCTCCCCATGTCATTGTGTTCTGCATCAAACCCCCTTTACATCCCTCAGAGCTTCGAGAAGGTTGGTGTGTTTTTTTCTTTTTTACTTTCTTTACCCACATTTTTACATTCCGAAAGTGACACGCACACACACGACACGCACACAGACACGCACACGCGCACACACACAGACACGCACACGGAAAACGAGAGCCAGAGAGCTAACGAGTCAATAAATGACGGAATACGAGTAGTAAGCACGAAGCGAACAAAACAAAACAAAAAAAAAACCGCCAAGCGAGAGCAAAAACCCAGAAAGACACGAAAATTTCAGCCGCGCCCAGCCCGGCCTAGGGCCGGCCGCACACATGCGATGCTTGCATTGTGGTCGCCTCTATGCATCCGTTGGTAATGTTGTTGCTAAGTTTTTTGCACTCCTCGTCGTCATGGTAACTTGGGCCTGATGCATGCCGGGAGAATGTAACAATTTCTCTGCATGCCACTCTTGTCGGTTTGGTTTGGTGAATTCCCAGCGCCTTCTGTTGGAGTGTTTTCTCGTCTCCTGTTCCGTTTTTCTCCTTTGGTTTCCTTCGTATTTCTTTCTTTCTTTCATTTAATTATTATTACGATTCTTTTTGGTTTTTTTGTTTTGTTTTGTTTTTTGGGGGGGAAAAAACCGATCAGTTCGTTTTTTTTTCCCCCTCCCATCCCCGTTCACCCTGGTCCCCTTCTCCCCCAGAGCGTTTCGTCTTTGGTTCTGTCTCGTGTTTACGTGCTATTTGGTTTCAGTTTCTTGGGCTGAGCTGTTCTGTGGTTGTTCTCCAAACGCATTGTGACTTAAAAGCCAGTGTTCCTGTCCCAGCTACCATCCAGGAGGGCGGTAGGGGTCCCACAGCTGGGATGCTGGGGCAGAAAGTGACCGCCCGGGCTCAAGGGCACAAGGGAGGTGACGTAGACAGATGGTGGGGGTGTGTGGGGAGAGGAGCCCCATTTGCCCGGCCTCGCTGGCGAGCCCCCTTTGCCCCAGAGCTGACACCTCAGCCTCCCAATGTAGCCATGTTGGAAGGGGGCTTAAGCAGCCATGTTCCCGCCTTTCCTCCTCGGCCTGAGACTGCCTCCCTCTCTCCCAAACGACCCAGAAAACAGGCATTTGGAGCGCAGCTAAGTGGGCAACCAGCATTTCGAGTCCCCGTTCACCAGAGTGGCAGTCCAAACGTGGGAGGTGGCTGCCTGTCATTGGGTCATCCTCTCGTAACAATGCATGCTTGGCTCATCGGCAGCACTCAAGGTGGCAGCTGGCGTGGGCACAAATCCGGAACCGTCTGTCAGGAAATGTAGCATGACCGACTTCGGGAGAAAGGCACAGGCTGTTACCCCGCAGTCACGGCTATGCCTTCGCCTCGCCGGCAACGTTGGCTGCTCCCTCCATCCCCTCACGGGCTTCGGCCCCAGTCACTCATGGGAGTCTTGTCCAGCAACACAGCACGGTCACTTTCTGAGTACCCGAGCATCAGAACTGTGGAATTCTGGAGAAAACCCAGGGGAACTTTGGACCTAGCCTCTCCCCCTTCTCTCTCTGCCTCCCCAGCTCTCCCACTGCCTGCCTCTCCCTCGTTTTCACTCTCTCTTTCTCTCCCTCTCTCTGTCTCTGTCTCTCTCTGTCTCCACCCTCCCCTCCCCACCCCTACCAGAGCATCTCTCTCCTGCAAACCTTTGGAGATTCGGAGATGCTGACTCCCATCTTCTTCCTCCCCGAAGAAAGGCAAGCCCTTGAGAATAACCACTCCAACCCCAAACTTAAAAAAAAAAATTTTTTTTTAATTTAAATTTCTAGCCCCCGACCCCTCAGCTGACTACCCAACATAGGTGAGAGTTGAGAGACGAGGCCGGGCTACTGGGGCCACCGTTTCCCAGGACCCCCTTGTCGCTCACCTTCCTTCCCTAATCTCCCACTTACTGGGAACTCCGGGGCAAGAGGACTTAGAAGCAGTCAGAAGAGATTGATTTCTCCTGTCTCCTTTTGAACCCAGGGTGAGAGCTGCCAGGCTGGCCCACAGAAGAGCTCCAAAAAATAGAGGAGAGGGTCTCCCGGCCCCTCCAGCAAAGCTGGGTCCCAGTGAATTAGAGCGGAGAGCTGACCGAGGGTTTTGGGCTCTGGCCCGCCTGGATTCAAACCCTGCCTCTGCCCCTCCCTGGACTGTATGACCCTGGGCTAGACACCAGATACCTCGGGGTCCCATTTCCTCATCTGCTCAAGAAGGGTCACCCCTGCACTAGCTCGTAGGGGAGTTGGGAGGAGTCCGTTGAGCTAATTAATGCTCAAGTGCCCTGTGTCGTGCACGGCGCCTAACCAATCGCTGATGGGATTGTTGGGGAGCAGGGAAGGGGAGAGGTCAAGCAGTCCCACCTCTCCTTTGGGGACCTCATCCGGCCCATGCTGTACCTTGCAGACCGCTGTTGGAGTAAGACGGCTACAGCAAACCGCTCTGAAAAGAACTGTAGGGCCGAAGCGAATTCATGTGCTCAGATCTCATTTTTCGCTTCTGCTTTTTTCTGAACCCATCCCGTGACTTCATTTTCTCCTGGTTCCAACCCAATTCCTGTGAGATCAGTGGCCATCTGAGATCAGTGGCCATCCGAGAGGCCCCGTCACTCTGCCAGGGAGTTCGGTGGCCAGAGAGTCTGAGAGGCAAAAAAAAAAACCAAAAAACCAGGCCCAGTTTGGGTGCTGAGCTACCCTTGCTGAGAAGCACCAGCCCCGCCGGAAGAGGGGGGCACCTGCCCTGTTCCGCCCTGAAAGCTACAAGCGTTTCCCCAGTTGCTAGGGCAGCCTGACCCGCGAGCAGGGGCTGCCGGGAGTCCCTGCCTCCAGCTGAACTCCTTTACCTCCCCGGCACCCAGCTTCACTTCCACTGACCCTGCTGGGTGGTTCCGGGGGCGGGATGTTCAGACGGGGCCCTTCCCTTCTGGAAACGGATCTCTGTGATGCAAAGGCCCACGATGTCCAAACCAAGCCCAGTTTTTCGTTCCGCTTCCAGAACTCCCCTGGGGAAGGTGCAGCTCAGGCTTTTGACAAGGTGGGAAGGGGATCCGCTTTCATTCTCCCTGGCTGCTAATTTTCTTGTTTGTCTCTTCAACACTGTAAAGCTTTAGGGTCTCACTTTAGTGGCCAAAGGTGGTGCCTTTACCCCTTGGTCTAGCGACGTAGCGTCGTTGAACCATGGTGCGCGGGACCCAGTTAACTGGTGAGCCTGACTGCGTGAGGGCTGGCCAGGAGAACTCGTAGCGAGCGATGGGAATGGGGAAGAGCTGTCCGCCTTCTGGGGACTCAGGATACCTTTAGGATTTGGGAGGAGGTCAGCTGGGGCTGGGACATTTCAGTGACAGGTCTTGACTCCTGAGCCCAGGAACTGGACTGAATGCCCAGCGGGTTTAGCCTGCCCCGATTTCCGGGTGGTCCCTGGAGGTCTCTTTGTGACCCGTCCTTTTTTTAAGATTTTATTTATTTATTTGACAGAGAGAGAGAGAGAGAGCACAAGTAGGCAGAGCAGCAGCAGAGGGAGAGGGAGAAGCAGGCTCCCCGCTGAGCAGGGAGCCCGATGTGGGCCTCGATCCCAGGACCCTGGGATCATGACCTGAGCCAAAGGCAGATGCTTAATGACTGTGAGCCACCCAGACGCCCCAGGACAGGTGGTTTTGAAAATTAAACCTCTGACCCCTGAGCCATGTCAGATCAATGGGTAGGACCTCTAGGTGTTTTCCTGACTTCCGGCCACGCCCCTGCCCCCCGGCTCCCGTAGCTCCAGAAAGACTTGCATTGGGGTGTGTTGGTGAGCTCCCCAGTTCCTGCTGATCACGCCTGGCCGTGCCTCCCCCTGCCCGCCCCCAAGACCCCCGACAGGACCCTGATAGGACCCAGCCCTTCTCCTCATCCCACCCTCATCCCAAGGGGAGAGGGGGCTCCAGGGTGGGGCGGCAGGGAGGGGGCGTTCTGCAGGAACACTGAGCTCTAGACCCTCTCGCCTGCTGCCTGCCTCACACCCTTTGCATCGCTCTTTCCTGTGTTCTGGGGGGGAGTGAGGGGAACATTAGATTACACCTTGTCATCTGGAAAGCCCCACGTCTCTGGCGGCCACAGCGAAGGGGAGGGGGGTGAGGAAGTCATTCAATTGGCAAGACGTCAATCCCATTTTCTGCTAGAACCCCCCCCCAAAAAAAAACGGGGCAAGGGAGAGGGTACCAAAAAAAGGAAAATAAAGTCAATGTCGACAGTGCAGAAAAAACGTCCAGCTAAAAAATGCGAACGACTTGCCGAGGCTGCTGGTCAGCCCGTGGGCCGGGCTCCAGCCAGGTCCCTCCAGGCCTTGCACGCGATCTCGATGGTGGAGGGAGCTGGCGGTGGGAGGGAGGAGGCAGGATGGCGGAAAGGGGGCAGGAGCAGGAAGATGCCCAAGGCAGGCCAGGGGGCTGTACTAGCCCCCCCCCCGCACTGCCCCCCCCCACCGGACCACAGGCTGGGGTTCGACGGAGGGGGTTAAGAACCAGGCTTCGGAATCAGGCTCAGACCCCCTCCCTTCCCAGGACCGGTGTAATCTAAGCTTCGGTGAGCCTGTGGGGGCTGCGGAACTTCTTGGCATCTCCCCTTCCCAACCCGCATCCTCATTTTGGGGTTTGGAGGAGCACCCGCAGCTCCCCTCACCCCAAAATGCCAGGCAGAGCTCCCCCTCCCTCCCCTGGAGCTGCAGCTTGCCGAATCGTGGAGATGTCTGACACTGTCGCGTTCCCTACCTAGTGCTTCCACCAGACCACCTCACTTTTGAGTTTTCCCTCACCCCTCCCCAACCTTTCTCCCCCGAACCCCCCCCTTTGGTTTTTGAGTTTCTGCCTCTTCCTGCCTGGGGGAGGGGTCGTCTCCCGGTTGCTTTGACGGTTTTTGAGTTGTTTTTCCATGTGAATCGGGGTTTGAAGCGACCCACCCCCCCCAACCTGCCACCCCCCCCACCGCCCACTCTCCTGACCCCCTCACCCATGCGGGTCCTCCCCGCTGGGACCCCCGGCTACTCGGTGACGAGAAGAGCTGGAAACGAGAGCCAGCTGGAGCGTGCTGAGGACCAAGGCTGGTGTGGTCCCCTTATAACCTGCCTGGACCCTCCATTCAGGTCGGTAATTGGGGGCGGGGGTCCCGTGGGGCCACTCCATCCTGTGGGCTCTGCGCCCACCTTACTTTCTAACCCGCACCTCAAGCTTGCAGCTAGGGGTGGAAAGATGTCGTGGGTGGGTGTCAGCACCAAACTGGGCAGAACACAGCGGTCAGCCACCCGCCCTTGCTGCCTGGAAGGTTGACGGTGGCCTAATGCAACCCCCAAGGGGGTTCTGAGCCACCTAGTGCCGATGGGCGTGATCCTCCCCAAACTTGTGGCAAACCAGCCCTCTTCCTCCAGTCCACCCTTCAAAGCAGATGAGGTGAATGAGAAAGCCGTAGGCAGAGTTTGTCAGCTTTTACATCCTATTGACAGATCCATTTAACTGGTGACTGCTGGCCATGTTCAGGACCGTGAGCACTAAAATGACCGTTGTTGATAAATGCCCTTCCACATTTAGCGGACTTAGAATTAGCAATCCTATACCACAGGTCTTTTATGTGTTCAAGATAGATGCTTGTCCCCGCTTCTGAAAAAAGCCAGGGGTATATTCCAGATCTCCCCAGGGGGAGATATTTTAAGATAAGTTCAGATTTGACTGGAGTCTGTGGACCAAGATGTTGAGCCTTATTACACAGGGATAAATTTGGCTCATAAATTTGGCTCATAAGCTAGCACTTACTCTTTTTGATATTCCAATAATCCCTTTCTGTCTGAGTGTCTCACTAATGGCTTCTGGACATTTGTTGTAATGACTGCTGGATAGTATTCAACTGGTGGTCCCTGGTTATTATTCAGTTGATAGTTATATATAGGTGATGGGGTACTTTTGCCCTCTTTGCTGTTCCTAGAAGGTAAAGACACATGCGTTTGCAAGAGCCAGGTGCCAAGAAGAGACACTTGGCTGTAATTCTTGATACTTGCCATGGTGGGAGAAGACTCAGGGACCAGGCAGTCCTGGCTTTGAGCTCTGGCCCCACCAGTTTCTTGGTGTCTGCCAGCCGCCTCTATCACTTCTCTGAGCCTCCCCTGCCTCATCCACAAAATGGGCACTCGAGATATCTGCCAGACCACGTTGGAAGGGATAAAGGGACCTGGGGAGTCTACAGAAATTGTGCTTCCTTTTTAACAAATTCATCCCAGACTCCCTTAAGGTAGAGAATCTAGCTGATCTTCCCCTGTGCCCAACCCTGGAAGGCCAGAAGGAAACTTTGCTGGCCCCATGCCCGTGCTGAGTACCTTCTGTGTGCTGGGCATTGCCTCGGTCGACTTAATGGCCTTCTGAGGATATCCCCAGTTAGCTCCATTTCACAGATGAAGAAATCGAGGCACCCGAGGGACCTCCCCAAGGCCCATGGGGCTTATTCAACTACATCAGCTCTCCCACCTCTGCCTGGGGAGGTTTTCTGTGAGACTCTGAGGTTGGGAGGAATTGCCTTGCTGTGTGCTCGGCATGTCTGAGACGAGGGCTGGGCTGGTTTGCCCCGAAGGTTCTTCTTTGAGGATCTCACCTCCTTGGCCACCTTGAACCTGCAGCCTGGGTTCTCGAGTGCTGGGCGAGGAGGCCGGACCCTGTGTTCTGCCACGGGCGGGGGGGGCACCTCCCTGGGGAAGTCACAGCCCCTCCTCCCTTTCAGACCCCGATTTTCAGCCCCACACATTCCATGTCTTGTTTTGTTTTGTTTTATTTTTTTCGTTGTTTTTTTTTTTCCCCCTTTTTGCTTCTGGGTGTTTTGTTATGGAGGGGATTTTTGTTGGGTTGGGTTGTTTTGTTTTTTTGTTTTTTTCGGATTTTTCCCTTTTTTTTTTTTCCACTTTGTTTTTTCATTTGTTCCTCCTGGTTTTGTTTTGGACGTCGATGCCGTTTTCTGTCCTTGATTAATTAGCTCCCCCACGCTCATCCCCCATCGTGTTCTGTTTCCATGACAACGCAGCCTCGGGCATCCCACTCATGCCTCGCTGTGGATGCCGGCGGCTGGCCTGGACCGCGTCCGCTGGCTGGCCAGACCCCATTCTCCCCCAACTCCCTCCACCCTCCACCCAGCCCTGCCAGAAAGCCGCCCCCCCATCCCGGTGCCCTGCCCCGTCCCTCACCGCCCCCCCCCCGCCGTCTGTCTGCATGGCCCCTCTGTC